>NC_089821.1:131148131-131449477 GCF_035046505.1 Tiliqua scincoides | reverse complement strand
TCTCACTGTTTTAAAAACAGTGAGACTAACTTTTTAAAGACCAACCAGCTGTGAAATTAGCCACCTTGAATCCCCTTCAGTGTGGGAGAAGGGTGGGATGTAAATCCTGCAAACAAAAACAAAGGGCACAATCCTAACCCACTTTCCAGCACCGACATAAGGGCACTGCAGCTCCGAGGTAAGGCAACAAACATTCTCTTACTTTGAGGAGGCCTCCGTGAGTGCCACCCAAGTTGGTTAGGATTTGGGCCAAAGTGAATTAAACCATTTATTATTTCCAGCTTGGAATTGAAATTACTTTAAATTATGCTGACCAGCAGTTAATTTCTGTTTGCCTCTTGGAGAGAGTGTTGAATTCTCTGGGCAAATTCTCTCTCAGTCCTACTGTTATAGTATAGAATATCTTTAGGATTTTCAAATTCATTTTGGAATTCTGAACATGCATTGGGCCATTGTTGGGGTTTAGGCAAAGCATAAAATTCCTCTGAACTAAACTAATTATATAACTAATAGGAGATGCAAGGGTGTCTGGTAGGGCCCTGTAGAGGCTGTAGATCCTGTTTAACATCTTGTGAAAAAGGATTGTGGAGTAAAAGTTGGAAAAATTGAAAAAGGTCTGGGTATAAAAACTACTTGATGCTTCTCGCCATTAAGTGTGACAATGTAACTTTGTGATGATCAACATGTATTCATTTTGGTGAAAATGTGATGCATTTTGGTGTGACTGTCACAGCTGTGGAAGGGGGCAAGATTCTGAATTACCACAAATGCAACATATGACCAGAAATACTCTTTTTTTTTCCTGTCAACCTTAAGCAAGTTCATATTCAGGAAACTTAAGGCTACATGTGTAGTTTTTATTTATTGACAGAAAAATGAGAATCATAAATTACCAGGAAGCTATTTTAATACTAGTCATCTATGACTTTTTTCTCCTTGTAGCTTTCAGCACAAATGAACAAGATAAAGATAACTGGAATGGGCAACTGAAATTGCTTTTGGAATGGAACCAGTTGGACTTGGCTAGTGAAGAAATTTTTACCAATGATCGACGTTGGGAGGTAGGCAGAACACTTCATATGATCACACATTACTGAAAGGCATGGGCAGCCTAATTCTATCCAGTGCTGGTTAGGAGCAGGCTGGAGGTTTCTTCAGGGTAGGGGAACATTTGTTTCCTTACTCCAGGTCAGGCCCCAGTCTGCCCAATGGGGCTTCTTGGATCTGTACCTGCTAAATTGCTGGTGCAATTTCAAAAAGCCCTACTTCAAGGGAAAAGTCTTGGGAGGGCAAATAAGATATGGCTGATGCCTTCTCTACTATTCTTGCATCTTCCTAGATCCGATGCATCCATCTCTGCCTTCTCTCTGCTCCCCCCCCCAATACCACTCAGAGCAGGTCCTATATGCTCTGTTGGGCGCAGCTCTGAATTTGATGCAATGGGATCTCACAGGACTTCCTGCCAGTGCTCCTTACTTATGTGGTGCCACAAACATGTTTTATAGCAAGTTTGTGACACCCTACGCCAGTGCAGCGGCATAGCCAGTGATTAGGATTGGGCTGTTACTTACTAACACTAACAGAAACATACACACACAATCCTAAAACAATAAAGCTAGGCTCCTATACTTACTTCTAATGCTTACCTGGACATTTTAGCTCCTAACCATAGGCAAAGGGTAGCTCTTCTCCCTGCCGTGCCAGATGTGATATGGACACACAGCAATAAACACTGTCCCCTTCCTGCCCTAGCAACAGGCTGTTTTGCCAAATTCCCAGTCCAAGCTTCACTTTAAGCTAATTAGCACCCCTTCTTTCCCCAACAATGACCCTAGTTCTGCCCTGCAGCACTGTTGGACCCCACCTCCAGGGTAGCTCACCTGTTCAACCTGCAGAGGTCCTCCTTCCTCCCCTCACCTGCCAGCAGCTCCTCCCACCACTACAGCAGCACCTTGGTCCTCCATAGGTCTTAGGTGTGGCAGCCAAATGCCAGTCTCAGGGTCCAATCCTATCCAATTTTCCAGTGCCGGTGCAGCCATGCCAGTGGGGCATGCACTGCATTCTGTGGTGGGGAGGCAATCACAGAGGCCTCCTTAAGGCATGGGAACATTTGTTGCCTTACCATGGGGCTTTGTTGCAGCTGCACCAGTGCTGGAAAATTGGATAGGATTGGGCCCTCAGTATCTCCAACAGTTTCTGCTCCAAAGTCCATTCACCCATCAGTAGTTTCATAGTCCATTAGCCATTAATTCCTCAGTCCATCAATCCAAACTCATACTTTCCTCCTTCTACTACCCACACCAAACTCTCCCTTCATCAGGTGCTTTTTTTTTTGCCTGAGGGCCCTATTGCCTTCAAGTGGCTGCAGCTGTGCAGCACACCCTCTGCTGAATGCCCAGGCCTTAACCCTTAAAGGGGCCACTGCTGACACCACATCCTACCTCCTCGCCAGATTTTCCTCAATTCCAATACACAGGCTTTTATACCTTGAAAGTAATTTTTGACTGGAGCCTTGGGCCAGCCAAAGTTTTGGAAGATGGTCTCATCTTCTGTACTGCGAATGCAGTACTGGGCAATCATGCTCATCCTCTCCCAACTGGAGAATCACAGCTGCATCTTGTCAGACTAACTAGAAATTTTGGTACCAGTGTGAAGGTCACTTACCATGCCTCTGAGCTTGGCCATTGCAGAGAGAACTGATAAGATACTGCACACTATCTCACAGCAACTCAGTTTTCTCACAGTAGCTTCAAAATGGCCTACAAAATGGAGTCAGGCCTAGCCAGTTATTTTACCATCTTCATCACACAGGGTCACCATTTAGGCAAATAAAATGGTCTGCCACCCTGAGTTCCTTGGAGGAAAGGTGAGATAGCAATGTAACAATAAAAAATAGTAGGTTTATGGAAAAATAACTAAGGCACTGACAGTTATTCTATGACTCTATGATACATGCACAAAAATAGGGTGGGAGGTATTCTGGAAAGCAGCATGTAAACTGATGACACTGCATACAAATAATAACAATGCCTCTTTAAAATGTTTAAATATAGGAGAAAAGAAATGTAACAGGGTGCTCAGTGTAGAAAATCTTTTGTTTTTAAGCTGGCTGAACATTTTGCTGTTTGTTGTTCCTTGCTAGTCTGCTGATCTTCAGGATGTCATGTTTACAGCCCTGGTAAAAGACAGGCCAAAATTTGTTCGCCTCTTTCTGGAAAATGGTTTGAATCTGAGGAAGTTTCTTACTAATGATGTTCTGACAGAACTCTATACCAACAACTTCAGCAGCCTGGTGTTTAAGAACCTACAGATTGCTAAGAATTCATACAATGATGCTCTCCTTACTTTTGTGTGGAAGATGGTGGAGGATTTCAGAAGAGGTAATAAAAAAGAAGACAAAAATATCAAGGATGACGTAGAGGTACAGCTGTTGGTACGTAAAGTGCAAGATCAGATAAACTGAATAGAGGTGTTAATATGAGTCCCAAGAAAACACTGCCAGGTTCCAAGTAGAGTTAATAGTAAGTTGTGGCCCAATCCAATGAACCCACTGAGCACCAGAACTCCCATTCCGATGGTACAGTATGTTTTAAGGTGGTCGCAAAATGCAACCTGCCATTCCAATCAGCTGGGCTCCCACTGCAAGTGACCATAGCCACATACCAGCCATCTCTGGAAAGCCTTAGAGCTGCTAAGTGAGCATGGGGGGGTGAGCAGAATTGGGGTAAGGGGGGGGAACGGCAAGGAGGGGTGTGTGTTGAAACCGGGAGTGAAAGTGGCAGCAGCTCTGCCAGTATCCTATTCCAATTCCCGCTATCCCTTATCCCCCCTCAGTTTATCTACCTGAGTGCACTCGAACCTGTGCCAGCAAAATCACTGACACAGGTACTAGTAGACCCATCAGGGCAGGAGATGTGTATGCCTGGGCAAGGGGAAGACCTCTGGGATTGCCCCCCCCCCCATGCAGGATACAGTGCATGCTGTGGTGGTGTGGCTGCTTCAGAAGGATGGGGCTTTGGATAGGATTGGGCTGTTGGTCTCTTCAATGACTTTGGTTTTTATTTTATTTTTTTTATGTACTTTCAGGATAAATCTCTTCTTACAAGGCACCCCTTGCAGGCTCTCTTTATTTGGGCAGTCCTTCAGAACAAAAAGGAGCTATCCAAAGTGATTTGGGAACAGGTACACAACACTTCCAGCAAAGCAAAATAAAGTGGAACTGTGGCACCCTCTCAGTGTCTTAGATATGACTCCAGGGATAGCAACACTTCTAAATTATGCAGTTATACTGCTGTTCTGGGATCTGAACTGACAATACTGGGAAATGATGTCACAGTTACAGTAACTTGCAAATAGCACTGTTGTAACCTGGCAGTTCTGTTTTCTTGCAGACTAGAGGCTGCACTTTGGCTGCATTGGGAGCAAGCAAGCTCCTGAAAAGCCTGGCAAAGGTAAAGAATGATATCAACGCTGCTGGGGAATCTGAGGAGCTGGCAAATGAGTATGAGACAAGAGCTGTGGGTAAGTTCTGATATCAAAATCAGAAGTATAACAAAGACAAACTGGGAAGGCAAAGAGCAAGGAAGTCTGCATTTCAAATTTAGCTTTGAATTTAGTACAATTGTGAACAGCCAAAGTTCAGTGCATTGCAAAACTTGAATGCGAGTTCTGAAATTAAAAACATAAGAACAGCCCCACTGGATCAGGCCATAGGCCCATCTAGTCCAGCTTCCTGTATCTCACAGCGGCCCACCAAATGCCCCAGGGAGCACACCAGATAACAAGAGACCTCATCCTGGTGCCCTCCCTTGCATCTGGCATTCTGACATAACCCATTTCTAAAATCAGGAGGTTGTGCATACACATCATGGCTTGTACCCCATAATGGATTTTTCCTCCAGAAACTGGTCCAATCCCCTTTTAAAGGCATCTAGGCTAGACGCCAGCACCACATCCTGTGGCAAGGAGTTCCACAGACCGGCCACACACTGAGTAAAGAAATATTTTCTTTTGTCTGTCCTAACCCGCCCAACACTCAATTTTAGTGGATGTCCCCTGGTTCTGGTATTATGTGAGAGTGTAAAGAGCATCTCCCTATCCACTCTGTCCATCCCCTGCATAATTTTGTATGTCTCAATCATGTCCCCCCTCAGGCGTCTCTTTTCTAGGCTGAAGAGGCCCAAACGCCGTAGCCTTTCCTCATAAGGAAGGTGCCCCAGCCCCGTAATCATCTTAGTTGCTCTCTTTTGCACCTTTTCCATTTCCACTATGTCTTTTTTGAGATGTGGCGACCAGAACTGGACACAATACGCCAGGTGTGGCCTTACCATAGATTTGTACAACGACATCATAATATTAGCTGTTTTGTTCTCAATGCCCTTCCTAATGATCCCAAGCATAGAATTGGCCTTCTTCACTGCCGCCGCACATTGGGTTGACACTTTCATCGACCTGTCCACCACCACCCAAGATCTCTCTCCTGATCTGTCACAGACAGCTCAGAACCCACCAGCCTATATCTAAAGTTTTGATTTTTTTGCCCCATTGTGCATGACTTTACACTTACTGACATTGAAGCGCATCTGCCATTTTGCTGCCCATTCTGCCAGTCTGGAGAGATCTTTCTGGAGCTCCTCACAATCACTTCTGGTCTTCACCACTCGGAAAAGTTTGGTGCTGTCGGCAAACTTAGCCACCTCACTGCTCAACCCTGTCTCCAGTCATTTATGAAGAGGTTGAAAAGCACCGGTCCCAGAACACATCCTTGGGGCACACCACTTTTCACCTCTCTCCATTGTGAAAATTGCCCATTGACACCCACTCTCTGCTTCCTGGCCTCCAATCAGTTCTCAATCCATGAGAGGACCTGCCCTCTAATTCCCTGACTGTGGAGTTTTTTCAGTAGCCTTTGGTGAGGGACCGTGTCGAACGCCTTCTGAAAGTCCAGATACATAATGTCCACGGGTTCTCCCACATCCACATGCCTGTTGACCTTTTCAAAGAAAGGTTCGTGAGGCAAGACTTACCCTTACAGAAGCCATGCTGACTCTCCCTCAGCAAGGCCTGTTTGTCTATGTGTTTTGAGATCCTATCTTTGATGAGGCATTCCACCATCTTACCCGGTATGGATGTTAGGCTGACCGGCCTATAGTTTCCCGGGTCCCCCCTCTTTCCCTTTTTAAAGATAGGCGTGACATTTGCTATCCTCCAATCATCTGGTACCGTGGCCGTTTTGAGGGACAAGTTGCATACCTTAGTCAAGAGATCAGCAACTTCATTCTTCAATTCCTTAATAACTCTTGGGTGGATGCCATCAGAGCCCGGTGACTTATTGATCTTTAATTTATCAATGAGGTCTGAAACATCTTCTCTTTTAGCCTCTATCTGACTTAACTCCTTGGTTAGGAGGGGCCGTTTGGGCAGCGGTATCTGCCTGAGGTCTTCTGCCGTGAAGACAGATGCAAAGAACTCATTCAATTTCTCTGCCATCTCTAAGTCTCCTTTTATCTCCCCTTTCCCTCCCTCACCATCCAGAGGGCCAACCGCTTCTCTGGCGGGTTTCCTGCTTCTAACATATTTGAAGAAGCTTTTATTATTCCCCTTAATGTTGCTGGCCATGCGTTCCTCATAGTCTTGCTTGGCCTCTCGTATCACCTTCTTACATTTCTTTTGCCACAGTTTATGTTCCTTTTTATTCTCCTAATTAGGGCAAGACTTCCATTTATGGAAGAAAGCTTCCTTGCCCTTCACAGCCTCTCTAACTTGGCTGGTTAGCCATGCGGGCACCCTCCTGGATTTAGTGGAACCCTTCTTTCTTTGCGGTATACACCTCTGCTGGGCCTCTATTACTGTTGTTTTAAGCAGCCTCCATGCACTCTGGAGAGATTGGACTCTTTTTACCCTCCCTTTCAACCTCCTTCTAACCAGCCTCCTCATTTGAGGGAAGTCCGCCCGTCGGAAGTCAAGGGTTTTTGTTAGAGATTTGCCTGGTATTCTTCCCCCAACGTGCATGTCAAAACGGATCGCAGCATGATCACTGTTCCCCAATGGCTCAGTAACATTTACATCTCTAACCAGGTCATGCGTACTGCACAATATTAAATCCAGAGTCACCTGCCCTCTGGTGGGCTCCTTGACTAGCTGCTCTAAGCCACAGTCATTTAGCACGTCAAGAAATCCAGTTTCCTTATCGTGACCAGAACACAAATTGACCCAGTCAATATGAGGATAATTGAAGTCCCCCATGATTACAACCCTGTCCCTCCTTGTCACCTCCCTGATCTGTTTCCTCATTTCAAGGTCCCCATCCGATTTCTGGTCTGGAGGAGGATAGCACGCCTCCAGTATTACATCGCTGCCCAAGCCTGGTAATTTAACCCACAGAGATTCTACGGTGGAGTCGGACCCACCTTCAATCTCTACTTTGCTGGATTCTATCCCTTCCTTAACATAAATGGCCACCCCACCTCCAACACGCCCCTGCCTATCCCTCCTGTAGAGTTTATAGCCCGGGATTGCGGTATCCCACTGCTTCTCCGCATTCCACCAGGTTTCCGTTATGCCCACTATGCCAATGTTTTTCCTTGTCACCAGACATTCCAGTTTTCCCACCTTTGCTCGTAGACTTCGGGCATTCGCATAAAAGCATTTTTACACGGAATGCCCCAGGATGGGCTGCTTATTCGCTCCTTTGTCCCCGCATCCTCTCATTGTGCCAAACCGTCTATCACATCCCATCACGCTACCTTTCCCAATTTCTTCTCCTACTCTGCCTTTATCTTGTTGTTCTCTAACCTCCCCATCCTCATCCCATAGGCATGAGGAGTCCCGAACCGGATGCCCCTCGGCTCCTGTCGGCCTTCCCCCAGGAATCAGTTTAAAAGCTGCTCTGCCACCTTTTTAATGTTATGCGCCAGCAGTCTGGTTCCATTCTGGTTCAAGTGGAGCCCGTCCCTCTTGTACAGGCCCCGCTTGTCCCAAAACGTTCCCCAGAGCCTAATGAATCTAAACCCCTCCTCCCTACACCACAGTCTCATCCACGCATTGAGACCCCTGATCTCCGCCTGCCTAGCTGGCCCTGCGCGTGGAACAGGTAGCACTTCAGAGAATGTTATCTTTGAGGTGCTGGCTTTCAGCTTCCTGCCTAAAAGTCTAAATTTGGCCTCCAGGACCTCCCAGCTACACTTGCCCACGTCGTTGGTGCCGACATGCACCACAACCACTACCTTTCCCCCAGCACTGTCTACCAGCCTGTCTAGACGAGAAGTGATGTCTACAACCTTCGCACCAGGCAGGCAAGTCACCATGCGGTCCTCACATCCGTCGCAAACCTCCCTCTCTATGTTTCTAATAATCAAATCCCCCACTACAAGAAGCCCCCGACCCCCCTCCCGCTGAGGAGTATCCCGAGTGCGCTCGGATACGGGCCCATCCCCTGGAGAAGGGGTCCCCCCTAGGGGATTGTTTCCCTCCTCTCCCTGGCCTCCTCGCCCTGCTGCTGAACTCACCCAAATGCTAAACTCTCGGTTTACCTGGCACTTAGTTCCCAGAGGCACTGGGGGTCCCGGAGGCCACACGCGTCTGCAGAGAGCCTCATGCGATGGCAGGCCCTAGCTTTATACTCCTGGCTGGCTCCTCCTCCCTCCTTCCTTGCTGATTGAAAGGGGGGCTGATCTTCCCAGGTGAGTTTACAAAAGCTCAGGAAGACAAAAGGCTGCTGATGGGTGTAACCTACTCTGCAGGTTCCTGAATGGAGTGCTTGGATTAGCCTAATGGGGCTCTTATCAACTCCTAAAGGTGGTGATGCTGAAGTTCTAAAATGGATTCTGCCTGGGTGGTTGGGAATTGGCCCTTACTAGGTTCTTTCCCTCCTAGTTCTGTTCTCTTAGGCTGGACTGTTTTGTAACCTCAAGCTAGTTTTTATTTGAGTTTGTTTAAATATTTATTGCTCTCTAGATCCTGTGTCCCAATTTACTGAACTGTTTAGGTTATGTTCTAACTTAGATTAAGTTTAACTTGGGTTACATATAGGTTTAATTTAAAACAAAGTAGAAAAACCTGCTTTCCACTTGATCCTCCTCCCTTCCTTCGATTAGGTGCTAACTTAGGTGAGTTTGGTGCAGCTAACTTTCAACTTTGATTTAAGTGCCTGACCCTTGGGCTCTTACTCACGAGTAGGACTCTGCTCCTGCTCAGAGTAGACCTATGTACCTCCCTTAGGTGCTAACTTTCAATTTTGATTTAAGGTTGATTTAAAGTTAAAGTTATGGTTAGAAGACAGGGAGTTAGAAAGACAGAGTTAGAGTACACTTACTCTCTCGTTGTCTTCCTCCTCTCCTTCTCCAAAACTCAGAGGTCTACTTGCCTTCTCCTCGGCCAGATGCTAAACTCTAGGTTTACCTGGCACTTAGTTCCCAGAGGCACTTGGGGTCCCGGAGGCCACACAATTTATGAGATCCCACACAGAACAATTTGTGAGATCCCACACTTCAAAGCTCATAAACTCAGTATTTGATCTTCCATGGATGTCTATACCAGGGGTGTCAAACCCATTTCATATAGTTAGCTGGATAGCATTCATGGTGCATGCTGAAGGCTGGAAGTGATATTGTTAAGCAGACAGTGATGTCAGTATGTGGATAATGGCCAGAAATAAGCACTTTTTTCTCACATAGAAACTCATTAGCTGCAAATTATGGAAGAGGAAATGTGCATCACTTCACAACTCAGCAGGTCTCCCTTTCTGGTTCCTCTTGGACTTACGCCATTGCAGACCAGCGAAGGCTTACCCTGGGGCAAAGGAATAAATGTTCTCTTACCCTGAGGAGACCTTTGGGACCTGCAACTCCCCTACAGGGAGAACAGGGCTACAGCATATATCCTGTTGGCACAATTGCATTGCCTCCTGGGGGGTTACGTATGCTTGAGCTCCCCAATTCTGTTAGCAGGAAGTGCCAGCAGCTAAACCTGTGGTTCCTCCTTTGGTTTTGAAAATGTTGCTCTCTTCCACTGAGACTTGGGTATCATGCTTCTAATACTAATGAAAATTAGCCAAATATGAAAATTAACACAAACAGTTGGACTTTCTCAGTATTCAAAGGCAGGAGTCTCCAAAATTTCGTCTCATGACTTTCTGTCTTGTTTTTAGAGTTGTTCACAGAATGTTACAGCAGTGATGAGGATCTGGCTGAACAGCTTCTTATATATTCCTGTGATGCCTGGGGTGGAAGCAATTGTCTAGAACTTGCTGTGGAAGCTAAGGATCAACAGTTCATTGCCCAGCCAGGAGTTCAGGTGAATTAGCTATTATTTTGATGGCAGTCCTCAGAAATATGCCACAATAGATGATTCAGTTAATCCAGATGAATCTCCTACAAGGCACATTGCACACATGGAATAGGCCCCTTATATGTGGAAAAGCTATTCTGCATGGAGATAGTTGGAGAGGTAGCACCTGTCATTTTCCTCCACCTTGTTCCACCTGCAATTTTTCCATTCTAAAATGAGGGGATGGACTTCGATATGGAGAGAGATGCTTTTGAATTTAAAATGCAGTTGGGAATGCCTCTTCTAAAACAATGCCTCCTGTGACATATGCAAGCATAATTCCAAAACAAAGGAAGTGTGTTTTTTGCTGGGTTTTTTTGGCAGAATTGTTTATTCATATGCAGATCAAATTGATTACTGTCAAAATAAAAGTTATTAATACATCTTTATTAAACATCTTTAATCATGTTTCTTTGCTGTTCCTTTGAGGAGCTGAGAACAGCTTCCATGGATTCCTCATCCCAGAAGGGCCAAATCTGCAGCAAAAGCAGAATTGTGTCTTTGTACCTCCAGGCCATTTCTCTGGGGCCAATTCTTTCTCTAAAGTCCCACCACTAGGTTAATATTGGAAGTCAGGTGAGTCAGGCACACTGATCTGTTCAGCAATTTCATATTTCTGTTTTTCAGAATTTTCTTTCCAAACAATGGTACGGGGAGATATCCAGAGACACTAAGAATTGGAAGATCATATTATGCCTTTTCCTTTTCCCTTTAATAGGCTGTGGCTTCATCTCCTTCAGGTAAATGATTTGTGTGTTTGGAGTCATTTTAACAGCCTGATCCTAACTAGCATTGGGCAGGTGCACGGAGACCTTTATGGCAGTGGAAAGGCTTTCTGCTGCCCTAAAATAGTTGACAGTGGTGCACACAGTGTGTCACCAGTGGCCATTTTATGAGTGAGGGTGCCACAAGAGGCAGCAGCACAGGATGAAGATTGCTGGAACCTGCCATGCCTATCTGTACTGGTAAGCCACTGGTGGGGCAAGGAGGAAGCAGAATAGGGTGGGAGGATTGGGGGGTTGTGTGTGTCTCAGGGGTTGCTTAATATCATCAGGGAGAGCTCCACCAATATCCTAACTTCTTTTTGTCCCTGGCATACCCCTTTGCCCTACTTAAACTTGCACCAGCTAAATCGTTGCCACAGATTTGAGTAGACCCATTGGGGACAATGCAGTAGTGGATGAGGGTAAATAGAACGTTCTTTTATTTCCCTCTCCACCCTGCTTGATCTTCAGCTATATGCAGGATGCAGTGGAGCCCATACCAGCACTGCTGTACCCTGCATTAATTAGGACTAGGCTGTAAGACACTTTACTATGGAATTAATCAAGTGGATAGAGAGATGCTCTTTACACTCTCACATAACACCAGAGCCAGGGGACATCCACTAAAATTGAGTGTTGGGAGAGTTAGGACAGACCAAAGAAAATATTTCTTTACTCAGCGTGTGATTGGTCTGTGGAACTCCTTGCCACAGGATGTGATGACAGCATCTGGCCTGGATGCCTTTAAAAGGGGATTGGACAAGTTTCTGGAGGAAAAATCCTTTATGGGTTACAAGCCATGATGTGTATGTGCAACCTCCTGATTTTAGAAATGGGTTATGTCAGAATGCCAGATGCAAGGGAGGGCACCAGGATGCAGGTCTCTTGTTGCCTTGTGTGCTCTCTGGGGCATTTGGTGGGGCCGCTGTGACATACAGGAAGCTGGACTAGATGGGGCTATGGCCTGATCCAGTGGGGCTAGTCTTATGTTCTTAAGTAGTAAGTAGCATCAGGTTTGGTTAATTTTTTTCCAGAATAATTATATTTATTTAAAATATTTATACTCCATGTTTCTTACAAAGCAGCTCACAACACAATCTAATATCCACACTATGAAACAATTAAAGCACAGTGGAACAACAGAGGAGATAAGAACACAATAAAACAAGAACATCAAACCAGATTAAATAAGAAAGTCTTCAAGCGCCAGCAAAAACAATACATAGAGGAAACAAATTAGCCTCCAGCGCAGCTGGCTACTCCCCCATCCCCACTTCCAGGAATTCACTTATCCCATTTTTAGACAGGCTTGTTTTCTCTCTACAGAAATGCTGTTTCCACTTGCAGTAGGGCTAGTCTGTGCCTCTTTGCTACTTTTGAACAAATGCTGCACAGCTGCTAGATTAGGTATAGTGTGAGCACAGCATTACAGGCAGAGTTGACAACACTGGCCGGAATCCAAGCAGCTCTGAGACCAAGCAGAGAGTGATTCTGCATGCTCAGAGGGAGCTCCACAGTTCCATCCCCCCCATGATACTGTGCTGCATTGGGCAGCGTTCCAGAGGTCTGTCAACCCTCAGCAGTTGTTTTCCATAGTATTTGAGGGCTGCAGTGGCAAGAGGGACTAGAATAACCTAGAACATGTGTGGCATTCCTTGCCCAGTGATTGGGATCTTGCCTGTTTACAACAAAGTACTGTAGTTGTAAACATTCTACCTATCATAAAACCTTCAGCCATAAGTACTCTGGTAATACATAATGAAAAAGAAGCAAAGATGAAGGTGTACAGCTTGCATGCTTTGCAGCTTGAACAGAGCAAGACTGATTCAGACCAGTTGGTAATGACACTGTTTGATTTGCATTTGGTAGTATAAGTGGGTTTTTCCCCCAAAAAACTGCCCCTCTGGCACTCTCGTTTTATGAGTTTTCAATCTGTTCTGAGTTGTTTGTTTCTCCAATAACCAGGAAAAAGCCAGTGGAAAGGAGCAAGAAGCTGTTCTTATACTATGCCTCATTCTTCACTTCACCATTTGTGGTCTTCTCTTGGACTGTCATCTTCTACATTGCCTTCCTCCTGCTGTTTGCCTATGTGCTGCTCATGGACTTCCAAAAGGAACCCACCACCCTGGAATTGATTCTCTATGTGCTGGTCTTCATCCTGCTTTGTGATGAAGTGAGACAAGTAGGGAGTGCTTGGAAATCAAAAAGATTTTATTTCCAGGAGGATTCCATTGCAGGAAAATATGGAGATTCTAAGGAATGAAGCCTGATCTCTGTCTTTCACTTTTATTTCCATGTGGGACCCAAAAGGCTTTGGAATTATGTTTACTCTCTTATGTAGACTCAGTTTGCGGTTTTTTGCAACTTAGGGCACAATCCTAACCGGCAGTTATGCCGGCATAGGTGGCCTTGGAGGGTTGCAAATGTGCTGTAAAGCAAATGTGCAAATGTGGAGGGTTGCAAATGTGCTGTAAATTGCACCTCCGTGGGCGGGAGCCGCGTCAGCGCATTTAGATGCGCCGAGGCAGGTAGAAGCCTCCGCTGCGGTTCCCGTGCTGCCGCTTGTGTTGGCGCAAGCACGCCAACACAAGTGGCAAAGGTGGGCGTGGGGGGGTCAGGAGGGGTATTACTGGGTGGGGAGAGGGGGGAGGAGGGCGAGCCTGGGTGCGAGTGCACGGGAAGCCAGGGGTGGGGCTGGGACCCAACCTCTGTCCCCGGGGAGAGCGGAGCGGCTTCATGCCGCTCCGCTCTCCTCAAACTTGCGCCACCTCCGGAGGTGACACAGGTCCGAGGAGACCCATTGGGGTGCGCAGCGCTTACCTTAAAGAGCTTCCCCTTGCCCGTTGCTGAGCCGCTGCAGCCAACGAACCTGCGTTGGATGCAGCGCAAGCCTCCTGGCTTATTTCTGAGTAAACATGCAAGGGAACAAATGCTCCCATACCTTGAGGAGGCCTCGGTGACTGCCACTCCACCACAGGAAGCAGTGAATGCCCCACTGGTACGGCTGCACTGGCACTGGAAAATTGGATAGGACTGGGCTGTCAGAGGCTTCAATTTTGCCGTTGCTTCTTTGGTGTCTTAAGGCCCCATCCTGTCTGAATGCCATGCTGACATTGCACAGACACTGGCATGATGTCTGTCTTATTCTATGCCCAGATGGCAAAGGGATAGTGGAGTTGAGACAGCAGAGCCAGATTCCAGCAACAACACTGGTGTCCCCTCAACCACGATGCTGCTGGGACACCATTGCTGGCCATGTGACAGTGCCACAATGGCCCAACAACTGAGTTGCACATGTGTGTAGGTCACCTGGTGTCTGAGCAATGCCACATAGATATTGCTGCAGCTGAGTGGCACATGTGCAGTGGTTGCCCTGGCAACTTAGCCACATCGCCAGATGCACCCCAGACCTGTACACCAGGCCCACACCCAGGCACTAGCCCTGCCTCTATAGAAGCAAGTGCACAGGCACAGCCTGGAAAAGCCAACAGAGCCACACCATTGTGAGAAGGATCCATGGGCCATGATCCCAGACAGACCTGCCTGTGAGCAATCTCCTTGAGATGCAGTGAAATCTACCCCTGAGGAGATCTGCAGAGGACCAAGGCAACAGCAGAATATATGGCCCAGGACACTGGGGAAGATATGTTACTGCTCACAGGTGAGCAGCCAGAGCAGAGTCCACACCTACCACCACCCACCAGATACTGCTGTGCCCACACTGCCCCACAACCATGCACCCTCTGCATCAGCTGCATGCTCCAGGGAAGCCCACTAACTGCCCCAGGGTGGTCATCCAATTACACACCATGCCCAGGCACATGTCAGTGACATGCCAAGGCACCCCAGCAAGCATTGCCATGGTGAGGCTGCACATGGGATTCATGGGAGAATTGGGGGGAGGGGGCAAGAAGGAACAGGGGAATGGGAGGGAGGCAAGGAAAGATATAAAAGGATGCTCCTGACTGGGCCCTCAGTCACATGCCCACAGATGGAGATGCCAGGTACTAGCCCCGCTGTCAAGCTGCGTATACCACTGCCCACACTCATGGCCAACACTCTGACCCACATCTTGGTCTGGCATCTTAGCCAGGATACCCAAGAGGCAGCAGGGTACCTGCCCACTTCCTCTGTACCAGCACCTGATGGTACCCTGTTCTTGCCACACTGAACCTTCTCACTCCATCATTTATTTCTTCTGTTTCTCAGGTGTACCTAATAGATGTTATATAAATAAGCAGATCTGTTTAAATGAAAAGCCTTATGTCATACTAGAAGCAATTTTTATTAGCAATGTTTATGAATTTGGGTAGCTATAAATTAATGTGTCCAGATATCACTTATATAAAAATTAGCTTATCCTGTTGGATATCGGTGTTAATGATGAAAATTAATGGATTGGAGCTGAAAAGCTGTGCAGCCATAACTTACTGAACTTCTGAAGTGTGTCGGCTATAAAAGAAAGTTAACCACGGTGTTGAATTCCTGAAATATTAAAGAGAAAGTAAAATATGTCATCTCTATGGCAGTGGTTCTTACACATTTAGTACTGGGACCCACTTTTTAGAATGAGAATCTGTCAGGACGCACCAGAAGTGATGATGTGACCAAAAGTGACATCATCAAGCAGGAAAATTTTTAGCAAGCCTAGGCTGCAATCCTACCCAAAAATACCCACACTTACCCAGGAGTAAGTCCCATTGACTATCGTTGTTAAAAGCATACACATAGTATCCTGTTAAAAGTACAGATCTGTAACATTTCTCCAAATGTAGTCAGATACTATGGTAGCATCAAAACTAATATATTTAAAATAAAATATTGAAATGAATGGGACCCACCTGAAATTGGCTCGTGACTCACCTAGAGGGTCCTGACCGGCAGTTTGAGAAACACTGCTAGGATATTTGAGAGATAAATAAGTGTAATTTGCAGTATCTGCCAGTAGATGTCACTGTTTCAATTAAAAACCCCAAGCAGGCATATTTAAGGCCCAATTCAGTTCTGAAGCTGCACAGATTCCTGTACAATGCCTGTTATATCCTAAGCCTGGCTAGCAAGGGCAGGGGAAGAGAGCACAATGGTTTATATTGCTCTGGTTTAGCCAGCCTAGCAACACTGCCAGCATTCCTCGCAATAGCACTGCCACTAGGCTGCCACCAGCACTGGCTGGCAGAGGCCATTGGGGCTCTGGTCTAGGCAGAGGAGGTCTGGTCAAGGCTAGTGGTTGGCACCTCATGACTGGTTAGGGTTCTTCACTCAGTAAGGGGTCAAAAAATGCCCCTCCCCCATTGGGCTTTGTAATTAATGTAATCAATCTGTCTATTATAAGTTTGAGTAAAGAAATTTGGATCTGTGAGGTTGTATTGACTATGTGATCTTGACTCTACTTTTGTGTACTGACTTTGTTCCTTTTTTTCACTAGTGGTACATGAATGGCAATAAGTACTTTGTAGACTTATGGAATGTTATGGACACACTTGGAATTATTTACTTCATAGCAGGGATTGTGTTCAGGTGAGTTTCACCAGAGCTGCTGCAACTTGCTTGTGCTGGTTGCCTGAACCTTAGAACCAGTAGATTAGCGTGGCATGATAATGATGCAAGAATGACGTGATATGGGAATCAAGGAAACTGCACTTCATCAAGGTTTTTTTGGCAGTTGCCAAGTCAAGTCCAAATCTTGTGGAAAAGATGAATGCAGACAAAGTAGATACATTTTTACTTTAATGACCTTTTCATGTATTGAAGAACAGATTTTGCAGGAAAAAGACTCCAGCTTCAGTGTATTTTCCCACTTAATTTTCTCTTAGGGGTGAGATATCTTAGACTTTTCCACATTTAGAGTGGGCAAGATAGCAACCCACCCATCACTGTTATACAAATGTGCAATAAACAAAACTTTTCTGGTAAATTATAATTTGAAATGGTCCTATTTTTCAATAATTTATTCAAGATTTAAGTTAGTATTACCAAATTCTGGTTCAAATTTGTTTCCAAATTGATAGTAGTAAATAATTTGAATACTGTATAGTTATTTTAGCTAATGCATATTTATTTCTTTGCCTAGACTCAACTCTTCAAATGAAACAGCTTGGTATTCTGGCAGAGTAATTTTTTGCCTGGATTACATCATTTTCACTTTAAGGCTGATCCATATTTTCACAGTAAGCAGGAATCTAGGACCAAAAATAATTATGCTTCAGAGAATGGTAAGAATGATTCCATATGAAATGTGTATATATAACATGTATACATATGATTGTATGCATGGGTCAAATTATGTGATGTAGTTTGTTTCAGATTTTTTATTTTGTTAAAAATAAGAGGGAATAAGAACTAAGATCACATCTCATGGGGATGCTTAATCCAAGTCTCCCCAATTTGTAGTTTCACCCTAAGTGATACCTAACATATGGTCTTTTGTTCTCGGTTTTGTTTTGTCATTTGTATGGTGGCTGAGTCATGGCTTGTATCCTCTATATCAGAAATTGCATCATTGATCGTCTCTGTGGCAAATCAATACTGTGCTAAAGAAAAAAGAACTACTGGCCTGATTCAAGAGCCTATGGTTCACTTGGAACAAAGACAGAAATGTGTCCCTACCCAGTCATGCACAGAGTCAATCACCTCAACCAACCCACTCCCAATGCCAGCAGCTACGGAAGCCCTTTCAAGTTGAGCCAAGTGGGGGGCAGGGGCAAGTGCAGTTCAGTGAGCAGCCACCAACAGTCCATTATGATCTACAGAGATGCAACAAGGTTCATTTACTCTGAATGTTGACTTAAGGCATTCATCAACATTTTTTTAATTGGATCTTTATTTTACAAATATATCAGTCTATTTTCATCATGCTCCCTTGAGACCAACATGGAAAGACTGGATTTACATGGAAGAGTGCATTTGTCCAATGTTCATATAAAAGTTGGAGCTTAAGGCTGGTGAAAACTGAGAAAATTGATTATTTTGTCTTGGCTTTAAAATGTGCTTAGAATGATTTTGCATTACTCATGAAAACATGGTATAAATCTTAAATGTTCCTTTTCACAGCTGATAGATGTTTTCTTCTTCCTGTTCCTCTTTGCGGTGTGGATGGTGGCTTTTGGTGTTGCCAGACAAGGAATCTTGAGGAAGAATGAACATCGCTGGGAATGGATATTCCGATCGGTCATCTATGAGCCTTATCTTGCAATGTTTGGCCAATATCCTGATGATATTGATGGTATCTATCTTGATTGATAATTGCAATAAGATAAGGGTTAGAAGAGGTGTACAGTCCCTAAAAGGTCCTCAAAGCATGCCTCATCTTTGCTTTGTTTAAATGAAAAAAGTATATTACTGTAGGTAGATCTTATAGGGTGAAGTTACATGTGCATGCAGAAGTGTGTTTTCAATCTAGAATTCTTTTTCTTTTTAAGAGAAGTGAAAGCAAAACAACCCAGAACCACAATGGGGGAAGGGGAGGCTTGAACATGGGGCACTCCTGCACCCTTGGTAGTGCTGAAGAATGCCCTATCAACATGTTAGTTCAAAGTAAGAGTCTATCCTCTCTGAACTTTCTTTTTTTCTTTTTCTTCTTCTTCTTCATGACAGGCACCACATACAGTTTTGAACACTGTACCTTCACTGGGAATGAATCCAAACCTCTGTGTGTAGAAGTGGACTCTAACAACCACCCCCGATTCCCAGAGTGGATCACAATTCCATTAGTGTGTATCTACATGCTGTCCACCAACATCCTCCTGGTTAACTTATTAATAGCCATGTTTGGGTATGTATTATATTGAAGTGCTTCCTTGATGCTGTTCTGTCAGGGGTTGGGTCTATTGAGGGTTAAGCCTCATTAGCTTGAGTTCTGATTGTTCACAAATGGTATGGGGAAAGGAATGCAACAGGCCCAATCACGTCAACCATCTATTTTTAGCTTACTTTTTATAATTCCACTAATTGGAGTAGGCATAGATTCTAACCATGTGTTATTGTTCATGTTCCTGTTGCTTATCACCATTATTTCTGAAGTTGAAAAAATTTAAGAAACCACACACCGTAATTATGTCAGCACATTCCAATTACTTTTGATACATCAAAGGCATTTCAAGAAACTATACTGTCTTTTGGTGAAGTGATAAAATAAATGATAAACCATTCAATTGCTTCACTATCAATTTTAAAAACAAAATTCTTTGTCAACATATGTTATTTCATGTCATGAAATGTCATATATGTCATGAAAATATGAAATATGTCATGTCATATGAAATTACATATGAGAGAGTTAGAAAAAAAATGAATTAGAAATTAATTCTTAGTGCAAAGACTCCGATTCTCATTAAGTTGGATAGGTACTTGAACAAAATAAGTTTCTTCCACGTTTCTATTTTCTCTCAAACTCTGCGCTTCCTAATGTCCATGTGGTCAAGGGCACATAAGAAATGCATTTGAAAAATTCCAGTGTAATTAAATTTATTGTAGCTAGATTAGATTAAAATAAACATAGATTATAAAATTGTTATTAACAAAATGGGCTTAACACATCCATGTACGAGTTCATAAGGAAATTATTATATAAGTTGTTGTGTTTGACAGCTTGTAGAAAAATGCAAGTTGTTTGACAGCTTGTAGAAAAATCATGTGGGTTCTTGTTGGCTTCCTTGAAGAGGCACATTGTGTAATTGAAGAAATAGATCACAATGAAATATATTAAAACACCAGTGCACACTATTATTGACTATAATAAAAATCAATCAGAACTAATGCAGATTTGATGGGAAAAGGAAACAGACAAATGTAATGAAAGCAGAAATGTAAAATGAATCGTAACAGGCAAAATTTTCTCAAATGAATCTGCTTAATGAAGTGCTATTACAATGTTGATTTTAGGAAAGCCAAATATAAAGTGATTGAAAATACTAAAGGCAAAAAATTAAAACTATGGCTGAGATCCTAGGTACACTTACATGGGAGTATGTACCCCTGATTCAAAGAAGCTTACTTTTCATTGTGATCTATTTCTTATCCTTACAGCACTGGTGCAGTGAGGTTGCCAGGCCCATACTGTACCTAGCTCTGCAATTGAGCAGGCGGTTTGTTCCCTTACCCTTGTAGCAGTACCCCTTACCTGGGGTGCAGACTGGGGTCCCTTGTAGCACCCCAGTCTGCTTAATGGGGCTACTTAGATGTGCGCCAGTTGTTTAGCTGGTTTAGAACTTATACCCCATGTAATACTGCTGGAATGCTGCACTCCTCTGCCCAGAAACAGCTCCTCCAGACCCTCTCACCCCATCCCTCTACCACCCAATGCAAATCCTATCTTCGCAGGCAGCTGTTGGGTGGGATGCATCATCTTTAGGACAGTGCAGGCCTTCCTGCAGGCACAGCTTTCTTGCTGGGTGCTGAAAAGTGCTATATAGTGCTTTTATGATATCCATTGTCAGTGCTGCAGCCTTGGTGCCAGCACTCACAGCCCATAGGATTGGGCTGCGAAATAACTAAATGGCTCCCTGTTTCAAAAGCTCACAATCTTAAAAGCCACAGAAGAAACACCAGCAACAGCCACCAGAGAGGACACTGTCATGGAACAAAGAGGGAGAGTTACTCTCCCCCTGCTAAATATAAGAGAAGCACTACTTCAAAATGTACCCCTTTGTCCCGTTTGCAGGGGCAAGGGATGCAAGATCACTTCCACTTCCTTAAAAAAAGAGGTATTTGCTCATTTTGATGTCATAAAAATACTCTAGGGAAATGTAGCTGTGGAATTAATCTCCTTGTAATTTGTCTGTTAGTTACACTGTAGGATCAGTCCAAGAGAACAATGATCAAGTGTGGAAGTTCCAGCGCTATTTCTTGGTTCAGGAGTACTGCAGCCGCCTAATGATACCATTCCCTTTTGTCATCTTTGCCTACATATACATGGTGATGAGGAAATGCTGTTGTAAAAATGAATACAGGCAACCATCTATTTGCTGTAAGTTGCACTGTATTTTGTACTGTTACTAATTAGTCGAAAGAAGGGAGTTTCTTGTGGCCAGAGCCATAGGAAGGAATTGTATCTTCTCATACAACTGTGTATCTAACGTTTCAAAGTGTTCCTCATGTGAACAGTTTACCACCCTAGTCAATGCTAAGCTGATGATGGTGACAGATCCTGATTAACCTATTTTTGCCAGGCCCACAGGTATAAACCTGTGGTCCCTGTTGCATGTATGCAATGTTGAACAGAAATGGCTTAAACCAGGGATGTCAAACATAAGGCCCGGGGGAGCCAGATGCAGCCCATGGAAGATTTTTATCTGGCCCTCAGACTCTCAACTGCTGAGGAGTGCTAAGGTGTTTCTGCTGAAAGGGCAGCCCACATGAAAATTGTGCTCTGCCATATCTTGAAATATGATCCAGATTTGATACTTCTTCTTCTGTCATTTAAAGCTAATGAATTCTAAGTAAGATAAGGTACTTATTTTTTATGACCTTTTTAATGACATCACTTCCTGCCAAATGACATCACTTCCGGCCCTCAGCACGCATCATGAATGCTATTTGGCCCTCTGTATGAAATGAGTTTAACACCCCTGGCTCAAACCATTTTAGGTCTGTGGCCGAAACCCTATTCAGTGGCTATCAAAAGGACTGTTTTCATAAGGGCCTGCTTCACTCAGGGATGTGCTGTGACATTCTAATCCGGTGAGTCACAGAAAGTCATGGAGCCCAGTGACCCAGAAGTGATGTAACATTTCTGTGTCATGCAGAGCCTCCAAATGCAACTTCAGAACCAGAACCAAATGAGACTGGAACCACATCTGAAACGTTACTAAAGCTTCACGGAGGGAGCGCCTGCGCTTGGGGAGAACATAGTAAAATTCTCCCTTAGGGCAGGGCCTTGCTGAGCTTCTCCCAGCTTCTGTGAAAGTAGGAGCCAAGAGGGAGCACCCTGCCCTCAGGGAGGACATCACAACTTTCTCCCCAAGGACTTCCAGGAGAGGCTTGGCAAGACCTTGCATCTTCTTAGGGGGCTTTCTGAAGCCAGTAGAGGCCATGTGTCATCTCCAGTCACATCTGGGAGCTCATGTCCAGGTGGTCCAGGAGCTTTGGTGAGGTTTTGTCTCACCTGCCTCCAGTGACCACATATCCCTAGCTTTACTGCAACCAGCAGTTGCAAAAAAGCAATGAGCAGTCATAATGGTTGTGACCTCTCCCCTGTATTTAGAGTTTTTAAGTCACCACCCAACGTACTGGACCTTTTCTAGTGTCTGTGATGCAATGGGAGAATATGTAGCTGCTACACCTTTCTCCAATCATCTTGCTCACTCTTCTCCCAACATGCTTAGCAAGCTGGACCCTAAAATTGCTCCATGGTCAGTAAGAAAGGAGGGTGAAAGACAGGACTAGATGGGAAGCATTGTAGTCACACACTCCATCATTAAAGCTGAATGGTTCTCTGGGTTGCAATGTGTCCATATGACATTGATCAATAGGAACAATCCCCTCAGCTGCAATATACCTTCAACTGTTGTGGTCTCTGTAAAAGTGCACAATATGCTCACATACAGCAATCCCAAAAGAAGCAAACTCTATTGAAATACTAGGTGAGACATTTATAACCTAATCCTGTCTGCCACCATTTTATGCTATGCAGCCACACTGCCTGAGAACATGCTGTATGCTATGGTGGGAGGGGGGATCAGATGGCCTGGGAGAGGTAAGTAAAAATATTTTTTACTTATCTCTCTGTAGGTCACATGGTCATCAATGGGTTTTCTCAGACCTACACCAGCTATTTGGTAGCATAAGTCCAAAGAGAGGAAGGGGGTGTGACTGGCCGGGGAAACAGGCTTAGGATCTTGGCTTGCACTGCTGCCACTGAGATCCATTCCCTCCCATTCCAAACTGCTACCTGCCCTCCCAACTCCCTGCACTGATCTTCCCCCAAACCTCCCCATAACTGAACATGACCATGACCATGTTCAGTTATGAACATGACCAGCAACTTACTTGCTCTAATGTGGGCTGGGTCCATCTCTGGCAGGCACATTTGAACCATCTCTGGTCATTTGAACCAATAACTCTGCTGTGCACTGTGGCAGCACATTTATTATACCGTAAGAAGACTTCCAGCAGTGGATTAACTGCCATAGGTCCTCTGTAGGATTGGGATTGGATGGCCAGGCTGCAATAATATACTCGCTTCCCTGGGAATAAGTTCCATTGAACTCAATGGGACTTCTGAATAGACATGCATAGAATGTAAGGCTGCCATCCTTAACATGGGAGTAAGCTTCATTGACCATAGTTGAACTTTTGAGCTAACATACATTGAACATAATGTATACACAAAATAATACACATTTTATAGCTGAAACAAACTGAACTTATCCTTTCAGTTCCATTTCAACTATTTGTTTTTGCATTGTCAATAAATGTGCCACTGCTGCAATCTGGTGTGGCTTTTGTATCTTGAAGGTTCAAGAAATGAAGATAATGAAACTCTGGCCTGGGAAGCTGTCATGAAAGAAAATTATCTAGTCAGAATCAATACCAAGGCTAATGACTCATCAGAAGAGTAGGTTGTCACACTTCCTTTGTCTTTCTTTACTCAAGCTTCATGTTAATGACTTTATTCTGAAACTCCAATGGAGAATATTCCCTAAGTGGTGAGAAGTTCCTGGGGCAAAGCCATCAGGTCTGATTTCTTTTGGATGAAAGAGCATTGGAGTTTTATGGTGACTCTGTCATTATTGCCTCATTTGCAAATATACAAGCAGAAAATCAATGGAGGCAAAGATACTTTCTCAGGACAGCAGGTGTGCCAGTTGCAGACCTGCCATTAAGTCCAATGGGGCAAATGCCCCAGGCGCAAGCCCCTAGGATCCCACGGAAGTCTCTCTGAAGCTCCTGACGGGGTTGGAAACTGCTTCTGGTTTCCCGGAAGCACCGTTTATAGCATTGGGGAACCTCAGAGGGGCTTCCTCAACGCATCTCTGGGTCACGTGAAGCTCCATGAGCCTCAGGTGAGTGTGGGGGTGGATATTCGCATGGGGGGGCAGCAACAGCCCACAGGGGATGCCATAGTGGACCTTTACCCTGGAGCACAGGGCTGGGGAGGTCTACTGCTGAGGTGCACTGCCCAATGTTATCAGACTGGTGGTTTTTGGCCATGGTGGCTTTGCTTCAGAAGCACATTTCCAGCTGCAAACAGCAGGAGGCATGCAATTTAGATTGAGTACAGGTTAGGTTCTGGAGGTCTAGCTTTATATGAGTTATTGTATCTTGAGTCTTGATGGTATCTGAGTCTTTCTTGATCCAAAGCTTATTTTTTAATCTGAATACAAAACAGTGCATGCTAACAATTGACTGGGTGTTGTGCAGAAACAAAGAGATGTAGTTTCCACCACATAGACTTACAATTCAAAGGTTGGTTCATACGTTACGCTATTCTTGAGCAACCATATGGAAGCAAGTCCCACATCACCTGTTTGCAGTCCTGAAACTCTGTTATAGGCAGGTGAGCCTGGAGAAATATGAAGTACCAGTTGCCTCCTGCCTGCCCTTATGCTCTGAAGGAGGAGAAAGACCTGTCATATATTTCTAACCATTGGCAGCAGCAGTTCCTTACCAGAGAAAGGCAGGGCTCCTTGGCTCTTTCATTCATTCCTTATCTCTTCTCTAGCTAAGTTGAATACCTATGCTCATTTGTGGGATATGTAAATAAGAGAGTGCCTCAGAGCATATGCAGAGAGTCTTCATGCTACAATTCTGTAGCCAAATCATCTCACACACATCTACGATTAAGAGGCAGGGCCTGAGTTCTAGATTACAGGGCATGATTTCTAGCAGCCTTGAGCACTGGCTCATGACAAACCTTAAATGCTATGTGTAATTGAACTGCCATGTTAATTATGTTTCCTGTATATTCTTCTCTGCTAGACTTATATATAAAATCCAATTAAAATGTTCCTGTTTTATAAATTGTCTTGCCAAGTATATGTCTTCCAGCTAAATGAGGACATCAGTGGTATCATCAGTTTCTTAATAGTTGTGATTCTTTCCACAGAATGGCCCAGCGATTTAGACAATTGGATCTGAAGGTACGTGTTTGTTTGTTTGTATTGATGGCTTAACCCCAAACATCCCCATGAAGAAAATGTCATGTGAATTTGCTATTTGCAAATGTGCTATCATTTTATGATTTAAAAAAAAATCTTGTAGGGTTAGTTCATGAATATGGTGTCAACCACATCTAGCTATTGAATTCAGTTATGAAACACAGTTGTAAAGAGACTGTGTAAGACTACACAAGTATTAATGAATCATATGTATTTAGAGCAGTAGTCCCCAAATTTTTTAGAGGCCTTGAGGCTGCTGCCTGATTTATAAATGCCAAGCGGTTTGGCTATAATGGTGATTGGGCAGCAGTACTCCCCCCCACCCCGTAGCAGCTTGTTTAACTTTTGATACACATTCCCTAATCTGCCCTGTCAGTTTTGTGACCAATGAAAAATTGGGTCATGCCACAGCTCACTGTGGAGTCCCAGACCCACAGTTTGAGAACTATCTTGAGTCAGAACAGTGGTTCTCACACATTTAGCATAAGGATCTACTTTTTAGAATCTGACAGGACCCACTGGAAGTAATGTCACGACCAGAAGTGATGTCATCAAGCAGGAAGATTTTTTAACCATCCTAGGCTGCAATCCTACCCACACTTACCCAGGAGTAAGTCCCATTTACTATCATTGTTAAAAGAATATACATAGTAGCTTGTTAAAAGTACCGGTCTGTAACATTTCCCCAAATGCAGTCACATACCATGGTAGCATCAAGTCTAATATGTGAAAAATAAAATATCAAAATGAATGGGGACCCACCTGAAATTGGCTCCTGACCCACAGTTTGAGAAATACTAATTTAGGGTGCAATCCTAACCCCTTATGTCAGCACTTTCCATTGGCATTGCTATGCCAGTGCTGGAAAGCACTGACATAGGGGGTTAGGATTGCACCCTTAGAGTATTAAAAATGCATTATGACCTTAAGCCATTTCTGCCCACTGTTGCATATACGCAACAGAGACCAAATGTGTACATGTGTGGGCTGGGCAAAATGGGTTAAATGAATCTCTGTTCTCTCACTCCATGCCCCATAATATAAACAATAAAGTGTTGGTCAACCTTACAAATCTGTGATAAGGTTTACTTAGATACTGTAAATGAAGAAAATAATATAAGAAGCACACCTGAAATGCAGTTTATAAATTATTATTAATTCAGCATGTAGATATAAAGCAGTCACAGTGATGCTGCTGATAAAAAGAAGTGCAACTAGGGAGATGAAAGTCATGGGAAACAATGACACGCATTGCAGTCTGTCCTCCACTAACTTCCTCATGCAGATACCAGAAACAGGACAGCTGCTAGAATTCCAGTTAAATTTGGATACACTCAGATTTCATGGCCAACAGGTTTTTATGGAGCACAGCTGCAAGTTTCTTGCAAGGTATTAACTGAAGTGTTGAATTGTACTATGTAGTTCACAGACTGAATTATATATAGTTCTTATATAGGGCCCTCTATTAGGGCCCATTCCTATCCAGTTTTCCAGCGCTGATGCAGCCATGCCAATTGTGTGTGCACTGCATCCTGCAGTGAGGCCTCCTCAAGAGGTGACAGAGGCCTCCTCAAGGTAAGGGAACATTAGCTCAGTGCTGCATTGCAGCAGCAGCAGCACTGGAAAGTTGGATCCGATTGGGCCTTTAGTCAGGAGACCCCCCCCCCCCAAATGAAACAATGGCTTTTAACCTCATTTGTTTATTGCACACTGAAGCACTTTTGTTTTCCTTTAAAGCTGAACGATCTGAAATTTCTTCTGAAAGATATTGCCAACAAACTCAGATAAAAGCAACCTGAATCCAAGAGGAAGCTTCTTGCAACACAGAAGACCCTTACTGAATAAGGAATTGCTCCAGTGCTAATCAATAGCACTTGCTGGATGAGAAGAAAGATATTTATACTTCTCCCTGCCCTGGCACTTTTAGATAAGATTAAACTCATCTGTTTCTATGCAGCCTTTTAGTGTGACATATAATGCAAAGATGGGACATACTGAAACTTTCTGAGTCTCAGTTGACTTAAATATTTATCATAAGAACATAAGAACATAAGAACAGCCCCACTGGATCAGGCCATAGGCCCATCTAGTCCAGCTTCCTGTATCTCACAGCGGCCCACCAAATGCCCCAGGGAGCACACCAGATAACAAGAGACCTCATCCTGGTGCTCTCCCCTACATCTGGCATTCTGACTTAACCCATTCCTAAAATCAGGAGGTTGCGCATACACATCATGGCTTGTACCCCATAATGGATTTTTCCTCCAGAAACTTGTCCAATCCCCTTTTAAAGGCGTCTAGGCTAGATGCCAGCACCACATCCTGTGGCAAGGAGTTCCACAGACCGACCACGCGCTGAGTAAAGAAATATTTTCTTTTGTCTGTCCTAACCCGCCCAACACTCAATTTTAGTGGATGTCCCCTGGTTCTGGTATTATGTGAGAGTGTAAAGAGCATCTCCCTATCCACTCTGTCCATCCCCTGCATAATCATGTCGTGTCCATTTACATTTTCCAAACTATCACTTAGTTTAACTGCATGGACAGCAGTTACCCTACAACTAGTAGTGACAACCTTCATCCCACACTATTCCCTGATTTCTGAATAGTAAAGGAACATGGTAACAGCAACAACCAGAGATGACCAGTTAGTCACAGTCAGATGTTGTAGTTCAGAGCATGTGGAAGGAAGTTTGCATTCAACTTTCAAGCTGTCATAGCTTTGATTTGGGCTGTCTTTTGAATCTGTTTTCAGTGCAGAGCTCATCCATGCAATGCTTGAAATAGTAATGGCTCTGGGTGGAGGACACAGCTTCACTAGTCACATTGGATAATATGTTTATATGAGTAGTTCCCTTCTTAACCCATTTCTGCCCAGCCTACAGGTGTACACATTTTGATCCCTGTTGCATATATGCAGTATTGGGCAAAAATGGCTGTAAGTTGCACATCCAACTTACAGGTGTCCTAACTTAAGGACATTGCCCTTTTGTTCAGAGGCAGTCCATTCACTCCAAGGTTTTCATGTAGGCACAATACTGCTGAAATGTGTGTGTGTGAGACACCCACACCCACACCCACACCCACACCCACACCCACACCCACACCCACACCCACACCCACACCCACACACACACACACACACACACACACACACACACACACACACACACACACAGAGAGAGAAAAGTTGCATTTTGGAGATACAGAAGTGTATCTTCTGCTTAATGGGACTGTACTCATGTTCCTCTCTGAGAATACAAATGCAAACTATAAGTTGTTGCAAATTACAAGTTGTAAGATGCAACACCAGTGTGCAGCCTCCCCCCCAATCAAAGCTGCTCTAAGATCCATTTTATGCATGCACGAAACACAACACAAAAAGCAGTGTTATCATCACAGAGTGTACATTCATTGGGAGTGAATTATTTTATTGATCACTTGTAGAAACAAATATTTCTGTACTGTTTTCCAGCTGCTACAGAAAGTTGTTCACAGTGTTGTGTTTGTCACATAATTAATGTTTCAACCTAATCTGTACTTAAGCAGGGGACTACCTGTATACTGAGTTCTCAGATTAAAATCTGCACAGATAAGATCACAATAAAACAATTGTACTTCAAGATCTAAGGATGAAGCTTCAGCTCTAAACTGAGGTTACTGGAAGTGATGTTGCTGAGTTTCAGTGATGGAATAAAGATTCAATAACAATTCCATTCCTTTTCAGAAACAATGAGCTCTGTAGAACCTGAGCTATGCTTGTAAATAGACTTTGGTTGCCCCAGGGAGAAGGAGGACCTCCAAGCCTTGCTAAACTGTAATTCTCAGGTATCTTCCTGTTGGTGAGGCTTTTCGGACTAATGAAATTTTGAAAACGTTTTTGGACTATGAAAACTCATGTAAATCTGTCTTGATGTAGCCTGTCTGTAAATGTGTTATATCGTGGTGTTTACTCCCTGGCTGTAACTATATTGGCATTGCTGAGAACAACAAAGCAGACTAGAATGAATTAAACAATCGTAAGCTAACAATTGCTTTCTGCCATCATTTAAGTGTGACTGGAGATCAGCCAGGCATTGCATTGTGTAACTAACTGTAACCAACCAGGCAGTTTGAAAGAGAATTCCTGGTTTATGCATGCTGAGCAGGAGCATGTCTGAGCTCCATTTTTTTTGAGATCCTGCAACTTTATACATACATATTGGGAGCAACAGTCTATCTATGCAATGAAAATGTGGATGTTAAGAAATTACAATAAAAATATGTTGCTTCTCACAGTGGAAGGTGGAGACTTTGTAGTCTCTGTATTGTCTAGGGGGCAAGGGAAGTGTGCAGTGGGGGCAGGGTTGTGTAGGACAACCCTAGGCATGTTTATCATATCCTCAGACACACCATACATTGACCATTGCATATAAATGCATGTATAAAATCTATTGCATGCGGGTTGGGTGTTACCAAAAGGGCTGTTTTGTTTAGGGGAATTATTATACTGCCCTTATTGGAACCTTAGGATCGCAGGCTGGATAACAAGATGGCATAATGCAGAGAAATTCCCTTTAGCTTAAAGAGGAGACTGGGAGAAAGATAACTTTTAATAAAAGTTAATTAATTATAGTTTTATAATTTTAATTATAGTTTTATTACAAAAGCACAAAGGTAACATAAAGCACATGGAAAAACGATAAGTATATGTTTCTTGGTCCTAGTACTTGAATCCAATGTACCGAGCTTTCATGGTGGTTGCATGTGAAAAGTATTTGGTACATCCGAGGAAATTAGAAAAAGGAAATGTTGTAGGGAAGGATTTTAAGGGTCCCTGGTCTGACAAACCCAGCTGCTAACTAAAGATGGGGAGGAAAAAGGGGGGGGGGAAGAAGGGAAAAAGTTCCAGATGCAAGATAGTTACCTGTCCTGTAAAGCAGTTGGATGGGGGGAGGGGAGAGTCCTGTGTGGAGGACCCTTTGACACAACACAGATGTGTTGGTCCTTGGAGGGAGAGCCAGAGAGAGAGAGAGAGAGAGAGAGAGAGAGAGAGAGAGAGAGAGAGCATGTGAGAGGAAGCCCTCTCTTAAAAAGGGGTTTTCAGACAGTGCTGGTAGCTTCATTACTACCACACAGCAGGGAAAACAATGAAAAGATCAGGATGTCCCTTATCAGCAAAATTCAGTGGGGTCAAATGGCTGGCTTCCTAGCTGGGGGAACTTAAACAATACCAACACAAGAAGGCAGTTCAGGTTTGCATACAGTAAAGCAGTGATTGGGTTAAAACAATACAATGAATGCAGTAATGTAGGAGACACTTAAACAATGATTTACAATGCCAGACTTCCTACCATAATGTGTGACCATAGGGAGGTGGAGGTTGTGTAACCTGCATGATATTTTAGTCCATAGTACATAACCAGAGAGAGAAAAAATCACAACTAAAAGGCAAAAGGGGATTTTCACGTAACATGGGGATGTAAAAGCCATATCTTCTCTGAAGGGCAGTATGGAACTTTTTGCTTATGCTTAAGGTGGAACACATTTGTGTTGTCTCCAAAGAGATCACACAAGGTTTGCCATCAGCTAACTAAGCTGAAACCATGTACAGAAGTTACATGCTTCTTGTATTGTATTGGCAACCTTCAGTCTCGGAAGACTATGGTATCGCGCTCTGAAAGGTGGTTCTGGCACAGCGTCTAGTGTGGCTGAAAAGGCCAATCCGGGAGTGACAATCCCTTCCACACCGGGAGCAAGTGCAGTCTGTCCCTGGTCTGTCTCCCTGGCTATGGGCCTTCCTTCTTTGCCTCTTAGCCTCAGACTGCTGGCAAAGTGTCTCTTCAAACTGGGAAAGGCCCTGCTGCACAGCCTGCCTCCAAACGGACCGCTCAGAGGCCAGGTTTTCCCACTTGTTGAGGTCCACTCCTAAGGCCTTCAGGTCCCTCTTGCAGATGTCCTTGTATCGCAGCTGTGGTCTACCTGTAGGGTGCTTTCCTTGCACGAGTTCTCCATAGAGGAGATCCTTTGGGATCCGGCCATCATCCATTCTCACCACATGACCGAGCCAACGCAGGCGTCTCTGTTTCAGCAGTGCATACATGCTAGGGATTCCAGCACATTCCAGGACAGTGTTGTTAGGAACTTTGTCCTGCCAGGTGATGCCGAGAATGCATCGGAGGCAGCACATGTGGAAAGCGTTCAGTTTCCTCTCCTGTTGTGAGTGGAGAGTCCATGACTCGCTGCAGTACAGAAATGTACTCAGGATGCAAGCTCTGTAGACCTGGATCTTGGTATGTTCTGTCAGCTTCTTGTTGGACCAAACTCTCTTTGTGAGTCTGGAAAACGTGGTAGCTGCTTTACTGATGCGTTTGTTTAGCTCAGTATCGAGAGAAAGAGTGTTGGAGATCGTTGAGCCAAGGTACACAAAGTCATGGAGAACCTCCAGTTCATGCGCAGAGATTGTAATGCAGGGAGGTGAGTCCACATCCTGAACCATGACCTGTGTTTTCTTTAGGCTGATTGTCAGTCCAAAATCTTGGCAGGCCTTGCTAAAACGATCCATGAGCTGCTGGAGATCTTTGGTAGAGTGGGTAGTGACAGCTGCATCGTCGGCAAAGAGGAAGTCACGAAGACATTTCAGCTGGACTTTGGACTTTGCTCTCAGTCTGGAGAAGTTGAAGAGCTTTCCATCTGATCTGGTCCGGAGATAGATGCCTTCTGTTGAAGTTCCAAAGGCCTGCTTCAGCAGGACAGCGAAGAAAATCCCAAACAAGGTTGGTGCAAGAACAAGGTTGGTGCAAGGTTGGTGCTTCACGCCGCTTCGGATGTCAAAGAGGTCTGATGTGGAGCCATCGAAGACAACAGTGCCCTTCATGTCCTTGTGGAAGGATCTGATGATGCTGAGGAGCCTGGGTGGACATCCGATCTTGGGGAGAATCTTGAAGAGGCTGTCCCTGCTGACCAGGTCGAAAGCCTTCGTGAGATCTATGAAGGCTATAAAGAGTGGCTGTCGTTCCCTTCATTTCTCCTGCAGTTGTCTAAGGGAGAATACCATATCAGTGGTGGACCTGGTGGCTTGGAATCCGCACTGTGATTCTGGATAAACGCTCTCTGCAAGTATCTGGAGCCTCTTTAGTGCAACTCGGGCAAACAGCTTTCCTACTACGCTAAGGAGAGAGATGCCACGGTAGTTGTTGCAGTCACCCCTGTCACCTTTGTTCTTGTACAGCGTGATGATGTTTGCATCCCTCATGTCTTGAGGTACTTCACCTTCTCTCCAGCAGAGACAGAGGATTTCATGCAGCTCAGTAGCGATGATCTCTTTGCAGCACTTTAGGACTTCAGCAGGGATGCTGTCTTTTCCAGGTGCCTTGCCAAAGGCAAGGGAGTCCAGGGCCACGTGAAGTTCTTCTAGGGTTGGTTCACTGTCAAGCTCCTTCAGCAAAGGCAGGCACTCAATGTTGTTCAGCGTTTCTTCGGTGACTACATTTTATCTGGAATATAGCTCAGAGTAGTGCTGCACCCAGCGTTCCATCTGCTGCGCCCGATCCTGGATGACCTCGCCTGTGGCAGACTTCAGAGGGGCAATTTTCTTCTGTGTTGGACCTAGGGCCTGCTTGATACCGTCATACATCCCCTTGATGTTGCCTGTGTCAGCTGCTACCTGTATCTGGGAGCAGAGCTGAAGCCAGTAGTCGTTAGCACATCTCCTGGCAGTCTGCTGGACTTTGCTGCGAGCAGCTCGGAGGACCTGCAGGTTGCGCTCACTGGGACAGGCCTTGTGTGCTGCTTGAGCTCTCCTCTTTTCCTCAATGACTGGTGTCAACTCCTCAGAGTGGGCTTCAAACCAGTCTGCCATCTTGTAGGTCTTCTTGCCAGATATGGACAAGGTGGTGTTGTAAACGGCATTCTTGAAATGTTCCCATCTGTTGGATGCGTTTGCATCGACCAGGCCTGGAAGAGATTCCTCAAGTGCTCGTGCAAATTCCTCCACATTTCTCTGATCCCGGGTCTTGCTGGTATCAATGCGAGGTCTTCCTTCCTTTTTCGTGTGATACAGTCGCTTTGTTTGCAGTTTCACTCTGCTGCACACCAGGGAGTGGTCAGTGTCACAGGCAGCACTCTGATAGCTGCATGTGATCTTGGTGCTGGGAAGGCTGGAGTGTCTGGTGAGAATCAGGTCAAGCTGGTGCCAGTGCTTTGATCTTGGGTGTCTCCAAGAGACTCTATGTTGGGGCTTCGTGTTGAAGAACATATTGCTTACACAGAGACCATGATGACAGCAAAACTCTAGCAGGCATTGGCCATTCTCGTTCATCTTCCCAATGCTGAACTGACCTAAGCAAGTGGGCCACTGTTATCAGCACCAACTCTAGCATTGAAATTGCCAAGAATGAACAATGGCTCTTTTACGGGGATCTTCTTGATAGTGGTGGCCAGGTCATCATAGAATTTGCATTTGGCTTCTGCTGGAGACGACAAAGTCGGTGCATAAGCACTGATGAGAGTGACAGGTCCTGCTGATGACTGAAGCTGCAGGGACAAAATTCTTTCACTTCCCACAGTGGGTGGGATGATGGACTTCAGCAGGGAATTTCTGACTGCAAAGCCAACACCATGTTCCCTGGTTTCGTTTAGTGGTTTTCCCTGCCAGAAAAATGAGAAATTTCTCTCCTTGACAGATCCAGAATCTGGAAGCCTCGTCTCTTGAAGGGCGACGATGTCCATCTGCAGTCTGCTCAGCTCCATGTCGATGACAGCTGTTTTGCGTGCGTTGTCTATTTCTTGCAGGTCATCAGAGAAGCCAGGTGTCATTGTCCTTACGTTCCAGGTGCCCAGCTTTAGGGCAGGAATTTTCTGTTTTCTGTTGCATGGTGCAGAGTTGTCGATCTGCTTGTCGGTTTTCACCCTAAACCCCACGCACCCCGTGAGGTTAACGGACTGTGGCGAGGCAGCACCTTACTGACTGGGGACTGCCCAGCTTAAGGCAGGCGGTAGCTGGCCAATGAGATGCAATGAACTCTCCCACCATCGGAAGCAGCCCCTGGCCAATCGAGCGAAGACTTATAACCGGTAAACCGCTGCTTCCCGTGTTGTGCCGACGCCGTATGGCGAAGTTGGAGTGGCTTCTCCAGTGTGCGAAGCCTGGGTAAAGAAGGCATGGAGGATAGGCTGTTACCCATGCAGCAAATCCCCCCTCTCCACGTCGCTGGAATGGTCCAATGGAAAGGCAGAAGCCAATACGGTTGGTTCCAGCGGCGTCGCAGAAGTTGCCAGAACGTGACTGTGTTCAGCCATGAACTGCCTCAGGGACTCCGGCTCCTGATTTTGCCTCAAGGTTGACTCCCGAAGCCTTTTCCACAACTGGATATAGCCACAAGGCAGTGGAGGTTTGGTATCAGAGTTTTCCTTCTCCTAGATGAGCTGCCTTCCCCCCTCCCACCCTGGATCCTCCGTTTCACTCACATATCACTCTTTCCAATTTCCAAGTACCCACAATGCCCTTCCCCCCGCACCTCCCGTTTCACTCACACATCACTCTTTCCAATTTCCAAGTACCCACAATGCCCTTCCCCCCACACCTTCCGTTCCACTCACACATCACTCTTTCCAATTTCCAGGTACCCACAATGCCCTTCCTACCTATATACCTACATGCTTCTAACCTACCTATATTGTGGACAGACATTAAGGGGCAGCCATTAACTTCTTATCCTGCTTGTGATAGCTAAGGCTTCTTGCAGCCACAAATCCAATTTTATCCATGTTCATTAAAAAGCCTGAAATCTTCCCTGAATTACCTAGGAGTAACTGTTCTACATAAGCCATTTCTGCCCAATGTACACACATGAGGGCTGAGCAGAAATGAGTTAATTAGCTACAAATGACTAAGAGAGGCTATCAGGCACTTTATCCCACTTGCTTAAAAAAATTCCCATCCTGATGGCCAGGGCAAACCCATCCATGAGGCCAACATCATCTTAGGTAGCAGATTGGTGGGGAGTGGCACTCATCTCTGGCGACCTATTTGCCTCCACTGCTTTGCCTTCCACTGCCTGGATTGAAAAAGGAAGAGAAGGAAAGAGAGGGGAGGACAGTGCTCAGCTAGAACATTGGACAGTAGGGGAAGCAGGGGCTGGCACATCATGGTGTAAGTAAGGGATGTGCACCCGTGCCCTCTGCTCCTTCCATCTCCCCTAGTCACCTTCGTTCTGTGCCAGCAAAATGACTGCTGCAGCATCGAGGAGGCCCACTGGGGAAGTGGAGCCTTTTCTCAGGGTAAGATTTCTGTGAGGAGACCTCTGTGATTGCCCCCCACCATAAGGCAGTGTTTGCTCCATTGACACAGTTGCATCACTGGGGGAGGGGTCTCAATAGGATTGGGGTGAAAGAGTGATCAAGAGACACACTTGCTGCCGCTCCCCACTGCTGGCATCATCTCTTCTGTTGAACCATTTTACAACTCAGCTTGGTACGTTTCATAATCAAGGCTGCTAAGAATGCTGCTAAGAATATTTGCAAACTCAGTACTATTACATAATAGCAAAAGCAACTAGACAACTGTCATGTAGTGACTCCTAGCAGTTGCCACATTTTCTTCTTGGAGGTATTCATATGTTTAGCAAGGACAAAGACCTAGAAACAATTACTTTGGGGGACATTGTCAAAATGTTCCTATGGCAATACTGCTGCAAAGCAAATGGCTGGACTCTGCCTGAACAAAAATAGCTGTTCCAAAGATAGAAAGCAATTGGAAAAAACAACTGATATTGCATAGGTGTTGGCAGGCAGTGGTGCATGGATGCAGCAGCATTGCAGCATCTGCTGTAACCGGTGGAGTAGTTTCAGCCGCCCAAGGCCTCCTCAGTATACGGCAGTGGTATTCAAACTGGGGCGTCGCGATGCCCCAGCCTGAGGGCCCTGGTCTCTTTCCCCTTTAAGGGGCGGGGGCAGCCAGGAGGCAGGGAGGAGGCAGTGGCGCAATCCTCAGGATCACACAGCTCAGTGGGGTTGCAGGGGCTTGGGTACACTTGCCCAAGTCTCCTGAAACCACCCGGGGTGCAGGGAGCCCTGTGCGACCTTCTGCAGGGCTCCCCAGGTCAGGGAAAGTGAGAGTGTGGCGATTGCGCCTCACCTCAGCTAAACTGGAAGCGGAGCGCGATCGCTCCACTTTCCCTTCTGACATGGCTGCAGGGACTGGGGTGCACCCGGCAGTCCCTGCAGCAGCTGTTCCTGGGTGTGTAGAGCCCTGCACGAGTGCCTGCAGGGCTCTCCAGGTCAGGGAAAGTGAGATTGGAGCGATCGCGCTCCGCTTCTGGTTTTGCAGAGACAGAGCGCGATCTCTCCACTCTCAATCTCCCTGACCTGGGGAGCCCTGCAGGCGCTTGCGCAGGGCTCCATGCACCCAGGGATGGCTGCTGCAGGGACTGCAGGGTGCACTCCAGTCCCTGCCCCTCCCTGCCCCTTCTGCCTCCCCCTCCGCCCCCGCAAAGACTTACTGCAGGTTTCAAACTCCCTGAGAGTTTGAAAACCGCAGGTATAAGGGAACATTACCCTTGCCCCAGGGTAAGCCCATGGCAGTCCATTGAGTCTACTTTGATCTGCACAAGCATTATCACTGGTTCAAATCCATGTGAACCTGTGAAGGTGGACTGAGTCTGGGAAGGGGTGAAGATTTGACAGACACAGCTGCCACTGAACCCAACCCTTTCATGGGTCCATTCTGCTCTCCTCCCTGCCCTCGTCACCTCTCCACCCACCCCACCCCATTCCACCCCCTACCTGCCTCTCTCCTGCCCCCTGTGCAGTCTCACCTTACAGTCATTGCCACACAGACCCACCCACTCTCCACTTCCAGTGGTGGCCAGGCTACACTCTCTGGAAAATGCATTACACTGCCAGAACACAGTGTAATGAGCACTTAGGATTGGGCAATATTTTCATATTGTCTCTTAAATAGCCTTAAGAAAAAGGATTATGATTTATTAGGGTGTTGTATGGATGGGTATTTAAAGCAACAGTGTGTTTTCCAAACTGTGCTTTTCAGATCTGTGTGATCAGAGTTCAGCATTTTGTTTCTCAAATTTAAAGTGATGATTAAGTAGTGAAGTAACCACTAGGTGGCAGAATCATCAAGTAAAATGTCAGAATTCTTATAAATGTACCAGTATTGGAAATAGAGATCACCCTTAGGCATCAGAGCCTAGTTTTGAAATTTTTGATCATATAGAATTAATAATATAGTGTTGAGAAGAGTATATTATAAAAATTGCCATTGCCCTAGTCTAGTCCAACTGCAATTTTTCAATATCATCAAAGAAGTACTAAGCAGCAGTTCAAAATACATGTTTTGTCGCTTAATAAAAACTGGTGTTATGATCTGAACTGATAACATTTGGGGAAGATTTCTGTATTATGTCTATTACTCAAGCTAGCTGTTGCAGCAGAGGTGATGAATTACTCTGTTTACCTTGAGGTGGACCCCTCAGTGGATGGTGTAAGAGACACCTGAAATCTGGATGTGCAACCCCTTTTTCCTCCATCCCAGACCCTCCCAAGACGTGCCAAAAAACCCCTCTCTCCCTATGTCCATTGATGGATTTGCAGGCTGGAATGTACTAACCAATTACCACATTCTTCTTGGGTTAAGATGCACTCCTTTATCTCATGGCCTTGCCTTCTCTTATTGCCTCAGTGTGCATACCTTTGTAATTATAGCTAGAGCTTTGTCTAGTTTCAGCATCCCCTTCGGCTCTTTTCAGCCAGCTCACAAGAAACTGACAAAATGGTATTACAGGCTAACAGGAAAAGAATTCAGAAATGGTAGAGCTCTGGCTATGTAAGCCAAGGTCCTTTTTGGGTTCAGACATATGCCTGCTTACGCAGAAATAAGCCCACCTGAGTTAAACAGAGCTTATTCCTATGAATGTGTGAGTAGGAATGTGTGAGTAAAGCCTTAGTGGAATTCACAAAAGTTGCTACACTTTTGCAACGTAGCTAGGATCTGTTCAGGCTGGCTTATCTACTGCCTTCCAAACCCGTATGGACAGGACCCAAACCACTGGACAGGTTTGATACTTTGTAGTTATAGATATCAAAACTTATTTCCAGACAAGCCAAAAATATTTAATTATCCTGGGTCCCTTTCTTATAAATCATTGACTTGACAGCCGATACCTTAGTAACATAATGAGTTCCAAGAATGAAAGATAGTTAGGGGATTATTGTCTTGTCACAACCACAGCATGTCACCTGTCTTGTTTTGTTAAATAAAAGAAAATCATATGGGTTAGGGAGCAGCCTCTATGTGATTCCTTTCCTTTGGCTATCTCTAATAAATAGGGGGAGAATTATGTATTGCCTGCAGATACTGGGTACTAACATTTCCACACTAGGCTATGATTGCCATGGCAGATGCAAACTTGTTTCTTTGCACAAAAAATGCAGCTTGGGATAAGACTCCTAACCAATGTATGGTTGTGAAGCCTTTGCAATGGGAGGCCAAACTAAATAGAACCTTGATATGTAACAAATTGTCACATGACAAGGAGAGGTTACAAATGCAAACCTGCCCATGTTATAATTCTTATAGCTCAAACTTTGCTTATATGCTCACACTTTCTGTATTTATAATGCAGTTCAAACTGGTACCATGACCAGGATAGGACCCAATCCTATCAGCCATACCAATGGAGTGTCCTGCAGGGGGAGGAATCACAGAGGCCTCTTCAAGATAAAAGGGAAACCCAGGTGACATAAGGCCACCTGGGCCTGTGATGAAGGGCCTGAAAGCTAATCTCCTGAGGGTTGTTCAAGAAGACACACCCCAAAGGAGACTCACAGCCTTGCTGCAGCCATTGAGTAACTACTAAGGACTGGTGGAGGAGGACTTAGAGTGGGGTAATGCTCTCCCAACCTAACCTTCTGATGCCCTGAAGACCTTGGGGCACTCCTGAAAGGCACACTCCTGAAACCCACCACTAGAAGAACCGAGGGAAAGAAAGGCAGGAGTTGACCCCTCCAGCAAGGGGGTACCCGGACAGATTTTTATGATTCTTGGTCCTTGGTAATTTCAGAAGATATTCTTTGTCTGCTGTGAGGCATCTGTGCTTTGAGTGTCACAGGTTCACTTCGGTATACAAAATAATAAACTGATAACAGGAGACAGATGAGTTGAACTTTGTGTAAAATCCAACTCTGGCAGGCTGTAGTAAAAATTTGGTACAAATGGCTGCTGGAAACTTCCTTTCTGTATGTTCAGCTTTACTGTTGGTTATGATTTAGCAGATTTTTCCAAAGAACTTAATGATGTCTGCTACAAGATCTGACTCATGTTCTCCAGAAAGAAGTAAAACTGATGATCATCATGATCTTTCTTCATTCACTGCTAACATTCGCAGTGCTCTTAAAACAAAATACCGCAAAATAAAAAAAACAAAACCCTGCTTGCCTATGCTACTTTAATTTTCTTCGAGGCCAAAGCTATAAAACAATAGCTTATAGCTCTGGAAGTTATAAAATGAACACAGAACAGCTACCTGGTAAACACAGGCATAATTACAGAAATTTGTTCTCCATTGTTCCCAGGATAGTGTTGTCAAGAACTAGATGGGCAGCCAATCCTATCCCCCACCAGCCTGCATGATGCAATGGAATCGACAGAGCATGCACTATATGCGGTGGGGGGGGGCACATGGCCCCGGAGAGGTTAATATCATTTTTACATACTTTCCCGTAAGCTGCCCAGAAGCCAATGGGTCTCCTCAGTTCTACATCAGCTATTTAGCTGGTGTAAGTTCAAGGAGCCTCAGGAAGCCTGTCAGGCTGGAAAAAGGGGAATAGAATCTTGGTGTGAGCTGCCTCTGCTGAGATCCTCTCCCTCCCACCCCTGAACCACCCCTGGTTAAGCCTGGCCCTTGTCTCAGTCCTCCCCTGAACCACCTCTGGTATACTATGAAGGTACAACAAGGTAGTTTGCTCTTAATCCTGTGAATGTGGTGACAAGACATTAGATAGTAAAGCATTGCAAAATGCTGAAATAAAAGTCAGCCCTTGAAGAGACAGGGGAACTAGCTTGAATTTGTTACAGACAAACAGATGGGACACACGTTGCTGATAGACAAGGGCAGATGGATAAATAACAGGATACAGTCAGTGGCAGTGTGTTCAGAAATGAAATAAAAGTTGTGTGTTCTGCATGTTCTTTCTCAATCTTCTTATGGCCAGGATAATAAGACTGCCTTCCTGAAAGCTGCATATTGTAACTTTAAAAAGAGAATTATATTTCTTTTGGCATAAACTCTAATCAAAACAAGAAACGAAAATGGTATTGTTTTCCTATGAATTCAATTACTTCATCTTCTGGAATTTAAATCTGCTGAGCAAAAACTGTACTACTGCACCATATGACACAACATATAGTATTCAGAAACAAAATGCTATAAACCAAAGTATCATTTTCTGGAGGTACACAAGTTAGATAACAGGTACAACAATGGAAGTTACAAAACATATATTTATTCTGGGGAGAACTGTTGTTTACCAGGAAATGAATGGAGGTTAAGACAGTGATTCATCACTGGCTAAAAATGCTGTAGTTTGTGTGAATACTTGCAAGGAAGTCTTTGCTATGGGACTTCTTAAGGAACAGACCTATTAACTTTGCTCTTGAGATTATCTGTGCCTACATGAAACAGATGACAAATATTGATATCAGGTGGGTCATCGTGGGACCTGTAGATTTGACCCACCACAGGTTCCAAATTCACCACTGAGTCTCCCAGATACTACTGGAACCTTGTGTCCAGGAGCCTTTATGAAGCCTGGGGAGCCCATGTGCAGCCTCTCCGGTCCTCAGAACACCCTTCAGACATAACTAGAGCACAACACAACTTCAGTTACATTCTGAGGTCTGGGTGCCCTGACCCGTGATTGAGTATCCACAGGGGCTCCAGGAATGGATCCCCTGTGGATACCAAGGGCCAACGGTATATATGTTCTTATGTTCCCTTCCTATGTTCATATGGGTAGATTGCTGCCCCTAGTGCACCTGTAGAGATGTTCAGTGTATGTTTGAAACAGGATATATCTTCAGTAATGTTTGCTGGCTTTACTCTGGCAATTTCCTTATTTGTTCTTTTCTTGCCTAATTGTCAACTTACATTTGTCTCACTGAACTGATGCCTTTATAAGAGCGTTAGAAGAGCCCTGCTGGATCAAGCCCATGGCCCATCTAGTCTAGCTTCCTGTATCTCACAGTGGCCTGCCAGATGCCTCTGGGAGCACACAAGGCAACAAGTTACTTGCATCTCACTGCCACTCCCCTGCATCTGTGGGGAGTGGCACCCCCAATGAAAACACCAAATGGCTCTTGGGTTTAACTTGGGCCACTTCATTAAACAGACCAATTTTTAACACATGAAACCTACTTGACACACCTTCCCTCTCTCACCAGTCTGGGGTAGGTGGAAAAACTGCTATCCACAGCCAATTCGGATGATAGAAAAAAATTCCTACCCAGCCCTCATGATGAGCAAGCAGCTAATCTCAGACTGTACATACCCATGGAGTTATCCTCCAGAAATCTGTCCAATCCCCTTTTAAACGCATCTAGGCCAGACACCATCATCACATCTTACAGCAAGGAGTTCCACAGATAATTACACACAGGGTACAGAAATATTTTCTTTTGTCCTAACTCTCCGGACACTCAGCTTTAGTGGATGTCCCCTAGTGCTGGTGTTGCTTGAGAGGGAAAAGAGTATCCCTCTATCCACTCCCTGCATGATTTTGTATGTTTCAATCAGTGGCGTAGCTAAGGAGGTGCAGGGGGTAGCAGCCACACCAGGCAACAAGCTTTAGGGGGGCAATAAACTGAGCTTGACACTAGTGACCAAAATTGTGAAAATCTTGGTATGTATGAATAATACCATCATGTTATATATCATTGGAAAGGTAATTTAATGCAAAATGCAAAGAAACAAACCACATTAGAATATCTGTTTTCTATCAAACGTTATGGCAGATTAACCAGAAAATGAAAATGCAACTGCCTTAAGGAACAAAAAGTGGATTTCTTTAACTCAGATTTAACCTATGAGACTGATTGTTCTGAGAGACAATAAGATGTTATTATGATACAGCATGGAACCAATAAGGTGTTAATATCAGTCAGCTCTCATGTCCATGTATCATAATATAGCTACTCCTGCTAACTTGTAAGAAGGCACTTTTTCAGGTGGTGCTCCTCTTATATTCAGCAGAGAGAGAATAACCATCCCTCTTCACCCCAGTACAGTGTCTCTAACCAATAAGGGGCACACTTTTTATTTATTTACTTAATTAAATTTGATTTTGTCATGGGTGGGCTACAAAATCTTCTTTGATCCCAGGTAGCAGATAGATGCCTTAATTATGCCACTGGCTGGGGGGAGGTGGCACAGCAAGTGAGTGGGGAGCTGCTGGGGGGAGGAGGCAGGTTTCCCCACAATTTGCACTTTTTAAAAAGCACGGGCGTGATGTCACTTCCAGTTGTGACACCACTTCCGGGGCACCATTCTGAGCTCCGCACCAGACTACACATTCATTAGCTACGCCACTGGTTTTAATCATGTCCCACCTTAGGCACCTTTTTTCTAGACTGAAGAGCCTCAAAAGCTGTTAGCCTTTCCTCATAAGAGAGGTTCCCCAGTTCAGTAATCAATTTGGTTGCTCTCTTCTGCACCTTTTCCAGCCACTTTAAAACAATTGTCTTTCATTTAGACAAAACTTCCAGTGTTTAAGGGAATCCTTCATTGCTGCTTTGACAAAACATTTAAAGTTCTGAAAGTGTGGCATAATGTGTAACCCATTACAGCCAAGGGAGCAAAATGACTCATCTTCTGTTACCATGGTAAACCCAACTGGACTAAAGTACTGAACCCCCAATTTTCTATGGACTAATTTTCTCTTTTCTAACCAACTACCTTTGCCTGCTTACTTACAGATTCTACTTTGTGCAAAAACTTCCTTGATTAAATCTTAAATTGCAATTGTAGGATGGTCTGCATTTCCATTTCCAGTTCTAAATGCCTTCGCTTTTTAAGAAAACATCAGGTCAGTCTAAATTTAGCACACCCTGATGAGTACCTGAATACTTTCTGGCAGCAAATAATGAGCTTAATGATGCCTGCTCATAAATCCTTGAAGTTTAGTTTAAACGTTTGATTTATTTCTCCAGGTGGCACATACTTCCATGATTTGCATAACTGACTGACTCAGGATGATCTTTTGCAGAATGCCTGTTTTGCAAAATCATGTTAACACAGTGGGGAAAAAACATTACAGTGATTGAGGACCAAATTCTAACTAACCCAGAGCACTGCAGCTTGTGGTGGGGGATGGTCATGGGTGGCCCTTGAAAGTAAGGGAATTTTTGTTCCTTAACCTAGGGTAAGTGCAGTTGCATACCTGCCATAGACTGCAAAAGCCCCACTAGACCCCACAGAAGCCTCTCTGAGGCTCCTGATGGGGCGGAAACTGTGCTTCTGGTTTCCCAGAAGCACAGTTTATAGCATTGGGGAACCTCAGAGAGGCTTCCCCAACGTAGGTGGAGGTCACGCAAGCCTCCGTGAGCCTCTGGTGAGTAGGGGGGGTGGATTTCTGCATGGGGGGCGGCGATAGCCCATGGGGGCGACATCATGGAGCTTTGCCCCGGGCATGGGGCTGTGCAGGTCCATGGCTGGGTAAGTGTTCGCTTCCCCAATGGGTCTCCTCTGATCTACAACAGCTATAATAACAATGGACAACCATATCTTTCTCTCTGCTTAGATCAGGGATCTCCAAACTTTTTGGCCAGAGGGCCGCATCAAATATCTGGCGTGGTGTTGAGGGCCAGAAAAAAATTTAAATATAAAATAATGAGGACTGTGAGCCTTTTATTTCTACTCATGGACACTTAGCGAGGCGTTCTAAAGACATTTGTTTTAACGATGCCGGGTATTTTCTGGCAAATTTTAGCCTCCAGTTTAATTTGACTTGGCTTAACGGTTTATGTAACTTTTCTGGGGTTTCGGAATTTACTTATATTTCCCCAGTAGGTACAAGTGTTATTGACTATGTTTTAATTTCAGCCTCTTTTTTGCCCCTTGTTTCCACTTTTAAAGTTGATGATTTTAAATTGAGCGACCATCTCCTGTTATGTACTGCTTTTAACATAGACTCACCTCGCACTGTTTCTCCAACGTGCGCTAGAGAAAGCTATACCCGATTGGCAAAAATAAGATGGAACGATTCCACTCTTTTTGAAATCCAATCGCTATTGAATAATTCAAATGGTAAGATTCTGAGGGATTTTGTTTTGACTCTAACAGAGCCAGTATCTGTAGTGCCTGCCTTTGAATCTCTAATGAATTATATTTATGTAAATATTGTTCATCCAATGGCCAAGGTCAAAGGCAGGCCCAGTATTGACAAATTAGGATGGTATGACCAGGACTGCAAACGAGCCAAGGCCCATGCCAGGGAGTGTTTTGGGAATTTTAGAGCCAGTAATTTAAGAACATAAGAACATAAGAACAGCCCCACTGGATCAGGCCATAGGCCCATCTAGTCCAGCTTCCTGTATCTCACAGCGGCCCACCAAATGCCCCAGGGAGCACACCAAATAACAAGAGACCTCATCCTGGTGCCCTCCCTTGCATCTGGCATTCTGACATAACCCATTTCTAAAATCAGGAGGTTGCGCATACACATCATGGCTTGTACCCCATAATGGATTTTTCCTCCAGAAACTTGTCCAATCCCCTTTTAAAGGTGTCTAGGCTAGACGCCATCACCACATCCTGTGGCAAGGAGTTCCACAGACCGACCACACGCTGAGTAAAGAAATATTTTCTTTTGTCTGTCCTAACCCACCCAACACTCAATTTTAGTGGATGTCCCCTGGTTCTGGTATTATGTGAGAGCGTAAAGAGCATCTCCCTATCCACTCTGTCCATCCCCTGCATAATTTTGTATGTCTCAATCATGTCCCCCCTCAGGCGTCTCTTTTCTAGGCTGAAGAGGCCCAAACGCCGTAGCCTTTCCTCATAAGGAAGGTGCCCCAGCCCCATAATCATCTTAGTCGCTCTCTTTTGCACCTTTTCCATTTCCACTATGTCTTTTTTGAGATGCGGCGACCAGAACTGGACACAATACTCCAGGTGTGGCCTTACCATCGATTTGTACAACGGCATTATAATACTAACCGTTTTGTTCTCAATACCCTTCCTAATGATCCCAAGCATAGAATTGGCCTTCTTCACTGCCGCCGCACATTGGGTCGACACTTTCATCGACCTGTCCACCACCACCCCAAGATCTCTCTCCTGATCTGTCACAGACAGCTCAGAACCCATCAGCCTTTATCTAATTATTAGCACCATTTAATTAGCACCTTATAAGTGCACCTTATTAGACCCCTTATGGTGCTAATTTGAAGGAAGATTTAAAAATCTATTTCACTGCCACTGCCTCCCTTAAGGAATTGATCCAGTATAAGTTCATATGAGTTCATTAAAAAGTCCTGGGGAAGATTGATCCAAGCTACAATTAGTAACAACCACAAGTTATTCTGGGAGATTGTTTCTAGAGCCTCCAATGAAGCTACGGGTAAGCCTAATTCAATCTACACCTATACTTGGCGCCAACACTTCTTGGACCTGTTCTATGATCCGGCAGCTGCCTGTAGTGGGGGCTTAGAGATTTCTTTTTCTAACTTTGAGGCTTGGCCCGATGTATCCGAAGAGGAAATTCTTGATCTAATCGTAACCCTAAAACCGAGCAAGGCTCCGGGACCTGATGCCATTCCTATCACTTGGCTTAAAGAAGACCCATCGTTTTGGACTTCTATTCTGGCCCCGCTCTTTTCATCTATTAATGCCTCTGGCCGATTTCCCAAAGTTTGGCTTAAAGCCATTGTGATCCCTATTTTCAAAAAAGGCGACTCTAGTAAGCCGGACAATTACAGACCTATTAGTTTAATTTCTGTAATTGGTAAGTTGTATGCAAAACTCCTTCTCCAGCGCCTTAGCCAATGGATTACCCATTTTAACATCATGGGTATAGAACAAATTGGCTTTAGGCAGGGGCAATCCACTTTGGACCATGCCCTCACTCTTTACCATTTAGCACATAAGTACTCCATTCAAATGAAATCTAAGCTATTTGTAGCATTTCTGGACCTCAAAGGGGCTTTTGATAATGTGAACAGAAACCTCCTCTGGGCTAAACTAGCTCGTATGGGGCTAGACCCTAAATTGCTCGCTCTTATTCAGGGCTTATATTCTAACACATCTGCCCAAGTCAGATATACAGCAGAAGGGAATTGTACTGATGAATTTCCTACCAACAAGGGGGTGAAGCAAGGTTGTGTGCTCGCTCCCACTTTGTTTAATCTCTTTTTAAATGACCTGGCTCCTTCTCTGGTTACTGTTGATGGTCATCCCCCCAGATTGAGGGACTTGCAGGTACCAGTTCTACTCTACGCCGACGATGTGGTTATTTTATCTCGCTTTCATCTGGGACTAAAACGTTTAATCAGGAAGTGTACTGAATTTTTCTGCTCCAACAAGCTACAAATTAATTATGTCAAATCAAAAATTATGGTCTTCAGTAGGTCCTGGAGACCAAGTGAGTGGAAATTCAATGGTCAAATTATAGAACAGGTTAAAACATTTAAATATTTGGGCATTTTATTTTCGCATAATTTAGCATGGACGCACCATCGCTATATGGCTCGTTCTATTGCTAAACCCTCTTCGCAAGCCATCATTAGTTTTTTTCATAGTAAAGGAGGTTTGTATATTCCGGCGGCACTGAAGGCTTTTAATGCGAAGTGCTCTGCCCAAGTTTTATACGGGGTGCCGATTTGGATTAAGGCATTTAATAACTCACTGGAGTAGATTCAATCAGCCTTTTTAAGAAGTATACTAGGCCTGCCCCGGTGTGTGTCCTATGAGGTGCTCTGTATTGAATCAGACCAAATTCATCTCGAAACATTGGCATGGATTAGAACAACCAAATTTTGGCTAAAAATTTTCTATAATACTGATCCGAACACTCTCCTATATCACCTCCTTGATGACCCATATTTCTCAGATAAACCTTGGAGCACAAAAATAAAGCAACTGGGAGTTGAGCCTGACCTCCTTGGCCATTTGTCCCAAGATGAGGCATTTAGGCTCATTAAAGGGAGACTTTTGGATACCTATACTTCTAATATCCTACTTGCTGTTAATAAAACCTGTTCACCAGCATATTATCACCTACCGGTCAAAGTGGGGGAAATTCCCAATTATTTTTACATTTTGGAATGCCCAAAAATTAGAAGGGCTTTTTCTATGGCCCGTTGCAACTCTATTCCATCCGCTGTTCTTTGGGGTAGATTTCAAGGTATTCCTCTTCAGGAAAGAATCTGTCCTTGCCCCCAGCGAGTTGCAGAAACATTAGATCACCTCCTTTTTCATTGCCCGCTCCATAGTGTGGCTAGGGGAAAATGCTTAGTTCTCCAATCCTATCTTAACTCCTCTTTTGAGGTCTCTGTTATATTGCAATCTTTATTAGCCTCCACTGACCCTAACACCATTTTCCAGATAGCTACATTTATTTCACAAATAGTGGCGTCCAACTTGAAGTGTGTCCCTACTCCCTGAAGTCCGTGTTTTATAATTGTCAATTTTAGTTTGGTATGCTATGGTTCTCTAGTCAGCTCTTTCAAGTTTTGTTTGTTTGTGGTTTTTTTTTTGTATATGTAAGTGTGTATGTATTGTAACTGTATGCCAATAAAAGTACTGAAACTTCAAATAAATAAATTAGAGATGGAACTTAGATGAGTGAATAAATGAATGAATGGGCTCATTCTTTCAACCTCCCTGGCCCTCAGAAAACCCTCCAGGCACAATCAGAGCATAGCTCTGGTCATGTACAGTTGAGTGGGCCAGAGGCTTTCAGGGGACAAGAGGCTGGCTGCAGGCCAGATAGAGGCTTGTCGCAGGCCGCATCTGGCCCCCGGGCTGGGGTTTGGAGACCCCTGGCTTAGATGCAAAGGTGTGAAACAAGATATAACCCTTACAGAACTCTGAAATGTGAACTAGTTAACTAATGTTCAATCACAAGATTCTTCATCCTCCACTGTTTTACAGCCCAATCTGTAAGTATGTATACCCAGAAGTAAGTTCCATTAGAGTCAATGGGGCTTACTCCCAGTAAAGTGTGGATAGGATTGGGCTGTTAATGTTAATCATAATCAGATAATCACACTAGTTGTACCTGTTAGAAAATTAACTTGAACGTTTTAAACTTCTGTTAACTTCTTAGTTTAGTTACTATTAGTTTAGTTTAGTTAGGGTGCAGTCCTAACCAAATTTCCAGCACTGACATAGCTGTGCCAGTGGGGCATGTGCAGCATCCTGCAGTTGGGGGCCAGTTACATTGACCTCTTCAAGGTAAGTATATTTGTTCCCTTACATCAGAGTTGCATTGCTTTTACCTTGGTGCTGGAAAGTTGGTTAGGATTGCACTGTAAGGGCGCAATCGTAACTCGCCCTTGCGCCGGCCCAGGAGAGCCGCAAACATGCCATAAAGCACATTTGTGCCTCCTCTAGAGTCCAATGCAGGGACGCATGCTGGCCAATGGAGGCTAAATTCAGTCTCCATGTGAACTTAGTCAGGGAGCCTTGCGTTGGCCAAGCTTTGGCCGACGCAAGGGTCTGGGGTGGGCAGAGGGAGGTGTTCTGGGGCAGGGGGAGGGTGGGGGAAGGCAGTCCTGGGGGCGGGCAGGGGGGAAACAGGGCTGGGACCTGTCACCTTTTAAAGGCCTAAAAACATCACTTCCTGGTTTTCCTGAAAAATCAAAAGTAACTTTTTTGTGCACTTGGAAAGCCTTAGAAGGCTTTCTGAGGGTCAGGGAGGCTTCCCTGGCCCTTAGAACACACTCCAGTTGTTTCCTATGGTGAGCTGGTTCTATTTACTCCTGTATATTTAAATAAGTTGCTTGTGGGATGGGGGGATGGGAGTCTAAATGTGTGCTTTATTTCTGTGGTGTGTGTTGGTGCATGGAGAAATTCTTAAAATTTGAGCCCATTCATTCATTTATTCAATCATCTAAGTTCCATCTCTAATGTATTCATTTAAATTTTATATATAGTTTTTTTTCCTAGCCCCTGACACAATGCCAGATATTTGATATGGCCCTCTGGCCAAAAGGTTTGGAGACCCCTGGCCTAACTGATCTCCTGCATGACAGGTCAGAGAGCACGGCCTCCAAGAGCAATGTCAGAGGATGGGAAGCATGTAGGAATAGAGAGTATTCCAAGGATTATTAGGTAGCCATTTAGGACTTTAAACGCCAGTACCAGCACTTTAAATTGAGCCCCCAAACAAATGGGTAGCCAGTGGAAGTGGAATAAAATCAGAGAGCTATACTGCAATCGTCAAGCGCCTGACAATAGACTAGCAGCAGAATTCTGCACCTGAAATTTCGGAACTATAACTGCAATAACTGTCTCTAATTTTGCTCTGAAAGTGGTGTCTGAATTAGAATGGATGAGATCAGGGCATTTATTATGTTATTATGGGTATCCATGGAGGCTGATGCCTTTTTAGGACACCTCATTGGCCAGCCCAGTTAAACTGGTTGCAAGATGAAAATATACCAGATGTGGGTGTTCACCATAGAAAGATCATTTCTGTTCTTGCATTGCAAAGGCACTTTACTGTACTTAGCTGGCCCTTTCAACTTGAGTAGAAGAACAGCGGATAATGTTTCGCGGGAGATAGAACTTTTCAACCATGAAATAAATGACCCATTAAATTGGAGCATATTAAGATGAAAGTGCAGTGAAATCCTGCCTCTTCTCTGAAAGCAATTTATTTCTCTTCTCCATTTTGTTAGACAAATGATGGAAGAGAATAGAGGTTGGCATTAATGATTTAACATGCATCCTAATAGCCCTCTCTCACAGAGGGAAATTAACAGTACAGCACTCTATTGACACACGCATGGAACGATGGGTGAACAGCACCTTTTTGTTTGTTTCTGTAAACTAATTAAAAACCCTACCATACTTATCTCAACACTAAATATCTCTCAGGTTTCAAACCTGGAACTCACAAGGAAAATTATTTGTGAATAAGAAGCAATTATATACAGTTTCAAAGTAGCTGAAAAAACCTCTGGAGTGTAAATTGGTTTATGCTAACCTGGTTTTGGGTAGAAGTGCATCTCCAATCCAAGAGTCTGCAAGATGGCATTAGATGCATTAGTTAGATCCATGAAATGCTGACTGGTGCTAATCTATCCACTATGCACTGAATAGTGCACTCTAGAGACAGCATAATTTCATAGACTGGATCCCAGACCAAAAACAGAAATGAGAAATGGTAGGAACCTGAAACTCTAATGCACGATATTGTCCTGTTAGTTTGATCAGAGAAAGGCTTGGATGTTTTTCTAACAAATCAAGCACAGTAGTATGCACTGCTGTGTGGAAACTGTGAACGATTTATGCAATATTATAGATGAGAATCTGCAGTATTAGGGCATGATGTCTCATCTAATCTAAAGGGGAAAGGGGGCATGGAAATGTGTATGTTATTCTACTTCTACAGGGGAAAAGGGGAGCATCTCATTGGAAATGAATTGTGCAATTGCAGATATTTCACAAAATTTTCATACTATCCTCCAATTGCAAAATTAGGGATTAGTCAAGATGTTGAATTTTTTGTTGAGGAGGGAAGAACAAGGAGTGACGATATTCAGGCTCGTACTGTTGGTAGGTCATGGTTCAGGATGTACTGTTGGTAGGTCATGGTTCAGGATGTGGACTCACCTCCCTGCATTACAATCTCTGAGCATGAACTGGAGGTTGTCCATGACTTTGTGTACCTTGGCTCAACGATCTCCGACACTCATTCTCTCGATACCGAGCTAAACAAGCGCATCGGTAAAGCAGCTACCACGTTTTCCAGACTCACAAAGAGAGTCTGGTCCAACAAGAAGCTGACGGAACATACCAAGATCCAGGTCTACAGAGCTTGCGTCCTGAGTACACTTCTGTACTGCAGTGAGTCATGGACTCTTCGCTCACAACAGGAGAGGAAACTGAACGCATTCCACATGCGCTGCCTCCGACGCATCCTCGGCATCACCTGGCAGGACAAAGTTCCAAACAACACAGTCCTGGAACGTGCTGGAATCCCTAGCATGTATTCACTGCTGAAACAGAGACGCCTGCGTTGGCTTGGTCATGTCGTGAGAATGGATGATGGCCGGATCCCAAAGGATCTCCTCTATGGAGAACTCGTGCAAGGAAAGCGCCCTACAGGTAGACCACAGCTGCGATACAAGAACATCTGCAAGAGGGATCTGAAGGCCTTAGGGATGGACCTCAACAAGTGGGAAACCCTGGCCTCTGAGCGGCCCGCTTGGAGGCAGGCTGTGCAGCATGGCCTTTCCCAGTTTGAAGAGACACTTTGCCAACAGTCTGAGGCTAAGAGGCAAAGAAGGAAGGCCCATAGCCAGGGAGACAGACCAGGGACAGACTGCACTTGCTCCCGGTGTGGAAGGGATTGTCACTCCCGGATTGGCCTTTTCAGCCACACTAGACGCTGTGCCAGAACCACCTTTCAGAGCGCGATACCATAGTCTTTCGAGACTGAAGGTTGCCAATACAATACTGTTGGTAGGGAAATAATGAGACACGGACTCAAATCTGCTAGAGCTGAGAACTGCTGTAGTTTTGGGCTTTAGTGGAGAGTGATACAGTGTGTCTTTAAGTAGAGGCTGGGTGGCCTCTATCAGGGATGTTGTAGTTGTGGAACTCTGCTTTGGCAGGGGGTTGGACTTGATGATCTTGAAGGTCCCAACTCTGATTTCTATGATTCTCCTTGTGATATCCTGTGATGACCCTCCACATCACATTGAGTGATATGCTTATAGCATGATTCACACAGAAAGCAATGAAAATCAGAATATGTGTGTGTGTGTGTGTGCGTGTGTGTGTGTGCGTGCGTGCGTGCGTGTACAACAAGTTTGTCCTCTATTGAAGCCAGTAGAGTAAACCTGTTGAAGCCAGCATTTTATAAGCTGAATCAAGTTTGGTTCCAGGAATGTGTACATATAGGCTGATGGGGTGGGGTGAAGATGTGGGGGTGGGGCAATGATGCATCATCATGCCCACTCCTTAGGTGCACTGCCCGCATGGAAGGAGGTCCATTATGGTCCATTATGGGGGTGATGTACTGGCCTCCTGCATTGGGTGATGCAAACCCTAGTGACATCACTGGAGGCAGCAATGTCTCTTCATTTCCTTATCTGCCCTGATCACATTTAAAGCAGGACAATCGCTTTTACCTTGAGGCAAGATGCATCCTCCTCACCTTTACCTTGCTATGATTTGTCACTTTAAGCACTCTTCTCATCCTAGCTCACTTTCAGTATAAAAGTTGGGCTGGAAGAAAAGTTTGAAGAGGTAGAGGACTGCAAGTTAGTGGGGCGGGGCATTCAACTACCTTTAAGATCCACAGTATTCTTAAAAATTAGATGCAATCTAATGCCCTGTCCTATATGAGAACAGGACATACATGTAAAGAAGAAATATGGTGCCTTATCATGTTTAGTTTGGCCGTAATTACTGATAAAACACAATTGAGCCTAGTATACTCCAATGTTCTTCCCTGAAACCATTGCGGGTGTAAAAAAATATAATTTATAACCCTCATGAAAAAATTTAGTCCAAATTTTGAGGATGATATCTTCAAAGAGGGATTATAGATGTAAAATGGCACTCAAAACAGTGATCCAGGAGTGCACGTAACCATATGCTTTTGGACTGTTACAGAGACGCACAGAGGCCCCACATGTGGCAATGGGAATAAGAAAGCCTGCTGCCAATGGTGTTTTGGTGGAATGGGCAGAATGGGGTAGAGGGTGGGCAGAATGGGGGAGGGTCAAGGGTGTATCAGTGGTGAAAAGCAAGGGTGCCCAGTGCAGGCAACTTGCTCTGGATGTTATCCTCTATGGAGCAAACTAGCACACCTGCATGTCTCTTCAGACTCACACCAGCCACAGAGCTGGCTCAGATATGAGGAGACCTATTGGCAATCAAAGGGCTTACAGAAGGGTAAGGGAAAATATTTTCCCTTTCTGAACCTCCCAATCACACACCACTCTCAGCATACAGCACAGCCCAGTCTGGTGCAGCTGCAACCATAGGATTGACCTGTTCATTTTGTATTGGAAACCTGAATGCAAATCTACTGTCTTTTTATACATACTGTATCATCATCATCATCATCATCATCATCATCATCATCTTCTTCTTCTTCTTCTTCTTCTTCTTCTTCTTCTTCGTCTTAACAGTATTTATATACTTTGCTCTTTATATATTATATATTTATGTTTATATCTATATATATTTTATCTACTGAATGTCTACTATAGATAGATATAATAGATAGATAGTAGATATATTTTATATTATATATATATATATATAATAGATATATAGATAGTAGATATATTTTATATTATATCTACTGTCTTTTTATACATACTGTATTTTCTTCTTCTTCTTCTTCTTATTAATAACAGTATTTATATACCACTTTGCTCTTTATATATTTTGTATTTGTATTGGCAACCTTCAGTCTCGAAAGACTATGGTATCGCGCTCTGAAAGGTGGTTCTGGCACAGCGTCTAGTGTGGCTGAAAAGGCCAATCCGGGAGTGACAATCCCTTCCACACCGGGAGCAAGTGCAGTCTGTCCCTGATCTGTCTCCCTGGCTATGGGCCTTCCTTCTTTGCCTCTTAGCCTCAGACTGTTGGCAAAGTGTCTCTTCAAACTGGGAAAGGCCATGCTGCACAGCCTGCCTCCAAGCGGGCTGCTCAGAGGCCAGGGTTTCCCACTTGTTGAGGTCCATCCCTAAGGCCTTCAGATCCCTCTTGCAGATGTCCTTGTATCGCAGCTGTGGTCTACCTGTAGGGCGCTTTCCTTGCACGAGTTCTCCATAGAGGAGATCCTTTGGGATCCGGCCATCATCCATTCTCACGACATGACCAAGCCAACGCAGGCGTCTCTGTTTCAGCAGTGAATACATGCTAGGGATTCCAGCACGTTCCAGGACTGTGTTGTTTGGAACTTTGTCCTGCCAGGTGATGCCGAGGATGCATCGGAGGCAGCGCATGTGGAAAGCGCTCAATTTCCTCTCCTGTTGTGAGCGAAGAGTCCATGACTCGCTGCAGTACAGAAATGTACTCAGGACGCAAGCTCTGTAGACCTGGATCTTGGTATGTTCCGTCAGCTTCTTGTTGGACCAGACTCTCTTTGTGAGTCTGGAAAGCGTGGTAGCTGCTTTACCGATGCGCTTGTTTAGCTCGGTATCGAGAGAATGAGTGTCGGAGATCGTTGAGCCAAGGTACACAAAGTCATGGACAACCTCCAGTTCATGCTCAGAGATTGTAATGCAGGGAGGTGAGTCCACATCCTGAACCATGACCTGTGTTTTCTTCAGGCTGATTGTCAGTCCAAAATCTTGGCAGGCCTTGCTAAAACGATCCATGAGCTGCTGGAGATCTTTGGCAGAGTGGGTAGTGACAGCTGCATCGTCGGCAAAGAGGAAGTCACGCAGACATTTCAGCTGGACTTTGGATTTTGCTCTCAGTCTGGAGAGGTTGAAGAGCTTTCCGTCTGATCTGGTATATATTTATATTTATATCTATATATATTTTATATATAGATATATGGCAGTATATCTATATCTATATATACGTATGTATATGTTTACATATGTGTGCGTGCGTGCTTTGCTTTATTAATTGATAAACAAGCATCATCATTATGGCGGAACTAGTATTTAAATTCCGTCCCACAATTCAAACTGTACACCATCCAAAACCAGATCACTAACCATGATCTAGGGATAGATTTGAGGAACCAGCAATAACTGCAGTGGCACCATAAGTGTTGTGCTGCTGTCATGCACATTGGAGCTGCCAATGCGAACAGCTAGAGCTCCTGTCTCACCTTGGATATATGCCAAAAAATAGCTGGCATACGTCCAAGGAGACCCATTGTCAGTCAGGCGGCCCATGGAGAGGTAAGTAAGCCCCAGGCAGTCTGGTCACCCACCCATCCCCATCACTGCATGCAGTGTGCGCTCCAGCAATGTGGCTGCATCATGTGGGGGATAGGATTGGGTTCTTAGTGTTAGAATGCACTTTATCACAACCATGAAGCAGCCATCACAATCATTAAAATGTTTTTAAAACAACAGTGGAAAAATAATCCACTGTTATGGTGTAGATTTATGGTGTGAGCTGTAAACTCTTCTCAGAAATAAATAAATATGGGGGAAAAGCCCTGTAGGGTTGCTTGGGATTTGATTCAAACTGATGAAGCAGAAACAGAATCCCATAGCATTCCATTAAAAGTCCCTGAGCTAGACATTTACTCAAACACTCAGCAAAGAGAGGACATAAGGAAAGGTCTAAAATAGCTTGGGTCAGTTCTATTGTCCCTGCAAACTTCTGGACAAGTGTTCCACATACATGAAATTACAAAAATGCACATAACTTTACTTTTTCAGTGAACTTCTCTGTCAAACTCTTTTCAAGTTTTTCTTGTGAGGTTCTTAGTTTCAGGAATCTAAAGGCCCAGTCCTGTCCTCAAGTTATGCCAACATACCATCATGTATGGTAGCACAATGATAGCCTTGGCCAGCACAGAAGCCCCTCCACCAACAGATGTGAAAAAAGGACATTGGCACATTAGCAAAAAAAATAAACAAAACAAAAACTATGCTCTGTCACAGGGGTGTCCAACATTTTGGCAGGAGGGCCACATCATCTGTCTGACACTGTGTCGGGGGCCGGGGAAAAAAAAAGAATTAATTTACTTTTAAAATTTGAATAAATTTACATAAATGAATATATTAGAGATGGAACTTATATGAATGAATGAAGGTCTTGCAGTAGCTCAAGGCCTCCAGAAGGCCTTGCACAAAGCAAGGCTGGCCTTTCCTTCACTGCTGCTGCTGCATCACAGACATGAGTAGTGGAGGGAACCCTCGTCCCACAGCTTATGAGAGTTGAACAGTCGCCCTCACGCTGAGAGCAGTTGCATCGGGCCACTATGGGCTCCAGCAAGTCTCCGGAGGGCCAGAGGCTCATTGGAGATGGGGGGTTCCCTGAGGGCTGGATTGGGAGTCCCTGGGCCGGGGTTTGGGCACCCCTGCTCTATCGTAATGGCAACACAGTCCAGACACAATTCTTCCAGTCAAAAGGGCAAAATGGAGTAGAGTGGGGTGGGACATGGGAGGGATGAGAAGTTGGCAGATACCAGATCCTAAACTCTCTTCACACAACAGACCTACCCCCAATGCCAGGAAATTGCAATGCCTACGTCAAACATGGTGTAAGTTAGGAGTCCCATAAGGAGAAATGGGAAAGGGGAAAACAGCAGAAAATTCCAATACCTTTCAGTCCTCCCCACCTCTCCACCACTATGGAGCATAGGATACAGACTGTGTCAGCAGCCAATCTCATCACACCCACACCTGCATATAAGCCTGTTTCAGCTACAGCTCCAGTCAGATCACTGGCCATGTGGCATTGGACTATCTCTCTGGTCTTTCAAAGGGGAACTTTGGTGTTCAGAACCAGGGCAATAAGATACCTGGCACAGAAAGGGGGCACTTTGCACAAAAAAAGTCACATCCCTCACAACAAATGTGGCAAGGCATTGTGTTAACTCATGTTTTCTCAGAACGCTCATTGCAGGTATTCTGTCCCAGCAGCTCTCCACATGCAAACACCCAACCAGAATCACCACGTTAATAGCAGAAGGATAAGGCACCCTACACAGGAAATCAAAGTGGGGGCAGGGAATTCCATTTTGCAATGTATTAGGGGTGGAGTACCATCCCACAGTCCCTCAGCACAGACCACCTAGCATTGCCCAAAGTGTCCCCACCACAAACATAGTGCCCCTATGGCCAGCAGGGAACACCCCCCCCCCCCGGAACATCCAGGACTCCAACCAGTGTGCATCCTGGCCTGTTTCACTTTGCATCTGAACCTGTTCACTCATCTGAACCTGTTTCACTTTGCAAGACTTCAGTGTCTCCAAAGCATGCAGAACAGTGATCTTTTAAAGAAGGCCACTGCAATCCCCTGTGGCATTAAAAGTATTTGGGGTATTTTTTATCACAGAGATGTAGTAGTTAGAGTGGCACTATCCTGTCCCCCATGTAGAATAATTACAATGAAGGCAGCCATGTTTTCTAGCACCAAGCTCAAAGGAAAAATTGCTAGTGTGGTGAGCATGCTAGAACCTGAAAAACAAATGTGACTTGAGCATGCCAGGAGATAAAAAAGTACTTTTCTAGCTAGAAACTGTCCTGCGCTTCTAGCACTGGAAGTTGAAAAGCAAAACGCACTCCAGGAGTTACTGCAGTGGCGTAGCTAATGAACATGTAGCCTAGTGTGGAGCTCAGAATGATGCTCTGGAAGTGATGTCACAACTGGAAGTGACATCATGCCCAGGTTTTCTTAAAAAGTGCAAATTGTGGGGAAACCTGCCTCCTCCCAGCAGCTCACCACCCACTTGATCTGCCACCTCCCCCCAGCCAGTGGCATAGCTAAGGCATCTATCTGCTGCCTGGGATCAAATAAGATTTTGTAGCCGCCCCCCCCCAACAACAAAATCAAATTTAATTAATTAAGTAAATAAAAAAAGTGTGGCCCTTATCGGTTAGAGACACTATGCTGGGGTGAAGAGGGACGGTTATTCTCCCCCTGATAAATATAAGAGAAGAACCACTTTAAAAAGTGCCTCTACCCAGTTAGCAGGGGTAACTGTATTATGATACATGGAAATGAGAGCGGACTCTTATTAACACCTCATTGTTAATTGGTTACCTGCTGAATCATAACATCTCATGGGCTCTGGGAACAATCAGTTTTTTGGGTTGATTTTGAGTTAAAGAAATCCACTTTTTGTTCCATAAGGCAGTTGTGTTTTCATTTTCTGGTTAATTGGCCATAACATTTGATAGAAGACAGATATTCCAAGGCGGTTTGTTTTATTGGATTCTGCATTAAATTACCTTTCCAATGAAATATAGCATGATGGTATTACTAATACATACCGAGGTTTGCACCATTTTGACCACTAGTGTCAAGCTCAGCTTGTTGCTCCCTAAAGCTTGTTGCCCAGCGCAATTGCTACCCCCTGCACCCCCTTAGCTACACCACTGAGTTGCTATTTTCATAAAGAAAAGACACAGTGGAACTGTCTTGTTAACTTGGCTTTCTTACCATCCCACTCTCATTTCATACTGCTCCAAAAAGTTAAGCCAAGTGAGGAAAGGGAATCCTCCCTTCTCCCTTAATTCATAACACTTAATGACAAGGTCATGAATCCTGCTTGGAAACTGGCATGTTCATGAAAGCATTACCCAAGCAAGAGTTGTGCTTGGGTCTCAGAGGCAGTCCACTAGAGATATTTGGAGATGTTGTCAGAAGGTTCTTGCTCCACACTGCCAGGCTGTCTGTGACAAGCTGTGCTCTTACAATTGACAATGTTAAATCCTGAACTTAATGGCTTCACTGAGAAATATTGCTTCCCAGGGATACAAATGAGAAATTATGCTGCTAATCTCTGACTAAAACCCAAGTAAATTCCTGTCACTTTAGAGTTCATTGCTTGTCACTGATACCATGACTCAAAGGAACAAAAAGAGCACCCTGAGGAAAACAGAACACATTTTAGTCACCACTCATCAAAGCTAACTTAAAACTACAGACCACTTTAATTTTAAATGAGTCATCTCTGAGAAGATTTTTGAGAGTCCCTGTTCAGCCGACAGCTGAAAGTGCTGTCGCCCTCCCTCTTCTCTGCCATTCAGACATTTAAATTTAAAAAAATAGTAAAAGCTTGAGTTTTGTCTCCCTTTGCAAGACCTGCTGGTACGGCCAAATTCACCATACAGAAAAAGCACTATAATGATGCAAGAGAGAGAGGCCGAGGTCCCTCCACACGGATCCTGACTAGGGGAGACCTTGGGTCCTTTAAATGAGGCAGCTGGCCCCACTGCCACCATAGAGCAAAAGATACAGGAAGTTTTATCTACTTTTCCTGGATGTAGGGCAGGAGAAGTAACTTGGGGGAAACGGTAATGGGGTGGTAATAACTGACAGGGTAATGTTCAGTCCCTGCTATGTGTCCATCCTCTGCTTTTGATTGCAGTCTCCAGCAGCTGCTTTTAAAAAAAATCAGGGGAAAGATGTATGAAACTCCCTATAATGTGTAGTTTGATCCTAGTTAGTAACTGAATGAGCGGCTTCAACTAGGATCAAGATAGGCTCTGAATGGAGGAAACTACATGTGTGTCCATGCATGTATAGCTTAGGTAATTTGACATCAAGGACATGACATTCTACACATGCTTTGAGGTACTCTTGCTTATTGTTTTGAGAGCTGTGTTGTGGCATTTAAAACAGGCAGTGGGGCAACTGTGTTCCATTTCGATCAATAGTGAAGAAAGAGCCCAGACTTGTCTTGAACTTCATATTTCAAGAATGTGCAATGATACACATTTGGTGCATCAGTTATACTGGGGAGAGCCTGACCGTGTTTGAGATTGGGTGCATATAATATTTCCGCTTCGGAAGAGAACAATCTAAGGCAGATGCAAGCAAGTTTTTGACAGAAACCAAGCCGGAGGCTAACTAAGGTGTGCCACTGCAAAGTCTGTGATTGAACTGTCAGAGTGCATTGTGCTAAAGCCTTCCCTCCTGTGCCAGCTCTTATGCTGATTCTCTCTCAAAAGAGTCACTGCATAGTAAATCTGTTAAAATATTAATGCAGAAGTCTGACATCCTTGACTGAAATACATAGTACGGCGAGGTCATTTTCCCTGAAGATCATTAAATCAATACGTTGCTAAATCACTCTGCGAATGGAATCACTGGCTGCTGAGAGAAGGAGCCTGGCAGAGGAGATGCTTTATGTCTGAGCTAAACCTAGCTGCCTTTTAAAGTACAGAATGCCAATTTGTCAGTTAGCCTTCCCTGCCCCCAGAAGAAGGCGAAGCATTGCAGGAGCAGGAGATTAGAGGCTCTACAGACCTTTAATGTCATCACTACCATTCCAATGGACTCATCAGTTGCTTGGGGGTTTTTTTCCCCTCACCTAGCTCAGTCACTAGTCTGACTACAAGGGTAGCCCTGAGATTAAGGTAAGCACTTGAGAATTATTTACAGACCAAGGGCCTTTCCCATCCACTGTTGTTTTCATAAGAACATAACAAGAGCCATGCGGGATCAGGCCAAGGGCCTATCTAGTTTGGCTTTCAGCATTATTTATTTATTTATTTATATACCACCGTTCCAATGTTCAAGGAGAGAAAAAGAGCATGAAAGCTTGAAATGGAGGGAATAGGATCTGGCTTGTGCCATTGCAACCAGACCCACCTCTCCCACCTTCTCCATGCCCTTGGTTCCCCGCCCTCCCCTTCCCGCAGTTATGTCCTCAGTCTTCTCACTCCCCCTCCCCCTCCCCACCCACAGCCCACTCCACTGATTTACTGAGACCAGCGGGCACAAGGCGGTGGCAGCAAGGCTATGGCACTGCTTCTTCTTGCTGCAGCATGTCCAGAATGGCCACTGATCATACCATTGGCAACCATTTTATGACAGCAGAAGACTCTTCCACTGCTATAAACTCTTCCTCCTGACCACTCAATCCTGGATTTGGGTTTGAGTTTCCTCAGTTAATTTTAGGTACTGTGTGAAGAAATACTTCCTTTGATTTATCCTGAACCAACTGCCAATCAATGTCATCAGATGATCCCAAATTCTAGTGATGTGAAAGACAGAATAATTTCTCTCTGTCTGGTGTCTCCATCTAGTCATCCTTCCTTAGAGATTAAATGAAAGCTATTAAATTCTTTCCCTGTGGAAATTTTAGTTCTCCTTTTTGTATCTTTGCCAGCTCATTAGAGTCTTCTCAAAACTATATGGCATCTGTGGACTGAACTGTCTCATGTTTGAAGGTGGCACTTTGGGCTGAAAATTGAAGTGAGATCTGCTTTTCAATACTTATCCCAGAGGAATTATAGAAATGTTGCTATTATAATGTAACATGTTTCCTTTAAGGGAGTATTTTTGGACACAAAGTACTGTACTCCTTTTTCATTAGGGTGGGAAAGGAGAAAGATTTAATGTTAGGTACCACTCACAAATTCATCCTTCCCAAGGCCTAGGATATATTTACCAGAGGAGTGATGGGTAGTTCATGACTTCTTGTTGCTCCTATGTGCTACATTTGTGCCTCAGGAGATGACCACAGTGTTTTCCTCCACATGTTTTCCTAGAACAGGCAAAGGATGGTAAATGCTTGCCTGTGGAATCATATTAGACAGTACAGTGGGCCCTCTGTATCTGTAGGGGATTAGTTTCAAGACCCCCTACAGATACCAAAATCCATGGATGCTGAAGTTCGAAGCTGGGGCAGGGTTACTTACAGCATAGCAATTACTTACTTGGCAGTCACACTGCAACCCACTCCATTAGCCTCTCCCACTTCCTCAGAAGGCCTCCAGAAAACAACTGGAAGCTAATTCTGGTTCACGTTGACAATATCTGGTCGTTTCTGGGAGCAGTTCTAAGGCACTCAAAGGAGTGGGCTGCAGGCTCCCCATGCCTCAGAACACTCCTGGACATGACTGGAAGTCACAGCTGGGAACTGGTTGCATCCTGGAGACCTTTTGAGTCACAGTCTTGGCATCCATGATTGTTCAAATCTGTGGATGCCAAGTCCACAGAAAAGGAGGGCCCACAGTATTGTTTTTGGTTGTTCACTGAAATGGGGATGGTGGGAGGACTTGGCAGTGAACATGGCTGCTGGTCAAATTGTTTTCATAGGTGTACCAGTAAAAGCCACCCTGTGTAGAGCAAACTACCATACAACCTCACCAACTGTCTTAGTTATGGAATTTACTAAATGGCAGATGTGGTACTTCTTATGATGAGATACAGAGTGGTGACAGGGAAAGAAAGGGAAATGTGAAAGAATCTTTTATAGCTGCGTGTTCCAAATCAATAATCACAAACCCTTTTGAGCTGCAAGAGGAGTAAATGCTGCAACTAAGACTTGACAACATTTGCAGTGGTGTACTCTGTGTATTATAGATTCTGCTGTGAACAGTGAAATGCTTTGATTGCAGATGACACAGCGCTCCCAGAGGTACACTTGACTTCAATATATTGAGGCCACGGCAGGAGGTTCTGTCAGGATCAGGAATTGTAGGAGAGGGAGTGTGTGTTTTGTGTCTGTCTGTCTGTCTGTCTGTCTGCTGGGGAGACTAGTGATGTATAAAACAGCTTAGGGCAAAAAGGGAAACAAAATTGCAAGGGCATTTCCCATAAAACTATAAGTACTGCTGGACAGGCCAAGGGCCCATCCAGTCTAACTTCCTGGATCTCAGTGGCCCACCAGATGCCTCAGGGAGGAAACCTATAGTACCGTTCAAACTAATTGGCCATGAAGAAATGAGTGCCAATAGTATTAGAAGCATATACTCTACACTTGAGACTTTCATATACATAAGCACTGAGGAGCTGCATTCAACAACAAGAAACTTGGTGAATAGGCTGTGATAGGATCCAACTGTATGTCTTATGGGCCCGAAATGGGGTTTTCTGCCCATCTCTTATTAGTGAAGAGAAAAAAAAAATCAAGCAATCAATCAACTTTTTAAGAAAAGGGGGGAAAAGATGAGAAATGGAAGCAATAAAGGAATAAATTATATATACATAACAGCAATATTATATATATATATATATATATATATATATATATATATATATATATATATATATATATAAACATTTAAAAAGTTATACAAAGATAAATTTATAACAATCTACACTATAAACCTAAATCCACAGACAATAAAAAACACAATGCATATACAGCTAAAGAAAAGGCATCTAAATATCCACAAATATGTCCATTCATAGTAGTCATTTAAAAACTATCCATTCAAACATTGACAATATTAAAATGTCCTCAACCCACTGGGTTTTGACTGGAGTGCTTAAAACAGATGGGGCCTCTTTATCTGCAGATTCGGCATGCATGAATTTGCCCCATTGTGAATGCTGAACCCACAGTTCACGCCCCCTGCAGACCTCCCAGACTTGGTCTGAGTCTCAGAATGGCACATGGAGCAGTTTTCAGACAACCTCTGTTTTTAGTCGTCAAAAAAATGCTCCAGGTGGCATTCTGAGCTGGGATTTGCCACACTATGAATGCCAAATCTCTGGATCACCCTCCACCCCCTGCAAACCTCCCAGACGTGACTGGAACCTTGTTCCCATAGCATCTGGGAGGTTTTCTGAGCTCAAACTGAGGTTTTCAGTTTGAGGTATCCTATCTGTCTTCCCAGGCCTGATCCACCAACACAGATCCACTTGCACTTGAGCCAATGATTAACAGCCCAATCCTATCCAACTTTCAACCGCAATGCAGCCCCAGGGTAAGGGCACAAATGTTCCCAAGCCTTAGGGAGGCCTCTGTGACTGCACCCCACCACAGGAAGCAGTGCATACCCCATTAGGCACAGCAGCACCGGCACTGGAAAACTGGATAGGATTGGGCTGTTTGCTGGCACAGGTCTAAGTAGACCCGTTGCACAGGCTGGGACTTTCCCCAGGGCAAGGGGACAAATGTCCCCTTACCTCAAGGAGACCTCCAGATTGCAAAATTCCATTACAGGATACAGCTGCATTGGCCCTGCTGCATTGGCACAGTGGAATTTAAATAGGATTGAGCTGCCCATTAGTTGTTGTGAAGACATATCGTTAACTAGAAACACTTTTCTGAAAGAAAAAAACACTTGGTCAACAGTTATTATTACTTTTAGAAGTTCATTCATTTATAGTTATATGCAGGGCTTTTTTCTAATGGAATGCGGGGGGATGGAGTTCCGACACCTTTCTGCAGGGGCCCCTCCCCTTCGGAGGCATTCCAGGAGGGGGGGAGCAAAACAGAGGCATTCGCTGGGTGGGTGCTGGAGGGTGCAGGGTGGGCGGGCGCCTGGCCCCTGCCTGACCGCACAATGACCCCTTCCTGCCCCCATCTCCAAGCTCTCGCCTGAGCCCAGCCTGCCTCCCCTCCCCCCGCACTCTGCTTCCCCATGCAGCTTCCAAGCCGGTGGAGGGCGCAGGGGACATGCGCTGATGCCGAGGAGGAGGACGGACAGCCAGCCAGCCAGCCAGCCAGGGAGACGGGCTGCGGCACCCATGGAACGCCCAGGTTCTGGCTTGGTGGAGGAGGAGGGGAAGGAAGCTGGTGCAGCCCCTGTGCCAATCTGCAGCACAAGCCTAGCCGTGTCTACTCAGAAGTAAGTCTCATTGTGTTCAATGGGGCTTACTCCCGGGAAAGTGTCATAGCCTTGCAGCCTGAGAGCCCTAGCCTATGCATGTCTACTCAGAAGTAAGTTCCATTGTGTCATAGCCTTGCAGCCTGAGTAGACAGGCAGAGGAAGGGCTCTGAGGCTGCCATCCTATCCACAGTAAGCCCCATTCACTAAAGTGGACTTCTGAGTAGACATGCATAGGATTGGGCTCTTAGGCTGCAATCCTAGGCACTTTCCTGGGAGTAAGCTCCATTGACTAGAACAAGACTTACTTCAGAGTAGACATACCTAGGATTGGGCTCTTAATCCTGGCAGAGATATATATCTGCACCCGTTTTCACATGCTAAGGGCAGGTGAAAAGGGATCCTATGTGCTGTCCAGCCTTGCCAGAGATCCTCCTCATCCTTCACCCACAAGCATGCCCTCCGCCAGCCAGCGTTTGCAGCTCCTCTCCAGCAATGCACAGCAGCTGTTCAGGGCAGCAGAGAACATACAATTGCATGCCAAGCGCCTTCCCAAAGACACAGAGTATTCTGATACCTGAATTAAACCATATTTAATCACTTGTTTGCAAACGTAGCTGTTTCTATGTGCATCTAAGGACCCCTCTCGTGTAAGAATTCCTTTTTTGTTCTTACTCCCACAGTTGCTTAGAGTAATTTTACTACATGGAACTCATGTAAGCCATTTTTCCGAATCCATTCACTGCTTCCTCTCCTCGAAGTAGTGCCACACTACATACTACACGCTACAAGTGCACCTGTACAGTATTTTCCCCCATGTGTAGAAAAAGTAGCTAGGGGGAAGGGGATGTGGAGATTGACAGCCCAATCCTATGCATGTCTACTCAGAAGTAAGTTCATCTTTAGGGGGAAAGCACATAAAAATATTTTATTTCTCCAATGGCTTAAAATTAAATAAATGAATAAGATTAACAAGTTGTGAGTTCCTGCACCTTTTTTTTTTTTTTTTTTTTTACAAAAAAAAGGACTGCTCCTACCATGGTTGCCAGGGTCCTGTACCCCCACTCTCCCCCCTACCCCCTCTGGACACGACCAGTGCACAGTGCATCTGAGGCCTGGGGAAGCCATGCATGGCCTCCCTGACCTTCTGAGGCCTCTGGGAGCAGTGGCGGACCTGCCATTCACTGCACAGGGCAGGTGCCCTGGGCGTGGGGCCTTGCACGCCTCTAGGACTGCGCGGAAGCCTCATTGAGGCTCCCGACACGGTCAGAAACTGTGCTTCCAGTTTGCTGGAAGCACAGCTTAAGATGTCAGGGAAGCCTCACGAGGTTTCCCCAACGCATCTTGGAGTCGCATCTTGGAGACCTGGGGAGGTCTGCCATTTTCTGAGATACCTTAGAGGTCACTTCTGATTTTTCAGGAAAATTGGAAGTGATGTTTTAAAGCCTTAGAAGGCCTTCTGAGGTCTGGGGTGGCCACACACAGAGTCCCTGGGCCTCAGATCACCCTCTGGACATGACCGGAGCACAGCTGGAAGGAACTGCAAGTGACTGAAGTGCTCTATTAGCTCTTTGTGCTGTTACACATTTTCTTGAATCATCCAGAACCAGCAGCTGTCAGAGGCAGGATATTGAGATATATGGCTTGTCTATGTAACCCAGCAAGATTTTTCTCATTTCTTTAAAATATGGAAGAAATGTGGAAAAAAGTAACATCACTCATAAACAACCACGGTAGAACACATGCCTGAACTGTCACCAGAAAATGCAGCCTAAAGAAAAGCTTTCTTCGGGCTATGTCTGCATTAGCCAGCCTCTTTTGGAATTCTTAATGATCTCTCTCTCTCTCTTTCTCTCACCATATGCAACAGGTTTTCAGAGGTTTATGTGTTGTAACTTGCTCCTTCATGTGTGATCACTGGGATTCTTCTTTGTATTTTTAGTTATGATTTTTTAAAGCATCAAGTTTAAACATAGCCAGATATTCTTCCTCTTAGAAGCGGCTATTTAGAATAATAGGACACCATTTAGAGATTTTAACACACTTTTCTATGTGCACAATTAATTAATTGTGAGTTTAAAATGTTATAGATAAAGTATTAGGTTTGAATTGTGTAACAGTCCAGACCTATCTGACTTTCCAGCATGAGTGCAGCTGCAGTGCAGCCCTGAGGTAAGGGAACAAACATTCCCATACCTTGGGGAGGCCTCTGTGATTGCCTCTCCACCACAGGATGCAATGCATGCCCCATTGACACAGCTGCACTGGCATTGGAAAATTGGATAGGATTTGGCCCTAAGTTACTTATGGCCCAGTCCCATGAGTCACTTACGGCAGTGCATCTAGCAACCTGCTGCCATAAGTCACCTTGTGATGGCACAAATGTCATACCGCCATTGCGCACTTTGGAGCTGACAGCAAAAATGGCCAGAGTGACTGTGCATGTGCCAGACCCACCAGGAGACTCCACCATAGCAGGGAATGTGAGTGGTTTGGGGAGAATCAGTGCAGGGTGGGGCAAACCAGGAAGGTACAAATCGATGGTGAGGCCACACCTGGAGTACTGTGTCCAGTTCTGGTCACCACATCTCAAAAAGGATATAGTGGAAATGGAAAAGGTGCAAAAGAGAACGACTAAAATGATTACTGGGCTGGAGCACCTTCCTTATGAGGAAAGGCTACAGTGTTTGGGCCTCTTTAGCCTAGAAAAGAGACGCCTGAGGGGCGTGATTGAGACATACAAAATTATGCATGGGAAGGATAAAGTGGATAGAAAGATGCTCTTTACACTCTCACATAACACCAGAACCAGGGGACATCCACTAAAGTTGAGTGTTGGGAGGGTTAGGCTAGACAAAAGAATATTCTTTACTCAGCGTGTGGTTGGTCTGTGGAACTCCTTGCCTCAGGATGTGGTGACAGCATCTGGCCTGGATGCCTTTAAAAGGGATTGGACAAGTTTCTGGAGGAAAAATAAATTACAGGTTACAAGCCATGATGTGTATGTGCAACCTCCTGATTTTAGAAATGGGCTATGTCAGAATGACAGATGCGAGGGAGGTCACCAGTATGTAGGTCTCTGGTGTGCTCCCTTTGGCATTTGGTGGGCCGCTGTGAGATACAGGACTAGATGGGCCTATGGCCTGATCCAGTGGGGCTGTTCTTATGTTCTTATGCTTTTAAAGGCAGGAGCGAATGGGTCTTAGCAGCAGTCATGTACACAAGACCCCACCTCCCTTTCCAGACTAAGACCCCCTTCCTCTCCTCAGATATACGCTAACAAAATAAGTAGTGATGCATTTGAGGAGACCTATTGGTGACTAGGAGGCTTAATAGGAGGTAAGTAAAGAATATTTTTACTTACCTATCACTAGCCATCTGATTGCCTCCCCCACCATAGCATGCAGCCTGTGATTTGGCAGTAGCTCTTCATGCTATGTAGTGACAGGGGATAGGATTGAGCTGCAGCATTTAATTAATTTATTGGTTAAATTAATTCTTTATGAAATCTTTTTGATCATGAAAATAGTGTCCCAGTTAATTGGCTGGCAGATTTTTTACAAAGAAAAACTAGTTGTAACAGAAACACAGTGGTCAAGCACTATCTTAAAAGAGGCACTCCTTTTCCTGCACATACCTCTTCTGAGAAGAATACCTCTTCTGAGATTATGCTTGCTACAACAAATAATCTAAAAACAAATGAAGTGCTGTTACTCCTTGTCTTGGGTGCAGTTGACTTGGCATGCACACACAGGAAAAAAACGTTTAAATAGTGAAGGCAATTCCATGTACTAAATACATACCTGAAAGCAGGCCTGAGATTGGGGAATGAAGCTGCTGTTCCTTCAGTTCCTGCCTTTTTCTCTTCATTTCTAAAGAGACAGCAAGGCCTCTGAGAGAAATTTTCTCTTGGGCCCCTTCCCAAAGAGGGAGGGGGTGAAACAGACTGGGGGGTAGCAATGGGGGATGGACAGAATGGGGGCAAAACAGGCAGGGGAAAAGTGGCAACAGCCAGAATAGTCATTGGAGCCCAGGTCTAGCAGTCTTCCCAATGCAGAGCACAGATCTACCTGCCTGCCTGGCATTGGCAGCTAGATGCAGTAATACAGAAAACCAAAGATACTCCTAAGTCTCTTTAAAATCTTTCAAATATAGAAAATCATTGCAAGAGTTTAGTATCATTGTATTTAGGCTCACACTAGAATGGAAAATGTCCTGAGCGGACCAAAATGTACTTCTGCAACTACAGTCCCGCAGCTGTGTCACTGAGCTCCTCTACATGGGAAGCAAATCCACAAGCCAAAGAGCAGTTGTAGCAAGTCTGTTTCTTCCCAGATGTGACACTGTTAAAGAATGTATGCATTCCTGGGCCTGGTGAATATGGCTTGTGGCAGCAATCGCTGCCATGTGCCCACCATAATGCCTCCAGCATCCTGTGTGGGCGGTGAGACTGGAAAATGTAAGATCCCAGGAAATTTCTGGGCCCCCTCCTTTGGCTCCTGGGCCCCCTTTCTGACCCTGGACCTGGATTACCCCCTTTATATCTCTCTCCTAGGCCCTGAGAGACAGTACCTGTTTTCCCTATGTCAAGGGTTTTCAATATAAGGTAATGGATTGAGGAGAGGAGAGGGGCTGCACACATGAAAAGTTGCCATAGCCTTTTTAATGTAACACTAAGCTATAATTTAGCATTACAACTGAACTGGGTCGAGTTGTGGCTGTGGATGTGGCACAGGCATTTAATTAGTGTCATAACTACTCAACCCCTTCTCAATTTTTGTGGTTCTGGTGAGTGCAGGATGGTATTTTCTTAATGTATTTTAGTAAGAGTTTGTTCATGGAGTTCATTTGGTTTTAACATACATTTTTATATTTTACTGTTAGCCACGTTGGGGTGTTTGGTGAAAGGTGAGATAAAAATGGATAAATGAAATTTTTAATGTGCATCTTTAATTTTGAATACATGGTTAAAAGTACTGCTACATAAAACTACCTGATGTAGCAAACTTCCATTTGTTATTAATTTCCTTGTGGGATATATTTTGCCAGGGAATTTTATATAATATTGCACAGTAGTTTCCATTAGCACTCAGTTCTTCACCTCCCTCTATATCTAGGGGCTGTATAGGCAGTGTAGAAATTAGAAGAGACAGCCACTCTATCCAAGGAGAATTTGCTGCAAGAAATGTGAAGGGTCCAAGCCAATTACAGTAATGAGATGAAGAAGATTGGCTCAAGACGAGTGAAGGAGGGAGGTAGAAGAGATGCAAGTACATTGGTTTGAGGTCAGACAGAGGTGTGATTTAAAAAATGAAAAAGTGTGTTCATTGGCTTGAAGTTTTCATTACTTTTAAGATAGTGCAGCACTTCTTTGTTTAGACATTCATTAGGAAGTCATCTCAGATGTAATCCACTGGTCCACCTGAGGTGAGACAAGGTACCGTTACATTCCATCTTCATTCTGTATTAGACATTTTTCATGTCATAACACCCTATTTGTGGTTTGAAATACTGGAGATGGCTGAAGGCGGAGGAGCAATCAATGCTTTCAAAAAGCATTATTGAACCAGCAGGTTGTGACTTCTGCCCTACAGTGACTATTTTGCTTTCTTTGGAGTTTTTTTTTTTTAAAGAAAGAGAATAGAAGATAGTAGGAAAAGGAGGAAGAGATGGTGAGATGAGGCAGAAAAAAAGGGCACATACAGTGAAAAAATGAAAAGTGACTCCCAGAAAGGTTTAAAGGTAGGACTTAGTTTGAAAAGCTTGAAGGTCACATTTCTAGTGAATTTCTAGTGAATAGTGAACCCTCAGTCCATCTAAGGCAGCGTTTTTCAGCTGCTGTGCCGCTTCACACTAGTGTGCCGCGAGGCTGCCTCAGGTGTGCCGTGAGATCAGAGCAGACAGGCAGCAGCCACGAACTTAGAGAAGCGGCTGCTTTGAGCCTTACACGCAGCAGAAGGAAAAGGAGCAGGCAGCCAGGGAAGGGGCTGGTCAAGGCTGCTTTGCACCTCCTGCTGTCGCTTGCTCCTGCGAGACGAAGGCAGCAACCCGATCCTGATTTACCTGGGAGTAAGCCCCATTGACTATTATGGGGCTCACTTCTGAGTAGACACGCCTAGGATTGGGTATTAAGTCCTTGCCTCCTCTGCGTGCTGATTGGGCGACGAGAGAAGCTTGGAGGAGGTCCCGGCGGGTGGAGTGAGTGAGAACGAGGGAGTCAGGAGCAGGAAAGCAGGTATGAAGCTAGTGAGTCTGCTGAGGCCACCAGCCTGGCTGGCTCAAAGGGTCCTGGAGAGTCCCTTTTCCTTGCCACAGTTTGCCTGCAACTCCCCAAAGCGACCCTCCCTGCATTGCCTTTTGCGGGAAGGGCATTGGGCCCCAATCCTCTCCATACTTACCAGGGAGTAAGCCCCATTGACTATAATGGGGCTCACTTCTGCGTAGACATGCCTAGGATTGGGCTTTTGGTCACACTTTTTCCCCCTTAAATACAGGAGCAGGCAACTGGCACTTCTCCCCACCCCATTCCCTCCCACAGGCACATTGCCCCCCAAATCTCATAATTGCAGTCAGCACCTCTCTTACTGTCCCTCCCTTCTCTCCTCCGCACCTTCCAAAGGTTCAGAATCACTTGCTTCAAGTTCTCTCTTCCCCCCACTCCAGCTGAATCCTGTAGTTGTTTCACTCATGTCTCTTCATTGCCCCTCACCCCACAGCTCTCCTATGTGCTCAATCCGACCTCTCTTTGCCAGCACTTTCTCACATAACACTTTAATAACATTTTTCATCCTTTTCACAATCACATATCCTTTCCTCTCCAAGCTTCTTGTGAGTTTCTTTGTCATGTAATAATATAATTGTATTAATTATATTAACAATTAATTGTAATGTAGTGATTTAATGTAAGTTAAAAACTGGTAGTGTACCTTGACAATTTTTGTGCCTTGTTGGTGTGCCGTGAGCTGAAAAAGGTTGAAAATGGCTGATCTAAGGGCTTATTAGCAGGTACTGGTGGAGAAAAACTCACAAGGAGGAGTTGCAGGTAAATTAAAGAGACCAGTTAAAAATCGAGGTTTCTCTTGGGTTTGAGAGTCAGGGAACTAGAAAACGACCAACAGGGATGGTTGTGATAAGTGATCCCTGCAGCCCTGTTCAAGGCAAAGAGCAGTTTCGTGCAACCCCCTCTCTCCATGAAAGCAACAGGCAATGGCAAGATTGCTAGACAGCAGTAACGAATGTGGGATACAGGGGACAAGGCTGATGACAATACTTTGCCTATATGCGAAGCCAATATTTCACATTGACCAGTGACATCCAAGAGCTGATTTTAATGGTTCCTACCTCTTTTATTGGGGTGGGGGAAACTTTTAAAAATCCTCCCAAAGTTCTGGGGTTTGTGGAGGAGCAAAAAGTATTATAGACTCTGATAAAGATGTTCCAACCCTTGAAGCAAAGTTGCCAAAAACTAATGGTAGTACATACACAATCCATCACATGATGATACCAGGTAAGCCACTTCCTTGTAGGGGGCAGGAAATAAAAGTTTGTCAGTGTCACCTGAATGTATCCACCCTCAGAAAAGATTAGATCTGTGTGTAGTAGTGGAGCTCCTTCTTGTTATCTAATGTGTCCTGGTGTGATGGTGTACACTGAGTACTAATTGTTACTCATTCATTTCTTCATTGGCTGTCCTACATGCCCTTAAAGCAGTGTTACTCAAACTGTGAGGGGCGGCTCTTTAGGGCAGCACCAGGAACTCAAAGGGGAGGCGCGGGATGTCCTCAGGCAGCGATAGTCACACCCCTGGGCAGAATAGGAGCCCGTCTTCTGCCCCTTGTCTGTACTTTTTTGAGTGCCACTGCCTTAAAGTGTCAGAACTCTTTGGTATATATAAGGACTCTTACACAAGGATTTCACTAAAAGGCACAGATAAATAGGGCAGCCTGAGGATGATGATTCAGCTTCGAGCAGCAGGAGAAAGCAATGCTTTCAAAATTTGCTCTCCATTACATCTTCATCTTTCTATTCTACCTGGAAGGAGGCCTATGTATTTTGACTTCTTGGAATGCCCCCAAGAACCAAGGGCATTTACCTTAGCAAGATATAATGTCATTCCATCTGAGCAGCTATTTGGAAGATATAGAGGCATTCCAGCTGCAGATAGAGTTTGCCCATGCAGGCTGGGTAATATAGAAACTCTCTCTCATTTACTGTATTATTATATTGTCCTGTATATCAGGATCTTCGTATAAGTTACTTATCGCCAATCTTGGCTGCTCTCTGGGGCCCAAATGACCAGAATAAAATTGTATACATACTTAGTGGGGTAAATGAAGAGTTTTCTGGGGTGGTGGCCAAATATATAAATATGATAATTAAGAGACGTATTTTTATGATGCTCACAAATGGTTGATATGTGGCAGCAAAGTCACGGTTGGAGGTGAACTGTCTGATTCATGTATCCCTCCATCCAATCTTTTGCTTTATACTGCCTGGATTTCGTTGTTTATCATTTTAATGCCAATATAGGTTTACTACTACTACTGCTTGGATTTTAAATATACCAATAAAGGTTTCTTGTATCTTGATAATTCAACTAGCAAAAATTATGGAGGAGGCCCCCACAGAGCTTATGCCATCTGACCGTGCAGGATGTGATAGGAAGAGATGTTACCCAGGATATCCAGTATCTATTCTAGGGAAGAATCTGAGAGTTTCCTCATTTTTCCTGACTGCCCAATCCAATCTCATGCCATTGGTGATGGCATGCTCATGGAGTACTTGCTGCATCCAGTGATGGAGAAGGGCCAGTGTTAGCATTAGGTCAACTAGATGGCTACCTAGGGCACAGACCTCAAAGGGGTGCAGTACTGACTTTGAGGCATAGTTTTATACAGTTCATTATGTTTTAATGCAACTGACAATTTATATTTTTTATTTCATTTTTTCTGCAAGACACCTTTTTGAAAATTGAAGTTGGCAATTTTAGGGTGGAGCATGCAAGTAGTTAGCCTTGCCTAGAGCACAAAAAAGCCTGGCAACAGATAGCTGCGGTAGTGGAAGGTCCCAGTAGGATTGAGGCCTCAGTTACCTAAAGCCTAGCACAAATGTGCAAAGTTACCTAGCACAATTTATTTACAAGATTCCTAAATTGCTATTCAGCTACTGCATCCACAGTTCTGTAGTGCACAAAGCAGGCAGATAAGAGCCTGATCCTGAAGGGCCCACGCTAGCCCAACGCCAGCATGCGCTGTTGCAAACATGCCATAAGACACACCCGTGACAGTCAGTGCCACCCACCATTGGAGCTGGCTTAGCACGAGCCTGTGCTGGGTCAGCGCTGGCTGGTGGCTGGCTGAACGCTTACCGGAATGGTAAGTTGGGGCGGGGAGGGAGGCATCCGGGCGGGGGAGGGGGAGAGCAGGGGGAAGGAGCAGGGCAGGTGGGGGTGGGACTGGCAGAGCTCAGCTCCCCCAGAGCCAAAGCCCCACGTTGGCCCTCCCATCCCGACGTGGAGCGACTATTCTGTTCTGGCTAAATAACTGGTGCAGAGTTGAGTAGTCCCATTGTGGGGCTCCTTCCCTTACTCAGGGGAAGAGGATGAATGTCTCCTTCCCCCAAGGAGATGTTAGAAGCTGCTGGCAGCTGCCTAGTGTCCATTGGATGCAAGCAGCAGCCATTTCGACAACACTGCAGCCCTTGGAGCTGGACAGCTCAGGATTGGGCTGTCCAACACCTTAAAAACCACAGACCCATAGCCCAATCCTAACCTGCATTGAAATAGGCAAGCCAATTGGGGTCCCTGTAACACAAGAAATGCCCCAGCCACCACAATAGGGGTACTCGGTTCTGTGTCATCTAAATCACTGGCACAGATCCCCTGCCTTTCTCAAACCCCCCACACTGGCCACCCTTGTCTGGTGCAAACTTACCTTTTTCAGGCAGCATGGAGGATGGATGACCCAGCTAACTCTTGAGGATTCACAAACAAGCCTTACGGATTATCTAAGCTTGATTTATTGACAGAAATTTCTTGCCCTATAGATAAGTATCTATGGTCAGTAGCGGACCTCCCCAGCACTATGCCCCAGGGCAAAGGTTTGCGATGGTGACCCCGCACAGGATGCTGCTGCCCCCTGCACATAAGTCTCCCCCCCTCACTTACCTGGGGTGCACGGAGCCTCCAGGACGTGCCTCCTGAATGTTCCCTGACACTTTAAACTGTGCATCTGGCAAACTGCAAGCACAGTTTCTGACTGCGTCAGGAGCCTCAGCGAGGCTTCCGCAGGGTCTTAAAGGCATGTGAGGCTCTATGTCTGAGGCATTTGCCCCATCAAGTGAATGGCAGGTCCCCCACTGTCTATGGTACTTTCCATCTTGAAAGAAAGAGCCTGAGATCCTGCTTTTGATCCAGCCTTTTAGCACAGCTCTTGCTTTTAAGATTCTGCTTTTGATCCAGCCTTCTGGCAAGGCTCCTGACAGCCTGAGCTGCACCACTCTATTCCTGGGCCTGATTGCCTGTTCTACAGCTTTGTCCTGGGCAGTTAGTTCTTGAAATTTTTTCCCCCTAGTTAATAAATTATTTCTCTACTGCTGTTAAGCTTGTCTCAGTGCAGTTCTTGTTGTTCCACCTTTCTCACAAGCCCATCTATTCTGGGATAACCCAAATTTTCCCAAGGGTGACAAGATACAATGGAGAACAGAGTGCCCGTACCTTTAATTATTGTATAGAAGAGGGAATTTTGGCAGGTGTAGTTTTTAAACCTTTCATGTTGAGCTGCACCTCCCTCTTCTATACAGTGATTAAAGGTACAGGTACTCTGTTCTCCATTGTATCTGGTCACCCTTGGGAAAATTTGGGTTATTCCAGTATAGGCACATTGTATCTGTGTCACCTTGCATTAGGGGAAGAGAAGTGCACTGAAAATGCATTAAAGCTGTAGTGGAAATGCAGCCCAGCTCTTCTCCATAAGCACCAGCATGTATTAGTACAGTGGCGCCCAAACTGGAGACTGCCGTGCAATAGAAAATTTGTCTCCAGCATGACCAGCACTTACCATTTTGCCAGGAAGCCATCCTTCCCTGCCACCAAACTCCCCCAAACCGAGCTCTAGCCCACCGTGCCTGCCCAGAAATTAAGGTTCAATGTCTGCTGGGGCAACAGAATTCAGAAGCAGTGGGCCAGAGCTCAGTTTGAGGGAGATTGGCAGCGAAGAAGGATGACTCCCCTGCAGAACAGTGAGCCCCATTCATGCAGGAGAGGGAAAAGGCAGGGTGCCAGATCTGGCGCATGGGGCAGGGTCTGGAGAGCCCTGTATTGGTACAATTTAAACAAATTGGTACAATTCAAACATGGAAAAGTGAAACTTACACCTTCAGATCAGAACCGCTAGGCTCCACTAGTAATTCACATAATTCCTAGGCCTCAATAGTAAGCTCCACCCCTTCTAGTTTAGTGTGTGTGTGTAATACATGGTCTTGGATCAAGTCTGCATGTGTTTTGGCATTGTTCTGTTCAGTGCTTTTTTTGTAAAAAAAAAAAAAAAAAAGGTGCAGGAACTCACAACTTGTTAATCTTTTATTTATTTATTTATTTATTTATTTATAAACCATTTTTTATCGCAGAAATAAGTAATAAGATACAACTAGACATAGTCAATAACTATACGCACACACACACACGTCCATCCCATGTGAGCTCCCTGATAGCAAAAGCACTCCTGCCACAGCTGGAGTGAAACATAAAGGGGTGCGAAAGACCTTGCAGGGATCAGGTCTGCCCCATCACCCATTGGGAGTGTCTGCCTTGGACCTTTCAGGCTCTCAGTCTCTTGTGCTGAGATAGGGAGGGCTCCAAATACAGGATCCCCCCAATAGTCTTTGATGATTATATGCGTGCATGTATCTCTTACAGGACTCTTCAGGGAGGAGGGTTCAAAACACCTGCCCTGGCTGGTAAATGCTGCTGTAGCTCCTGGAGTGAGCCCTCTGCTGGAGGCTGTGGGTTAAGTCCTACCTGGGACTTAAAAAAAAAAAGGTCAAAAAAAATCTGCCTGGGACTGAACTTTAAGGAGTTTTGTAGCCTCAACTGGCCCCCCTTTTGGCAACCAACCTCTATATTTTGCAGCCATGGAGCACCTCCCCACCTAAAAAAAAAATATTCCTTATAGGGATTTGAACCCCTAGCCTCTGGCTCCACAGACCAGCACTTTAGCAATTGAGCCATAGGAGCTCTAAGGCTCAAGGTGTTTGGAACTAATACTTGAGGCACTGATGGCCACCAGCTGGGCTCAAGACCTTATATATTAGTTCTGAACACTTTGATTATAGGCTTTCCTATAGCCCAATGGAGAGAATGCTGGGCTGTGGAGCACAAGGTTGGAGGTTCAAATCCCTCCCTAGCCAGCAGTGCAAAAAAAAAAAAAAAAAAAAAAAAAAAAAAAGGTGGAGCCAGCGGTGGAAAAAAAAAAGGGTGGAGCACAAGGTCAGAAGTTTGAATCCTCAGTGGAAAAAAAAAAAAAAGGTACCAGAACACTGTTCTGGTGCGTTCTATTACAAAAAAAGCCCTGGTTCTGTTGCAAGGTCAAGAGCAAAGTTCAAAATCAAACTGAGTAGGCAAGAGTGGTGATCATCTGCAAGCTTTATTTTGTTGCCAGCAATGGGCTTCTCAGGGACTCCTGTCCAAAGTGAAGAGAGCAATGAGAGCCATGTGGGAACTCTCAGAGCCCTCAGAGAAAAGTGATTTTCCAGCGTGAGCCTCTCCCTTATATTTGATACTGGCTCCTTTGTCTGAGGAGTCTTACATTTCTCATTGGCTGGTGTGTGACATCATAAATGGGAGCTTTCTCAGGATTGGCCACAGATAACTCTACAAACATTTGATTGGTTGGCTTCAAGTTACAAGCACCAAAAAAGGAGAAAACATACATTAGACATATAGAAAACATTGTTTCCAACAACCACTAGATGGCACTGTTTACTCATTTATTATTCAGGACTTGTTTTTGGTATGTCCTTTGCAATTATCTTTTGCCATTCCTCACTGGCCTGACCTTGGCATGAGCTACTAGTGCTATCCTTCTAAATTCCTTTCTGTCTGGTCTCATCAATCACTGTGGGCTTTCTGCCAACCTCTGTTTAACTAAACCTTTGGTCTTTCCCTCTATTCCATGTGTGATTCTTTTAACTAAATCCAGCTCCTTCTGTTAACTTTCAGTTCAGACAGAGGCTCTTGTTATGTTTTGGTTTATCTGTTCCTGTCTAGCTAATTTGCAGGTGTCTGTATCTTAGAAAACTCTATCTCTGTCTGTCAAACAACATAAACTGTCTGGTTAGATCTCCTAATGAAAAAAGCTTCTAACCTGGGTATAACCTTGTTTTTGCTTCAGGGTGCCAAGAGATATGATTTATTATTGCAAGTGCATCCTGGCTACTCCCTATTTGCTATCTAAATCTCTCTTTGAGTTGTAAATCTGTCTCTGAGTTGTATTCTAATCTCTCTTTGAGTTGTACCTCCCTAGTTCCAATTAAAAGTATCTTTTGCCTAAGATAAGAGTCTTATGTCTCCTTGTCAGACTCTCCTAATTAACTTTTGTCAGACATCTGCCTTTTCAAGGTTACATTTGAATTACATTTTCAAACTTGTGGCTTTAAGCCTCCTTAATAGTTTTCCCCTTTCTGTGTATTTCATGCTTTGATCTAACTATTCTGACAGCTAAAAATTCACTTTAAACTACCATACATTGCTACTAACATTAATTTACACTCTTAAGCAATAACTATTAATATATTGAAGAATGTATGCAAACATTGGCACTTCTTATGATGCCCAGGCACAATGAACACACACAATGGCACAATGAACACACAAGGCTGTAAATTTGATTCCAAGAGAAGCTTAAATCATTTGTCATACTAGCAATTAGCTTGACAGATGGAAATTCCAGCTTCTTACTCCCTTTTTTCATGAAGCGCTCACTTTATCTGATGTCCTTGACAGTTTGCCTAGAGACATTCCTTGAGACTAATTTACAGCCTGTCTGCTGTTTCAGCAAAAGCTGTCTGCGTGAAGCTTCAGAGCAAAATGGATTTAAGCTTGTTTGTGAAATGCTAAACATATAAACATAACATTTTGTTTTAAACTAATTTAACTATAAACATCCATAACATAGCATAAACATTTGGTTCATTAACATAAGTGGCTTTCATGACCCTGTATCAGTTTGGAGGCGAAATTAAAAGCATGAAGTATAAATGAGTCTGGAGCACAGAAGAGAGAAGGAAAAGGAGGGGAAAAAGGAAATGTAAAAAGGCCAAGCAAATTTATTTCACCTAGGTTTTGTTTCAAAAATTATCACATAGTAATAGTGGAGATAGTGAAAGCCAGTCCTTGGATGCCCCTGTATTATTATTAGAAGAAGAAAAGGCAAATGATGATTTTGCTGGAGTAGAAATTCAGTAGCACTACTCAAAGTAAGGAAATTGTCTCATTCTAATAAATGTTTTCATTATGGTAGTTTCACTTGCTCTTGCTAAGTTGAAACTGTTTATTGGCCTTTTGGCTAAAATCAAGTGTAGTAAAACAGTTAATCTGGTTTGTAAAAATATTTAGTAAGGGGGGGGGGCCAATCAGGAATCTTGGCCCAGGCCCAATGCCAGCTTTCAGGGGCCCTGGTCAGAAAAGAGAGGAGAAGAGAGTTCTACAGTTCTGGGTGGCACTTGTATAGGCACAGTGTCCTTACTGGCACTTGGGTTTTTATTATCTCTATTTTTAAAAGCTCAAAGTCCTTTTCTGCCTCCTGGATGTGGCATCTTCATTCCTTAGGCAGTGGGGTAAATTATGCTCATTTGGAGGGTTCCACCAGCAGAAACAGGAACTGGGAACACCAGTGATCCAAATATGGGTATTTCTGTGAGTTACCTACAACCAAACCTCATTCAAGTAAAAATTACCTGTCTTTATATCTCAGTAGTCTAATATTGGAATGGTTTATCAATAGCAACATCTATGGTGGCCATTTGAAATGGCATTGTTTCTCTGCCTGTATCTGCCAAGTCCTGATCATCCACTTCCACCTCTAGGATTAATGTCTCTGCAATCCATTGTGATTTCCCAACATTTAGACGTGTGGTCATGAGGAAAGTTCAGTCCTCAACATGGCGGTGGTTGCTCCAGATGGGTTAGTGACAGATGCTCCCACTCGCATCGCAAGGAACTGGCAGTGCTTGTTTCTGCACACCTTTAATACCCAAGGTTGCTAACTCTGACTGAAGCTATTCCTGGTTTTGATTTTTCCACAATGGTGCAATGTCATTAAGCCATGGAGGCCCTGTTAAGATCTGCAGGACTGCTTCAGTAGTCACCTAGATATATATGCTGATTCCTGGAGACTACAGGTTAACCTTGGAGGGTTGGCAACCCTGTTAGTGCCTGTATCATTGAATGATTTGATATCGTTTTTTTGAGTGCAGAAAAGTATGCTTTGGAGCTCTGCCTGCCAAATTGAACCTCCTACCACTGTTTGTTGTGTCATGTTTCTGATCTTACTGCTAGGTGGCAGAGGGCCCCACACGTACCACCAGACACCACCTCAAGTACCACTGGTGGTACCCATACCACTGATTAAGAAACACTGTGCTAGTGTTTCTTGCACTATCTACTTTAGTAGATACTAAAGTAGATATCTACTTTAAAGACCAATCTACTTTAGTCTTGTATGCAATTTTATATTAAAATGTGCTTAGGTGCATTTGGTCCATTAACTCACATGCACTTTTAAAGCACACTCCATTCTGCCAAAGAGATATAAAGTCTAAAATAAATATCTCTAAGATTCTACAGGTCTTGGCTGTGAACCTGGAACCCTGCAAAAAATGTTTTCAATTGGGCCCCGCAGCTCCTAATGTCAGCCCTGGATGGTACTTCTCTGTGCACAAGGTTTATGAAGCTGTGCTACTTCCTAAACATCCCTATTACTGTATAGCAGTGTTTCTCAAACTGTGGTTGGGGACCCACTAGGTGGGTTGCGAGCCAAGTCCAGATGGCCATTATAATTGTTCTATGCTTGATGGCAAGCCTTGCTCAATTGTAGTCATGAGAAATGGCAACTTGTAGTCTTGCTCAAGTAGGATTGAGTTTCACAGTCTTCCTTGCTCACTGCATTGGTAAAGCATCCTTTTCTCAAGTGTTTAGAATGAAAATGAGTCTCTGTAGTTTTCTCCTCAAACCATGGTAGATTTTTTTAGCACATTTGCTGTTCATGATATCAAACATTCAAGTTAACATCAACTGCCATGGAAAGCAAAGAGATTCAGGGCCCAGTGCACTGTAGAGACAGCATTCCTTGAATGCGCGCAAAGTTTACATTGATTCTTGTTATGTTTTAAACATCTGTGGTGATTCCCAGGAGTTGCACATGCATCTGCAAAGGCATGCAAAAAATGGAATGAATAATGAATAATGTTAGGGATGAGCAAGTCAGGCGTGGCTTGACTCAAGTCAAATCACGAGTCTCCACCCCGTGACTCAACTCAAAAACGAGTCATAACAAGCTGACTTTCTGATTCGCCCAGAGTATTTTCACAACTTGAAAAGACTTGAGTCTCCAGTCATTCCCTTAGCTAGCCATGGAAAAAACAGGGCTGCTGCCAGAGTGTGTGTGTTGGAGTTCTCTTTAAACACACTCCATCTCATCTATAAACAAGGTGAGAGGGGGTGGGGTGGACTATGAGAGAGCGGTGAAAGAAGGGGCAAGAGCAAGGAGGGTCATGCGCAGCAGCTGTGAGGCTTACCAGGACAACCCAATCCTTTTCAGCTCTACTCAGAAGTAGTCCTATTTGTACCCATGAGGGTACCACTTCCTAAGTAGTCCACCAGTAGCATAGCTAGAGGGGGTACAAAGCACTAAGTTTTGCAGAAGGCTGTAAGAGATCTTTCTTGGGTGTGAGGAGAGCCTCCTTGGGTGTAAGCAGGGGGGCAGCTGTGGTGCTTTTCCATGGACTATGATAGGGCTGTTCTGCCTCACTTGCTGCCCCCACACTGAAGGGGAGGGGGCCACTTGCACGCCTGCTGTGAGGCTCCATGCAACACATAGTGCTTTGCAAGCCAAGGTGAGGCTCTCTGCAAAACTTAGTGCTTTGCACTCCCTCAAGCTATGCTACTGGAGCACACAGGAACCAGCCATGCAGTTGGAAAGAGTGATCACTATGAACTGTCCCTCCCTGGGCTTCTGCAGCCAATTCCAAGGCAAGAACCCCCTTGGGCTCCTCCTTCTGTCCCCCCTCATCCAGACATGAACTGCCTATTTGTTGTGGGAATGCTGCGTTTCAAGGCTGTCTAACAGTAGTGCGTAACAGACACCAATCAGGTGGGTGTTTCTTCTGGATTCAGGAGCGATTCACACAAGTCATCCTGTGTGAAATCATCCACTCCTAGATGAGTTTGGCCCTGTTTTTTCCTCTATTTTTAATTTTATTTTTTATTTTATTCCTCTGTTGCATTTTTTATTGTATATATTATTAGCTTGAATACAATATTTACAATATTTTCTATGTATTAGCATGCACACACAGAATTGCAAAGCACGTCTCTGCTCACCAACATCACAATTTAGAATAATCTGTTCCATAAACAGGGCATCTGAACTGAAACTAAAAAGGGTAAGTATAATATTCTTACCCTTTTTAGTCAGATCTGTGCTCAAGCCAAACCTTAGATTTATTGTGGTGCTGAACTATAGTTAAAGCTGTGGTGTTCAGTCTCGGTCAGGTCTTTGGCGTACATTGCTGCTGACTAAGCACCCTTTGTAAGAACTAGGGAAAAAAAGAGAATTACATTTTTAGGAACAGCTGAAATTACTTGCCTGTGTTCCAGAGCATGACTTCAGTAGTGGGCCTGCCCTTTTAAAATCAGCAGTATTTTGTGCATATCTCCTTGCTAACTGGGTAAGAGACACTTATTCAAGTTGGTGCTCCTCTTGTATTTAGCAGGGGAAGAAGAATAATTGGCCCTCCTCACCCCAGTAGTGTTTTTTCTAGTGGCTGTCTGCTGGTGTTTGCTTCTTTTTAGATTGTGAGCCCTTTTGGGACAGGGAGCCATTTAGTTATTTGATCTTTCTCTGTAAACCCCTTTGTGAACTTTTGTTGAAAAGCAGTATATAAATACTGTTATTATTAATCATCATCATCATATCTTCTCTATCAATTATTGAGACTGACAAACATTGTATAATGTAAGAAAACTGTTAGATCTGTCACCACACTTCAGTTGCTTGCTTTGTCCATTTTTGTTTTGCTTGGGTTATACTCATAATTTTGGCTAGAATGCCAATGTAATGGGAGCCATAGCTGATGAGGTAGATTGGAAAGTAGTGCTCAACCACTTCCTTTGCATGAAATGCTTCTCCTCCACTTTCTCTTCCACATGGCCAGTGCTTAGTTATTCATAATTAGAAGTGATTTTGTTTTTATGTGTGAAAATGTTTACAGTGTCACATGATGAGTTCAAACATACTGTGCTGCCTTGTTTATTTGTAATATATCCAAAATGCAGATTCTCATATTTCCCCACAAGGGAAACAGGTCTATTTGCACAGGTATATTGCAGCTGCTTTACAAGTTACTAACTGTTTAGCACTGAGATTGAACTTCAAACAAGTGTCCAGGAGGCAAAACCAATCACCCTTGGCCAGCTTTACCCTGCATCTGGGAATAGGCCTCACTGAACAATAAACATGGTGGCACATACATAAAAATGTATAAAATCTTAATGTTAAATTACCAGCCATAGTATCACTGGAACATCAGTTCCAAATTTCCCTGTAGAAGTGGTGGTTCAATCATTTTCCCAACCTCTCCAATGATGCAGTTGCACTGATGGAGCATGTGCTGCATCCAGTGGTGGTGGGGGCAATCAGAAGGCCTGCCAGAAACAACTAAAAATATTTTCTATACCTCTGTATATGCTTCCAGGTGATCTATGCCAGCTATATAGCTTGTTTAAGTCCAAGGAGGAAAAATGTGTAGGGCAAGTTTACCAACTTATTGGCACTGGTACAGCCTCTGGGAGTCACTGCCATGCCTCTCACCATTTGAAGCAGCAGCCCAGAAGCACGTGACAGCAGCCCGGCTTTCACACTGCCATAAAGGGCCTTGTGCTGTCAGAATGTGAGTTCCGGCAGCCCAAGGCTCGGAAAGGATTGGGGCCTTTGTCATTCAAAATTTGTGGTACTAGCTTTATGTTTATCAGGAAATGGTGGCAAGACAAAATTGTAAGGAATGCAAAGGAAAGATTTCTTCCCTGCTGCGCATGAAAGGTCCACAACAGCATTTCCCAAACTGTGGGTCAGGACTTGTCAGTGGGTTTTGACCTGGTTGTTGATGGGTACTGAAACTGACAAGCTGGTAGCTGACAAGGAAAATGTATTGAGCCCTATGGAAAGTGAAACTGAGCTGCACATGTGTGCACTGCACATGTGTGCACTCATGTGTGCACTCACGACTAGGCAAACGTGCCTTGGCTCTTATTGAAGGCCAGGCGAAGGGGAATGCAAGGCCACCAGAATGATTCATATCTGATATATGTGGAGCTCAACAAATGCTCCAGAAGGCGACCCCCCCCCCCCCAGGAAAAAGGATAAAATAGAGGCTTGAGTGGTTGGTTACTTGGGAGAATGGGCAGCAAAATGGCAGATGTGTTTCAATGTAAGTAAATGTAAAGTCATGCACATTGGGACAAAGAATCAACACTTTATATATAGGCTAATGGGTTATGAACTGTCTGTGACAGATCAGGAGAGAGATCTTGGACTGCTAGAGGACAGCTTGATGAAGGTGTTGACCCAATGTGCAGCACCTAAAAAGGCCAATTCCATGCTTGGGATCATTAGAAAAGGTATTGAGAATAACAGTCCAATCCTGAGCTGCCTGGGGCACCCAGCCTCGGCGGCACCGAGAACAGCTGCCGCTGGATCCTGCACACCCCAGGCTACTGAGAGTGGCACCTCAAGAGAAGGGGACTTTTGTCCCCTTCTCCCGGGTAAGGTAAGCAGCCCCGCAATGGGGCTACTCACTTTACCGCTGACCAAAAGGTCAGCAGTAAAGTAAAGGCATTTGTGTAGGGGGCTTAACCCTACATGAACGCCTTGGATCCGGTGGAGTGGAGCTCCACGGACCCTCCTCCCTCCCTCTCCCCGGCATGCCTCCCGCCCACCCCCTCCCCGCCCCCTGCCTCCCCCCTCCCCGGAACGCATCCTCCCTGCCTGCTTACCATGCTGCGGCTTGGTGGTCCGTGAGACCGCTGAGCCTCAGAGGCTGGGCGCCCACCCTGCACTAGCAGCCAGGATTGGTCTCTAAGATGGCTAATACTATAATGCAATTGTACAAATCAATGGTAAGGCCACAACTGGAGTATTGCGTCCAGGTCTGATTGCCACATCTCAAAAAAGACATAATGGAAATGGAAAAAGTGCAGAAGAGAGCAACTAAATTGATTATGATAAAATGAAATGGGTTGGGGCACCTCCCTTTTGAGGAAAGACTACAGCATTTGGGGCATGATTGAGACATACAAAATTATGCAGGGGATGAGTTGAGATGCAGGCACTCTTTTCCCTCTCACATAGCACCAGAACCAAGGGATGTCTGCCAAAAGTGTTGGGAGAGTGAGGACAGACAAAAGAAAATATTCCTTTACTCAGCGTGTAGTTAGTCTGTGGAACTCCTTGCCACAGGATGTGGTGATGGCATCTGGCCTAGCTGCCTTTAAAAGAGGATTGGACAAATTTTTAAAGGAGAAGTTCATCACTTTGGTTACAAGTCACGATAGGTATGTGCAAGCTCCTGATTTTAGCAGTAGGCTACTTCAGAATGCCAGGTGCAGGGGAGGGCATAAGGACCCAGGTTGTGTCTTGCTGTCTTCTGTGCTCCTCGAAGCATTTGGTGGGCCACTGTGAGATTCAGAAAGCTGGACTAGATGGGCCTTTGGACTGATCCAGCGAGACTCTTGTTATGTTCTTATGAAACTTTTTTTTAGTCTCATAAAGCTAGGTGGGCCCAATAGAGTGTGTTATAAACAGTGCTAAAAAGCTTTGGTCTATAATTTTATCTGCATATATAAATCTGTATTAGAAAGCCGGTACTATGAGTGTTTCTGAGAACAGGAAGCAATAATTTTGCTTCAGTGGCCAAAAAAGTGGTAGGAATGAAACAAGAAGGGAAAAGAAACCAATTAGGCAACATTTGAATCTGAGCTTAGCATGCTGATGTTAGTCTGCCTGTGGAAAGCATTTGCCTCAAAGGGGTGTTTTGTGGTTTCTTCTCCTCAGGCTTAAAATTATAATGGCCAATTGGGATGAGCAATAAAACAAGCACATTCGGAAAACAGTTGCTTGTTCATTTAATGCTGAAATCCAAACCTCCAATTACAGATGCCCCAAAGGTTCTAGTTTAATCTCTGCATGCAATCATCATGCAGTTTTGGCTTTTGTAATAAATGATTCCCTTCCGCCTGTTTCGGAGTGTGCAGTGTGCCTGATGAGCCACGTGGACCTGAGCAAGGCAAGCCCTATAATGTGGAATGCTATCACTGGGGCTCCTGGGTATGAGTAAGCACTAAGCTGTTAGACTGCCAAGTAATAAAGTGCCCGAGAATGCTGAACTGGCTTCTGCATTCAAAAATGGTTCTAAGGTGCTACATACTCTAGCCCAGGGGTGTTAAACATGAGGCCCATGATACGGCCCACAGAAAAGCTTTATTTGGTCCCAGTGATAATGGGACTCACCCAGCGCTGCCCTTTCGGTAGTACCACTTTGCTGAGGCATTGGGAGGGAGAGATGCAAGGAGGCCCCAGAAGCTGATGAATGAGAATGAGAAAGAAGCTCTTTCTCTCAGGGAAAGAGAGGAGCTGCCAAGGGGCTGTGAGAACCCAATTATCATGTGGGCCACCCTTTCAGCAGTATCGCTTCTGTCAAGATGTCACTTTGCAGAGCACCTCTTGGCTGCTGGACTGTGAAGTGGCACCCGGGCAGAAGCAGCAGTGCTGAAAGAGCAGGCTGTGTCATAATTGGGCTCTTCCATATCTTGAAAACATGATCAAGGCTTGCATATTTTCTCCTCTGTCATTTGCAGCTAATGAGTTCCGAAGTGAGAAAAAAAATGCTTATTTCTGGGCATCACCTACTTAATAAGGTCCGTTCCTATTTAATGATGTTACTTCCGGCCCTAAGTAGGAGCCATAAATACTATTTGGCCTGCTGTATGAAACAAGTTTGACATCCCTGCTCTAGCCTTTTTTTGGTGTCTGGGACCTGGAATATGGAATTCTCTACCACATGCTAAAACTGTTGGCATTGAGGAGGTGAAGGGGGGGTCATTTTCAGGTCTCTGCCAAGCACAAAGCGTTGCATCTGTGACAGGAGATTAATGTTTATCTACAAGTTTTCTGATGCATGGGAACAATTTCTAGAAAGAACAATTTTTGGCACCTCTCCTCTCATCTAGGAACTTTTCAGAACAGCATGGAAATGACTCTGCGCTGCCCCCCTCATCATTTTGGAATAAGAAATGAGAGGGGAGGTGGCTATCACGGTTTAATTTGAACCCCATTTCACATGATGCATTCCAGAACCTGGTTATGGGGGTTTGACTTACCAGCAGTGAAAAACAGTCTTCATACACTCTGTGGTGTTCTCTTCTTGTTCCTTAACTACAAACTTTCCTAATATGGGCGTTGGCATGCTGCTTATCTCACGTTGACAAAACATAAAACCTTTAAAAGCTCCTCTTATGTTGACCTACTATCCCCTTCCTGTTTGCAATACCTTCTTGATGAAAGTCATGCATGTTCAGTTGGAAAGCAGGCCTTTCACCCTTTCTGGTTTGTGTAAATATTGCTGGGGTGATTGCCTGTTTCAGCATTCTTTGCTGCCGACCATGGCCAGGGAAGGTAATCCATTAACAGGAATGCAGAAGGTCCTGAGCTGTCTTGTCAGTATGGGTAGATGGCATTCCTGAAATATTTAACCAGCCTGACCTCGCTTCCATCTTCACCACACCATTACACTCCAGAATGTAAGAGACCTAAAGTGCTGCATCAAGTATTAATGCAGATTTATTTTGCTATGCTCTATTCCACCACTGCCAGTAGAATACTTGTGTATCATTGATATTAAATTCAAATTATATTCCCAACTGAAATATGTACATTTCTTGAAGGGGGACTTGACAAGGGAGTATGTTCCAAATTTATAGAGAATTATGACCCAATCCTATCCTCCCCCCTGCTGGTGCAGCCTTGCTAAAGAGGCATGCACTGTATCTAGTGGGGGAGGGAGGAGTGGGAAGCTTCAGAAGAGAAAGGAGATTCCTCCCTAGTGTGGAGTGTGCATACACTCCTTTGTAGTGTGTCATCTCATGGCACACTACAAAGCACTAGAATTGGCAAGGCACACCATTGGTTTTTTTACAATTGACAAGGCATACCATGCTGCCAGTGGGAGGCTCACATCCCCCAATGGCCCTACTAATAAATGACCCTCCCCCAAACTCCCATAGCATACCTGTGGCCCATTTGCAGCACATCATTGTGGCATGGCACAGTGGTTGAAAACTGCTGCTGTGGAATATGTGCTTGAATAGCATGTGTTTGCATGCAATCTAATATGACCCTTAGGCTTACTGCAAAGGGCTGGACCAATAAGAAATTATAGTACCTGGAATGTGTTATAGCAGAAGAAACAAGTTTTGCAATCACTGCATAAAGTACTGTAGCTGGCATACTATTTCCTCCACAGTGACTAAGGGCCCAATGCAGGGGTGTCCAAAATTTTTGGCTGGAGGGCCACATCATCTCTCTGACACTGTGTGTGGGGCCGGGGGGGGGGAAGAAATTAATTTACATTTAAAATTTGAATAAATTTGCATAAGTTTACATAAATGAATATATTAAAGATGAACTTATATGAATGAATGAAGGTCTTGCAATAGCTCAAGGCCTATAAAAGGCTTTGCACAAAGCAAGGCTGGCCTTTCCTTTGCTGCCTCTGCTGCATCACAGACATGAAACAGCAAGCAGTGGAGGGAGCCCTCATCCCACAGCTCACGCTAGAGGTCAAACAGTTGCCCTCACGCTGAGAGTAGTTGCGTCGGGCCATTGCAGGCCCCAGCACATCTCCAGAGGGCCAGAGGCTCATTGGAGACTGGGGGCTCCCTGAGGGCTGCATTGAGAAGCCTCAAGGGCTGCATGTGGCCCCAGGGCCGGGGTTTGGGCACCCCTGGCCCAATCCTATCCAACTTTCCAGTGCTGGTGCAGCTGCAATGCAGCCTTGAGGAAAGGGAACAAATGCTCGCTTACCTGGAGGAGGCCTCCATGATTGCACCCTCACTGCAGGATGCAGTGCATGTGCCATTGGCATGGCTACACTGGTGCTGGAAAATAGAATTTGGCTCTAACAGCCCATCAGTAGAATGTTAAAGGCACATGGGAAAAATAGTAAAGTGATTTTTATGACGGGCTGTTTACCCACAACCACTTAACTAAAGCTTGTAGAATGAGTTGTTTGAATAAACTAAACAAGTCCTTTCCAAGAACTCATAAATGGGATGGCAGTTTAAGTTTAAGTTAATGCATTTTCAACAAACAGGGCTGTGGACTTCTTTCCAGTATCAATTTCCTTTCCCATTGGGCTAAGACATAATTAAATGCATTAATAGACAAATATCTAACATACAGTATTTTATCTCATGTGTAACATTTAGAAGAAAAATTTAAAAAAACACATTTATGTTATCTTCCCATATGGGATTCACCCAGAATTCTTCACAACTGGCACAGAATTCTTGAAAATCTCAGTTTTATATTAAGAAAAACACAAGACACTAACCTTCATGGTTGACATGCTTTTTTCATGTAAACGCTTATGTATGTTTAATGGGGGGGGGGGGGGAGACAGACAGAGATTCAACAGATGACATTCCTTATGACTGTACTCCAAAATTGTATTTAATATATATTAACCTCTTCTGTGTCTGGACACACAAGTACAGCAAAATAAAAAATAAAAATAATGGGCACCATAGTGTGGAGATATGGAAGAAACATGTACCCAAGTTCCACGCCTCCCCCAGTTACCTATCCCTTCTTAAATATATTGTCTGTTGCAAAAAAACAATTATTTTACAAAATGTAAAGGCTCTGGAAAAAACAAACAAAAAATAATACAGCACTTCCTAGCATGTCTATAGCACTTTCAAATGCTCAAAGAATTCCACATGTTCTATCTTGTTGTGATCCTAAAAGTGTCATTATCACCAAAATTTCAGTTGGGAGCAACTGAGGAGGAGTTGAGGCTGATGGTAAATGAACAGTCTAAAGGTTACCTAGTGAATGGATGACAGATAAAATTTGACTCAGGGGTTTCCTGATGTGTTGCTTACTTTTATGCAACACTGTGCTATACATATTACTCTGAAGTAAGTCCCACTGAGTTGAATGTGATGTACACCAAAGTAAATGTGCATTAGATAAAGGCATTAACTACTACATGGCTTTCACTTTTATGACAAACATATTAAACACTTGTATGAAAATAGGCACATACGTAAATATTATTTTATTGCTGAGCACATAATTGTGTTTTTTCAGAGTCAGTGTAATGAATTTTGGGGGGGACAACGATGACGGTGTACAAACAGCCCTGTTTTTATCATCCAGTTTGTACTTACCTAAAAACTTCTAGGCAAACATGCATTCATTTATGTTAGAAATCTTCTTAGATTTTGCTATTCCATCTAAGTGTAACTTACAGGCATCCCAATCCTATTGCCAGAATAAGCATTCTTCCCATGCTGACTGCCTAATGGCAGACAAAACAACACATGCTAGTGGATCCCCGATCAGCCTAGGCACCTGCTGATGGCGATGAAGTTTGGTGATGGAGAAGGGATGGGATGGGATGAAGGCGGAATAAGGGAAGGACAGAATGAGGCAGAAATGGGGCAGGGGGTGGGCAGATTGGTCCTGGGAAGGGTGCATTTGGCGGCAATGGTGGCCACCGAATTGTAGCCCCCTTCCTGGATCCAATCCTGCAGTGCTGGGGCCAATCCCAGTGAATTTGCTAGATCAGGTCCAAGTAGACCACTCCATGCTTCAGAGGCTTACCTCCAGGTAATGGAACAAATGTTACCTTACCCAGAGGAGATGTCTGGAACTGCCCCCCTCGCAGAATGCAGCCTATGCTGCTCTGGGGCCAGGTCCGAATCACGTCCCCACCATATCACACTGCTGCCCCCCTCCAAGATACTCACCCAAGCAGAATGTAGCCTCAAGTGAAACTCCGACAAACTCGAGAAGCCTTCTGAGGCTTTTTGCACACTATTAACAAGTTCTTCTGGTTTCCTGATGAAACTGGAAGAATAGGAGTGTGTGAGAAGCCTCAGAAGGCTTTCTACATGCTCCGGAGCACCATATGGGGCTTTGCCTGCCCACAGAATGCCTCCAATGGGCAGGCAGAGGTGGCATGGAGAAGGCAGTGGCGGGTGCATGGCGGGCGCAATGCCTGGGGCTTTTTGCCCCCCCTTTAGGCCCCCAACTGGTATAACACAACCCATCTCTTGAGGAAAACCAGGGATGCCTAGGTTTTGCAGGGATGCAATGCAGAACATAATGTGAACATTAATGTGAACATATATATATGCTCATAGTGCATATATAGATACAGATATATGCTATAGTGCTGATAACCTCACATTTAAAAAAAGAAAGACTTGGCATGAATTCTGTTTTCTGTTCCTTTTTTTTTTTAAGTTTATAGTGGAGTGTCTGCAAGCTGCTTTTCTAGTCCATCATCCATCACTCACTCACTGCACTTTGATATGAGGGTACCAGAGGAGCATGTGTAGTCATGTGCTAGGTACTCAAGAAACACATACATCATTAAATGATTAATCTGTCAACAAAGCAGACATGAACCAGCACCACCCCACTGTAATAAATGGAACTTGTAGCAACAAGCTCAAAAAACCCCTCCCCCTTCCGTTTTCTGCTCAGCAATGTGCTCTTTTGATTCAATGAAGGATTTCATGAAAACTCCCTACAAACTTTTGCCCACACAGATGAATCTCACTGCCTTTACACTGCATTTTCTGTTCCAAGGATCAGGAAGTCTTGTCTAAAACACACAAAACACCATGCCCTAAGGAAAGGAGGATTAGTCTAATGCATCCAGCCACCAGTGACTCCAAAGTCTCTATTTGTATTGCTAAACTGGTCTTCCTGTCTTCATCTATGCCACTGTGACTAATCCATTGCTAGCAGCAAAGTTGCATGCTTGGTGTGCACCCTAATCTTCTATTTCACTTTAGATTGGTAAATCAGATGTGCTTTTCTTATTGTCAGTTGGCACCGAGGTGACTTTTGTTACTGATAATGTGGTCTAAGCTAGAAATAACAACAAACAAGAGTTGAAAAAACTTTAAGCCTTATGCTGGAAAAACTGGAGAAGCCATTTTCTTGTCTGCCCACAATCATTGTCTGGATGTGCAAATAAGACATAAGATATGGGAAAAGGTTTCCTCCTTGCCTTTGCTGTCTCTAATTAGTCCCTATTCATTATGACTGGCAAATCACTGATTAATTGCCTCTTTATTGACCTTTAACTAGGGTAAGGGGTATATGTCCCATGACATAAAAAGAATTCCCTCCATATGCCTCACCCTTATAGTAATGAAACAGGTTTGGAGCTCTGAGTCAACCAGAAAGCTCTTGAGCATTATGTGGTGCAGTAAGAGGATGTTTTAGAAGGATGGGAAAGAAAAGGCGGTCCATTCCCCCTTGAAACTTCTACCCCAGGTTCCATGGAGCACAACCTTCAGTACTAGGCTTCAGTACTAGTTTGTGGCTGGAGCTGTGAACAGGAACATCCCTGGGGAAACAATGCAACATTTTGTTATGCAACAACATGCTTGTTAGGCTATTAAGGCTTTTTGGCCTTCGGAATTTTTACTTTGTAAGCAGTAATTTCCAATTACACTCCCCCTTTTATTTCCCAGACACTTTAGGAGTTTGGATGTTTAGTAGAGAGGTGTATCTAACAGACCCAGTGCCCAAGGCAGTGATGTCACGACATCATCTCTGCTGAAAGTGCCCAGGTTGCAGGCGCTCCAATGGCTTCCTAACTCAGAAAGCGACAGGAGCATGAGCACACTCACAGTGGTGGCTGGGGCAATATGCGAGTGCCTAGGGGGCAGGTGCTCCAGTTGGTTCCTGACTTGGGAAGCAAAAGTCACAGTGGCAGCTGGCACCCCCTTCAAGTGGTGCCCATGGGACATGCCATGGGGTGCCATACCCTAGATAAGCCACTGGTTTAATACTGTTAATGTGTGTGGGTTCAGGGAGCATGCAGTCTTTGGATTCACCTACCAAGAAAGCTTTCTCACATTTGGCTATCAGGCACTTGAATTATCCTAAAGAGATGACTGGATCATCTCCAGAGCCTGGATCAGAGCCTCTACCAGATCTAGAGCCCTGTGTTGGGCCAGGCAGCCTAACACGGGACTCCTTGATTCTGCACTGGCTAAAGAGCCACCGCAGAATCGAGTAGCCCCATTGTGGGGCTACTTCCCTTCCCCTGAGGAGTTGCCGGTGGCTGCCCGGAGCGCTCAGGATCCCGTGGTAGCCATTTTGGCACTGTGGGAGCGCCGTACGCTGGGCAGCTCAGGATTGGGCTGCCCATGTTCCAGAAATATTTCACCAATGAGATGCAGGCCTCTTTGTCTATAATGCTGAGCCATTCCCATGTCCGATTATCAGCAATACACAATAGAATAGCAATAGTTCTTTGCTGCAGTTTCCTCAAGGCAAATAAAATAGGAACAGATATTTCATTAGCTGTCTCAAACACAATGGGCAAGGCGAGACATCACATTTTAAATTAATTAAATGTAAGACAAATAATGAGGGTATTTCTTTCTGTTTCCTACCCTGGCTTCAATATATAAATGAAGCATGCGTGAGATTGTTCAGGAATGTGGAGTTAGATGCAGTCCATATGGTTATGCCATGCAGCTCTGCCTGTCCTGTTCTATACATGTTACCAAAGGAGGCCTAAGAGGGAGCAAGTGCTTCCCCAGGCAAGGAACCTGCCTCCCTGCTACCATCTCCATTGCTGTGCTGGAATTGCTGGAAAGGAATTTTTCACATTCTCTGAGAATGGTCTTCTTTATTACCATCAAACACAAATCAAAAACAAATATGAAAAACCTTCTGCTTAAGAGGAGAGTTAAAGTACCCTGGGAAAGGAATGGAAATTGTAAGTTAAGGTGTTTATCTTAATTTATGTGCTGTGCAAAGAGCAAAAGCATTGAATAATCTAGTGCCTGCTGGCTTTACAAGTTAGGCTTGATGCACCCTCACTTTGTCTTGGTCTCTCAGCTCAAGAATGAGCTGGGGCAGGATGCATTCAGGCAGACATTGTACAGGTGCCATCCCTCCCATCACTAGTCTGAGATGCCCTTGACAAATGCCCTGTCTGATCTGACTTTGTAAGACAGTGTTTCCCAAAATGAATTGGTGCCAAATTTGAAGAGGTGGTGGCACCTCTCCTAGTTGCCACATTACAAATTTCAGCTGGATTGAATGATGGAATGATCAGGAATCCATATTTGACAAGGCAGGAGCTATTATTTTTGTGAGCATTCTGTCATAAAAATGTCACATTCAGCTTCTACGAGAGTGCCGGAAAATAACCTATATGGATATATCACAGACTTCAAGGTCTAATAATTCAAGAAATAATCAATAGGCTTTTTTCAAAACAGCAAAAACATGCATCTGTTTTGACCCATTATGGAACACTTTTGAACTTTTTTACTTACCTCTGGTTGGCCTTCTGATTCCCCCCCCCCCATGCAGTGCATGCTCCAGCACTGCAGTTGCATCATGTGCAATGGTGAGGGATATAACTGGGATGCAAGGCATTAAGTATAGCTGAAAAATGTACAAGAGCTCTACCAGAAAAAAGGTGGCAACCCTACTTTATGTATCGCCTCACAGAAATTTCCTAGTTGGCAAAGTGATACTACCATCATGTCCTTAGCAGCTGCCAGAGTACCTGAATGTACAGAAGACAAGATATGCTCATTCTTTCTTCTCCTTAGATGTACTCCCACTCACTGCAAACCAAGAGCAATTTAAAATAGCCTCTTTGCAATAGTGCAGGTGTAGAACACTACAAATCGTAGTCCAATGATTATTTTTTTTAATGCCAGCTGACTGCAAAGGCACAAAGTCATAAAAGCAAATTAAAAACACTTGGGGATATGAGATCCAGACCAGGAGCTAATGGGTTAGCTCAGAACAATAGATAACTCTGCAGGCAATGAAATGAAATCAAGCAGAGAAAGTGCTGGGGCCATGTGACAGACCATCTAAACTAAAGCAAACAGCCCTGGGAGGCTGGTGTTGGACTCTGTCTCTTTAAGCCCTAAATTTGTCTAATGATAGCTGCTGAAAGCCTCACAGACCAACAGCAGCAGCAGCTGTTTCACAAGAGTCAGCCTTGGGCAAAAGGCATGAGCCTGAGCTACACAGACATGCTAATGAAAGTTGCAATTGTATTTTTAGTAGAGAGATCTCATCTGATGGCAAGCCAGAGATCAGAAGACTGGAAAGCAGCAAATGTAACATCATTATCATTGGCAGCAGGTCAAAGCCAAAGCATAATAATAGACTATCAGTGTGTGAAACAATTTAATATGAGGCTTCTATGATTCCCTTTCCAGTTTTCATTGCTTCAAGGACAGTGAAACACTGCCTTTAAACAAAGGGTGAGAAAACAATGGAGCACAACTATGGTGAAAGCAAGAGATATAATTCTTATGATTGAGAAGACTTGACTGAATTGTATGGAATTGTGAAAGAAAGGGCCAGAGTGGCATCCTCTTGATTGGCTTCCACATGGCACTAGCAAATGTTGGATGAAGCAATCACATTCTTCCTTCCATATTTCGCATCAGTTGAAGTTTCCAGACAAAGGCATAGAATGTGTTGCAATAATCTAGTCTGGGTATGACTAACAGCCCAATCTAACGTAACTTCTCCAGTGCTGATACAGTCACAACAACAGGGCATGCTGTATCCCACAGCGGAGTTTTGGGTTCCAAAGGCCTCCTTGAGGCAAGGGAAAGTTTTGGGTCCCTTTTTGGGAGAAGGGCGGGATAAAAATAAAGTTTTATTATTATTATTAAATGTTTCCTTGCTCTGCAAACCGCCACTGTCACAATGGGTCTACTCAGACCTGCACCAGTGAAGTGGACCTGGGTAGGTGGATTGAGGTCAGGAAGGGGTATAGAATTTCAGCTGAGCCGCTGCCACTGATGGCAAGTGACTCACAGAACACCTTTTCTACAACTCGACCATTCCAGGATCAGGTGACCATTCCTCCTTTTGCCATTCCGGCTTTCTTTCCCCCTTTTCTGTGGCTTTGAAGTTCTGCATCTCTCAGAAGTTCCCATTTCCCCCTCAAAGAAGCCTTGGTTGCAGGTTTAACAAGCCACTTCCTGGTTCTCCCTGCTTGCTGTCTCTGCAGTTCTCCAGCAAGTGTCTGTCTCCACTCTCTGCACCATTCCCATAGCAACTCCAGCCAGGAGTCTTGTAGTTAACCCTTTATTATCATGTGTGCCTGTGTGTTGTATGATTATACAGCATTATATAGAGTCATTAATAGTTTGCTTTTCTAGTTAACACTGTGCTCATGCATACAGGTAAGGATTGAAATGGCTTATTAACAGCATCACAGTTGTATGTACTCTTTAATTTGTTGTATTAATTTCTTTCAATAAATGTGGTTGTTGCAATTACAGTACTTGCACTATGACTCATTTTCTACTCCTTTCATTTTATAGTACTGAACTGCTTTCTATTCTCTCCCCTTTTCCATGTGGTGTTTCCATGATCAACAGTTAAAATCCCTAGAAATGTAAATCTTGGATGCATGGATAAATGCTCGGTATACATGAACTCAGACTATTTGAGGTAACGGGGCTGAGCAATAGTCCCCTAGGACCATTTTCTGGAACTTTCACTCAGGAATGACAGGCGCCACTGCAGCATACCCACCCCCATCCCAGCCAAGTGACCATGATTGATGGTAGTGAAAGATATCAACAGGCTCAAGAGAACCAACAGGGATGTACTCCCCCAATCCAGCTCCCAGCATACATCAATTAGACCCTTGAAATTGTGAAAGGATACACCTATGCAATAGCATATGATGGTACAAGTTCAGCATATAAGAAGAACAGCTGAGACGCAAAGCATGTACATCAAGGCATGCAGCATGACACTGCAACATGGATTCCACATCAGTGTGACACATAGCAAATAAAGTGGGAGAAAGCACACTGATGCCAGCAGGAAACAGATAGTGACTGCAGAAACCACCCAATCCCTTCCCATCAGTTTCCTGCCCCAATTATTCCGCTTTCCATGAATGTTTTTTAAACAATAATAAATATGCTCCAACATCCATTTTTGTAGACGGGCCCAACCTTTTCCAGAAAATGTAAAAGAAGAAACATAACTGATTATGCTTGAGTGAGATTAGGGACAGAGTATGCAGATAAACCAAATCTCAGGCTGCAAAGCATCAGACTAGATTTCTAGGTCCAATCAGTCTGGGTCAGGCAGAAGATCACCCTTTGACCTATATGGTGGGGTGAGCTGCTTGCAAAAGAACAATCCCCAGGACTGTCAAACTTCGGTCAAATCTTCACTATGCCTTAAAGAAGCATCCAGACAATGTATCAACTGCAAAGGAAAGCTAGAGAAGGATGTTGAAATTGTATTCTACATCCACTGACTACTTTGTGGTGACCTTTCCTGCTTTCTCAGCACATTAAGTAATGCTCAGACCATCCCTCACAAATTGCCTATTTATTTAATGTTTACTTTTGATCAGATATTGGGCAACAGGAAGTCTAAAAAGAAACTACATATCTTTCTGCCTGCCTTGCTCATGTGAAACAGACTACTTGTTCCTGCACCAGTCTTTTCCCAGGAACATCTGCTGAAACAGGCTAGAGTGCTCCAGGCTGATTATTAAGCTGACCGCCTGTTAGCCTGTTGTATAAATCTTCAACTTCAGTGCATCAAAGTACAAAGCGCAACAGGATACCGCCAGCTGAACTATCCTCTTCCTTTGCTGTTTCTTGTGTCTTTTCTTCAGATCTTTTATTTCAGAGTAATCCTCATCGAAAGACAATGGCCAGGCTGCCTTTGTGGCAAGACCTTGGCTGAGCACCTACTTGCTCCACTTTTTAATTAATGGTGTTTCCAAACTAATTGCTAACTAAGCAGTGTGCTACAATGTGCATAGCCCAATACCACAGGGAAAGAAATGAGAAGGAACAAATTGCATGTGACAAATTTTAGTCCCTTTGCTTAACGCATTATCACAGAGTTGTCTCAGCATGAGTAAGGCTCATAAATTTTGAGGGGCTCACGGACATGTTTCAAGGGGGCTCACGGCAACTCCTGCTGTTTTTAAAACACAGTTTGTCACTCTTTTACTTTAAAGCAACCTGCACAAAACCTTCAACAACATATTGTCAAAAGTTAATTATGTATGGTAAGAAAGTTAAATCCTACGTTGGTCCCATTCAGAGTACAAAGGAAACAAAAGTAGCATTTAGTGACCCAACTTCTGTTGCGGGGGCAAGGGAATGATAAATAAGGTTTGAGTTACACAAGAGAATGTTCTCATGATTCTAATATTGACAGAAGTGGATCTAGTGAAAGCTATAACGTTTTCAACACTTATCGTACAATATTGCCTTCTCAAATGAGCTTGTGACAATGTAAATGAAAACCTTCTCTGATCTATGAGTGTCATAGCCACAAAACCCCTGGCTAGGGTAGCAGTCAGAAAGCTTGGTTACTTACTGAGATTCTCAGAAAACATGCAGATAGGTTCTATGGAACCTAATTGCCACACAGCCATGGACCTCCACAACCCCATGCCCAGGGCAAAACTCTGTGATGGTGCCCCCCTGAGGGCTATCGCTGCCCCCCATGCAGATATCCAACCCCCCCCCCAGTCACCAGAGGCTCACGGAATCTCATGTGACTGCAGCCCATTCCGGAGAAACCTCTGTGTGGTTCCCCGGCGCTATAAACTGTGCTTCTGGCAAACCAGAAGCACATTTTCCGCTCCTGTTGGGAGCCTCAGAGAGGCTTCTGCGGGGTCCTCGTGTCCGACGCCTGGGGCATTTGCCCCATCAAACCCAATGGTAGGCACGCAACCGTTGCCACACCATGCCCATTTGAGTTCAGGTGTGCTATGGTCACATAACATCCATTTGACACCCAGAGTTTCAGATGTGTTCCACTAAAATTTCACCACAAGCAAATGTCCACTTTCCCTCTTTGGGCCATAGGACTGATACTAGGTGCTTCAAAGTGCAAACAAGTTAATCAAGAAGAATGTGTGGGAGTGGACTTATCAGGTAGAGGTGAGGAGCTGCAGCTAACTCTGGGAGCTCAGGGAGACAAGTTGCAATCCAAGGAGAACTCCTGACCTGTTGCCAGCTCTTCCAGGACTGTGGCAAAAATGCACATTGCTGGAGTGGAACAGTGCCACAGACCACCAGGCAGAAATGCTACCCTGGTGGTCTGTGGCCTGTAGTCTGGGGTAGAGCAGTGCCACAAACCACCAGGGAAATCACACAGGGAGAAGAGGATAGAAAGAGCAAAATGATGGACAAGGTGGAAGAGGAGGATTAGCCCCCACACAGTGAGAAACAAGATTTAGGGTTGGTCTAGGCCAAGGGGAGGGGCTGCGCTCAAGAAGGAAGGCTTTTTAGGGCAGGTCCAGACTAACGATGAGGCACCTTGGCCTGGTGTGTGGCCTGAGAGTTGAAGGGGAGGAGATGGGAGGCAAAGCATGTCGTATGACGGATCCAACGGACTTCCCAAGGAAGGAACTGAGCAGTCAAGTAGCAGAGGAATGAGGCTGAAGTAACCCCTTCCCCACAGAATTCTGAAGTCCTGGAATGAGCCACCCAAATCCCCAGATAGGGCTACTGTGAAGGTAGGAATTATATGGATGAACTCATCTGTGACCCAAACCATAAGCCACACTGCCTAGCAGCCATGGTAAAAGAATTATCAGCCTGGTCTTTTCTTTCTAATGAACCACAGCATTGTCTATCCAGTGTACATTCCATGTCTATAAGAATTACAAATGAAACACTATCACTTCTTTACAGGATGGAAGACTCTAGAAGTTAGACAACTCATCTCACTGTCCTCATCCCTTAGCCAACAACACTTTAAATCCAATTAAATTTTTAAAAAGTTTTATTAACCCATTTCTGCCCAGCCCACAGGTGTATGCATTTGATCCCTGTTGCATATATGTAATGTTGGGCAGAAATGGCTTAAGAAAGAATAGTTGGGAGGCAATCATAGGAGAACATCAATCAAGCAACACAGTAAACAACTGAGAAATTTGATCCCTTCTAGTCTAAGGAGAAGAGGTAGGCCAACCTAAAGGTACTGAATAATTTCCTGGCATATTAATTCATAGGCAATGGGATTCTGTTATAACCTGTGGCCGCTGTCTAAAACTGGACCTAAACAAAAAATACCTATAGTGTATTGTATTACGATACTTTCAGTCTTATCCAAAGTGCATTAGTTCCAATGCAGTCCTTATTGGCACTTCTGCCTATAGTTTTCCATTCTATTCCAATGCAAAGGATATAAGGCTGGGCTGCTCAATCCTATTGAGCTGCCCGATTGGTGGAACATGTGTTCCACCACTGCAGCTTGCTGCAAAGTGGCTGTAAAGTGTGCTCTGGCTCTTCCAAAGCCTCACGATTCGCCCTTTCTAAAATATCAGCCTTCCCACCCATCCCTTGGAAAGCTGGCATTTGCACTTTGAGTAGCTTTTCAGCAGCAGCTGAACAGGCATCATTTAGGCACCTCCATTTGGGCATTTATTCTAAACATATCAAAGATAAGGGAGTGGGGAGGTGGTGAATGCCAAAGCACCACCAGTCATAGACTCTTCACTCTCCTATCTTTCAAGGATAGCACTTAGCAGGACTTAGAGGTGTAGGGGGAAAACAAGCAGAGCATTGCATTCCTTTGTGCCTGACTCATTTTTGTTTCCGGGGATGGAAATTCCACCCTGACAGGCAAGTAGGCCACAACAACCAGTTTAACCAGATTGCTAATTCAGAGTCAAAAGCCAAGTTAGTGTTAAAAATGACCTTTGTACTGACAGCTGTCTCAATCCAAACTAGCTGTCTTTGTTCATGTTTTCAGCTTCCATTTCCTGCTGTCTTATAGGTGGACTATTGACAACAATTGGCAACTTCAAAAATTGGGCCAGTGTGCAAAGCTTTCATCCCAGAACCTTTACTCATAGGTGTCAAAAAATAAAAAAATAAAATACTGTAGTTCAATTTGTTTTGTTAATGACTGACCCTTATGATTAAGCCACCTAAGATTTCTTGTTAATGTTGACCCATAAACTCTAGTTTTGAGCATGGGATTATTCCAGCACTAATTAACATTTCTCAAATCAAGTGAAAATAGATGCACTGTAGTGAATGAATGATACAGAAAACAATATATAAGTTCAAAACAATTTCTGGATAATAAGAGGTTTGCAGTCTTCGGTTCTGTTCAATAGCAAAGTATCTTCCTTGATGTAATTTTCTTGCCTTTTACAGCTCCAGTTTAAAACTTTTTAAAAAAGTTTTGTTTCTGGTTTTGGTGTCACTATACATGCAACGTCAGCACAGCATCCCATTAGGATTTGGCCCTTGGAAAATTGATCCTATGCTAAGCTGGTTTGAATAACAGTATGCTCTAGCACAGTGATTTTCAACCTTTTCCATCTCAGGGCACACTGACAAGGCACTAAAATGGGCATAAGGCACACCATCAGGTTTTTGACAATTGACAAGGCACACCTTGCTGCCAGTGGGGGGTGGGGGAGGACTCACATCTCCCATTGGCCCTACTAATAAATGACCTTCCCCCAAATTCCTGTGGCACACCTGTAAACCCCTCATGGCACACTAGTGTGCCACGACACAGTGGTTGAAAATGGCTGCTCTAGCACCTCCCCTCACTTTCCAATGGATGCAGGCCAGTTTTCTCAATCACCTGGGGGAGTGTAGTTCATCCCAACCACCCCTGATTCTATACTTATTATTAGGTTTTTGAGAGCATGTAGACACATGACTGGGATTAAAAACCTTTCATCGGTGATTGAGGAAACTGGCCTAGATTCACCAGGAAGTATGCATGTTTTCAGTTGTATGGAGTTGGTCAAATGTAATTGCAGGGCAGTCCAACTTTCAGCAGCTGGGGAGGACACGACCCTTGCTTGACCCCTGACTTGAGCCAAGGCAGAAGTAATTGGTGGTGATTACTTCACCATCAATTGATGATGTCACCATCAATTACTTCTGAATTCTGAGCCTGCCAAAGTGCAGACTCAGAACAGAGGAAGTAGAAGTGGAGGTGGGTGCAGCGGGGCATTTCAGTCTCTCTGCTGCACCATTTTGGCTTCTCCTTCTCCAAAGGAGAATCTGGAATGGAGTGACAGGGAGACTGTAAAGCTTCTGAAGGGGGAGGAAGCATGAGGGAGGGGCTGTGGGCTTTCAGGGCCTGCCAAAAAGGGCACATGTTGGACCACCCTGGATTAAGGTATCAACCAAAGCAGCCCAGGAACAGAATGACAATAGTGTACAACCTTTTGAAACAAGAGCAATGTCTCTGCTGTGTCTGCACTAGGAGCTAGGCCATTGCCAGGTTCTTTGCTTGGTTCCTCTCAGGTTGAGGCCCTATTGGTAAGAACCAGGAACTCCATAAGAAGTCCATATGTATGACGAAAAATGCAAAGGCATCGTGGCATGAAGAAGGATGCCATGGTTGTACAAATTATAGTGGGTACCTATATAGCTCCCATATGGCAATCAGCAAAAAGGTAAAATGGAAGCAGAATTCTTCAGAGGATGATTTTTGGGAAAATTGTTCAACCTTATATTTACTTTTAAGGCAAGTGCAGTGGTGGACTGCACATCCGCGGCAAAGGTCCGCGATAGTGATGCAAGGTGAGCCTGGTAGTTATGGTATAGGATGCTTACCTGAAATGTAAACAGCATGGTTTTGATTAGTTTGTATGTGTAAGTTGTAAGGAGGAAATGTCCAAGCAGGTTGGAGTGGAGGAGAAAAAAAGGAACTGGTTAAGTCAGTATGGTTTCCTTTTGAAAGTCAGGCTGATTGCGAGAGCTGGGCAGCCTGCCACAGATTCTCTGTAGAACAATGTTGATACATTTGAATGCACAATGAATAAGTCTTTGTTTAACCAGAAAAAGAGAAGAAATGTGTACTTTTAAAAATCAGTTTGTCTCTCCTTTTAACACACAGGCTCAGCAGCATAGCTTTAAATTCAGAAACGTCCAGTTTGAAGACTTTTGGAGCACTAGGCTGTGCACACAAATGCTAGAAAGCAAATATTCACACCAGCTTTCATAGAAGGATATTAGTCAGCTTAGTTTCCTTATATTTCTTGTTCTTCATTTAAAACCAGTTTGGTGCATTAACACATGTAACTAACGTTAGCCTAAATAAGTTGTAGTAGTCTAACAGCAGTAAAAGGTTTAAAAGAGAACACACCAAAATCATCTCCAGGTTCACAGCAAGAGGTCAACTTCCCAGAGAAAATCATTTCGCAGCAGTTTTTAGATGAACACACACACACCGTGACGTCAGTGGCAAGTATGTTGCCTTATGAAGGCCACAGTACATCATCCGATGGTTATGGATGAGGTCAGGTTTGTGTGCAATGCCATTTGCTGACTGTTGGGGGTATATTGTATATGATGGATGTATAAGATGGCCTATTGTAGAACAACAGATGTTTTGAACCCACCAATGAATTGTTTCCAAAGAGAAATGTATGTGTCTCAAGGAGGGAATCCCAGATTGTTATAAAAGTGCGCTGCAGAAGGCACTCTGGGCTTTGCTTCGCTTCTCTACTTCCACTTCTGACTTGTACACACACTCTCTCAAAGCTTTGCGTAACGTTAGTGTGATTTCTCTCACTCTGGATTTACAATAAAGGCCTGGATTTGATCACCTTTGCCTTCTGAGTTTGCTTTGGAACCTGGGATTACCGTGCAACATCTGAGATCTCTTGTAACATCTAGGATCCCTTGTAACATCTTGGTTTTTGCACCTTGCAACAATAGCACCCCCGACTCCATCCCCCCCCCCCACTCACCACAATGTTACGGAACCTTGCACTACTCCAGAATCACTGAGGAAACCTCCTGAGGCTTCCCCGATGTCTTAAACTGTGCTACTTGCAAACTGGAAGCAGAATTTTTGACCGCATCAGGAGCCTCAGAGAGGCTTCCATGTCGTCCTAGAGGTGTGTGGGACTCCATGCCAGGGCATTTACCCTTTTTAGTTAATGGGAGGTCTGCTACTGGGCAAATGTTCTTGTCCCTCACTTTAAAATGTGAGTTACCTACCAGACTATTAACAGAAAATGTTCTTTGCTTGGAAATGCCACCATTATTTCAGCCAGCTGATATGTTAGTCTTCATTCTAAATTAAGTGGAGCAGTAGAAACAAACCCCCCTAGCCATCCCTAGTTCTCACAGCAGAAGCCTGGAATTTCATTCATCTCATTTATTACATTAGTTACACAGCACTGTTATGAAATTGTGGGCAGTTTTCCATTTGACCAGGGCTCAATGTACAGTACTAAATGAATCATCACTGACTATTATAGCCTCTTGTATGTTTCTTTATCCCTTAAGTAAAGCCCAATGCAGACAGGGGAAAAAGGAACAGGATTAAATATGATTCTACCCAATGTTCTCTGAGGTATATAGCACATAGCTGAGAGCCTGAACAAGTTCCTAGTTCAAATTTCATCTCTGCCATGAACTCACTCAGTGACTCAGTGACTCAGTGAGTGCACGTCAATCCCTCTCAGGCTCAAAATGATGTGTGTGAAGTGCTAAATATGTTGAAATGTTGTGTTATTTCCAGTATTAGCATTCTTAAAGATCCTGTGTCAAACAAGGATAATTTTATTTATGCTGCAATCATATTCTTACTAAAGTTCTTCAAGGGGGTGGGGATGGTGCTAGCTTTTTCTCTGCCACCACACATTATTTTTGTTGTTGGCAACCTTCGGTCTCAAAAGACTATGGTATCGTGCTCTGAATGGTGGTTCTGGAACAGTGTCTAGTGTGGCTGAAAAGGCTGGTTTCGGAGTGACAATCCCTTCCACACTGGGAGCAAGTGCAGTCTGTCCCCCTGGCTATGGGCCTACCTTCTTTGCCTCTTTGCCTCAGTCTGTTGGCCAAGCATCTCTACAAACTGGGAGAGGCCATGCTGCACATCCTGCCTCCAAGTGGGACGCTCAGAGGCCAAGGTTTCCCATCTGTTGCGGTCCATTCCTAAGGCCTTCAGATCCCTCTTGCAGATATCCTTGTATTGCAGCTGTGGTCTACCTGTAGGGTGCTTTCCCTGCACAAGTTTTCCATATATGAGATCCTTTGGGATCTGGCCATCTTCCATTCTCACGACATGACCAAGCCAACACAGGCGTCTCTGTTTCAGCAGTGTATATATGCTAGGGATTCCAGCTCGTTCCAAGACTTTGTTGTTTGGAACTTTGTCCTGCGAGGTGATGCTGAAGATGTGCCGGAGGTAGCACATGTGGAAAGTGTTCAGTTTCCTCTCCTGTTGTGAGTGAAGAGTCCATGACTTGCTGCAGTACAGAAGTCTACTCAAGATGCAAGCTCTGTAGATCTGGATCTTGGTATGTTCCGTCAGCTTCTTGTTGGACCATACTCTCTTTGTGAGTCTGGAAAACATGGAAGCTGCTATGCTACCATAAGCAGACACACTATGCAGTACTAAATAATTTCCCCTTTCCACTTCCACACCTTCAAAAGTAAGGAATATTACTGGTGGCACCTTGGTATCCACTAATGACTCATCATTGATATTGAGACTCACCTTTCAATATCTTGTAACAAGGGGGGGGGGGGGGGAGAAAGCACCAAAATCCAATTTTCTACCTTTGCACTGTTAAATAATTATTTCATTCCATTAGATTTCATTATTCACTCCATCTAGTGGCTGAATGCAGTATAGTGTTTATACCAGTTCATTCTGGGGCAACATTAGAAGAGCAAGAAACCTGGAAGTGAGACTTTAAAGCTACTTTTCCACTGATTTGGTATCCACTGATTTTTATCCACTAGGGGTTCCAGAACAGAAACCCAGTGGATAACAAAGCACAACAATGCTTTGTAGTTCCTGTAGCCCCTTGGTTCCCTGTTTGTTTTACAACATAGCAAGACCACCAGATTGGAAAGGATAGACTTAAATAAACAAATAATCCATAGAGAAGGGTAGCATTTCCTTTTCCCCCATCAGTGCCCACCTATAACCAATCAAACTAACATTCCCTATAGTGGCATTAGACAAATTAAGAGCCAAATACTATGCAGGGTTGGGCTATTATATGCAGTGCTTTGCAACAGCAGAAGACACTTCCATTGTTGCAAAATGGCTACTGGTGGAGAACCATTTTGGCCAATTTGGGAGCCCTGCCACACCAGGCAATGCTTCTGATCTGTAACCAGACAACATTGCACTGGTCCAGTGGCATCACTAGGGTTTACGTCACCTGGTGAGGGAGGCCAGCACGTCACCCCCATGATGGACCTCCTCCCATGCAGTGGGCAGGACAATGCTCCAGGTGTTGGGTGTAATGATGCACCATTGCCCAACCCAGCTGGTTTTTTGGCTATAACTTTTGATAGAATAGAGATAGTTCAATATAGTTTGTTTCATTGTATACCGCATAAAATCACACATCGACTGATATATAACATGATGGTATTATTCGAAAATACCAAGATTTTAAAATTTTTGGCTAGTAGTGATGTCACCCCCCTGTGCACATCACCTGGTGCAGCCTGCACTTCCTGCACCCCCTAGTGATGCCATTACACTGGTGTGCATGGGGTTATGTTGGCATACCTTGGGATAGGATTGGACCTGTAGAATAAGACCTTCTCAAATGCCCTGCTTTGTACTGACTTCTGGGAGAGTGGAATATGAGGTAGAACAACACTTGTTAGCCATATGTTCAGTCGAACCAAACTAGTTATGCATCTCAGAATGGCTCAAATTAAATCTCTTAATGCACATAAATCTCAGATCTCAATTATGGGTGGTATGTAAAAACCCACAGAATTCAGAATGAGAGACTGCCTGACATAGCAAATTCTCATCTGTTTGATTTCAGTCCTGGCTTGCACGGACATAGCACAATGGAATAAAGTAGGCCCAACCTCCACTGTAATGAAAGAACAGGAGGAACATATGCCTTTGGAAAAACCTGAACAAACTAATATTATTTTCAGAGTGGAGCATTGCTCACTTAAATGCCATCTCAAGAAATAAATCTTCTTTGGATTCCACAGGGAAAAGTTTCTTTGGATTCCACAGTCAATGATTCCTGCAGTCGCTGGCAGCATCTGGTGTGAACGGCTGTATCGCTGACCATTTCTTCAGCAAATTATATGCAATGCACTTTATGACTTACTTAAATCCTGCCTAGGGTTTGCATTAATTATGCATGCTATGAAACGCTCTCATAAACCTTCCAAGTCTGCATTCTGTAGATTAGTCATCTCATGTATGGTGTTAAAATTAGCTGATCAGCTCATCCAGCCCAGATCTAGAAACTTTTAAAGAAAATTGATACGTGACCTTAATCTCATCGCTCTTTAGGATTTATTTTAGTAACAGATGAAGAGACTAACTGCCCAATCCTATTCTTTCCCTTCCCCACTGATGCAGCTGAGCCCTCAAATGCACACTGCATTCCTGCGGGGGGAGGTCAGTCCCAGAGTTCATGTGTCTGATGATGAGAACTGTAGTCCATGAAAACCTGTGCTATAAAATAGTGGTGCATTTGCAGAATTAGGCATCCCTTGGCAAAGAATGGTTGTGATGATAGTAGTGGCCAGTGGGATAATTCACAGGCAGTCATTTGTTGTACAATTAGGTTGCAATCCTATCCACATTTATCTGGGAGTAAGCCCCATTGACTATAATGCGACTTGCTTCTGAGTAGACATGCATAGGATTGGGCTCTTAGGCTGCAATCCTAAACAATTTTCCAGCACTGACATAAGGGCAATGCAACTCCGAAGTAAGGGAACAAACATTGCCCTACCTTGAGGAGGCCTCCATGACTGCCCCCCAATTGCAGGATGCAGCACATGCCCCACTGGCACAGCTATACCAGTGCTGGAAAGTTGGTTAGGATTACGCCTTTAGATCCTTAACTAAGTGAAAAATCTGTGTATAGGCCAGTGGTTCCCAAATGTACTGTGGTCATGGCACCTTTCTTTTGTAGCAGCCTCCCTCTTCCCAACTCCCCTGAGTGCCGTTATCTTGAATCATGGGAGATCTCATGTGAGCCAAGATGGCAGCAACTGGGAGAGCCAGAAAAGTGGATGCTAGAAACATCCCACAGCACCCCTGTAAGTTTGACATGGTGTCCTCAGCCACTGTGGTGCACAGTTTGGGAACCACTGTAGCTGTAGGGAACCACGGGCTGAAGTGGTTCCAACCCTTGAAGAACAGAAGCCGACACAGATCCTGGTTGTCCTTGTTCACACCAATGCAACTACACTAGCTACAAATTTGCATTTCGCAAGAAAGGAATGGTCCAAATTTTGAGCCGGATACCCAATTATGTATTGAACTGACATTACAGTGAAGAAAACCAGCCCTGGCAATCTTTAGGGCTTGGTATCTGTGTTGAAACAACTAACATGAATGACAGTGACCACAACTGACACAGATGAAAAAGGTTAAACTTCTTCTGCTGACTTGGACAAATGGAAGGCCTTCTGTGCAATCAAGTCACCATAGGTCAAAGGCATGCAAACTGAGGAAAGCAGTGAGATGTGGGCCAGAAGCAAACCTGTCAAGGCTGTTGGAGAATTTGCTGCTCCACTGGGCACATCAATGGGCTCGGACATCTATTCAGATATTTGGTTTTACAATGCATTAAGAGGTGCTTGTCAAAATAAAAGCTGCAGAGCCCAATTCTAACGAAATCCCCCAGCTCTGATGCAGCTACACCAACAGGACATGCTCTGCATCCTGTAGCGGGGGGCAGGGAAACTGTCATGGAGGCCTCCTGAAAGTAAGGGAGCTTTTGTTCCCTTACTTAAGGCTAAACTTCCACTTCCCCAATGTATCTCCTCGAATCTATGCCAGCTGCCTCAAATCCAAGGTGTGTATAGGAGAGGGAAGGAAAGAGGAAACAGGGTTAGGATCCTGGTGCAAGGTGCTGCTGTCAGGATCCACCTCCTCCCTCCCCCATTCTGCCTCCTGCCCTCCATTTTCCCTGCTCAGAACCCCCCGCATTCCTCTTCTTCCCCACCCCATTCCTCCCACCCCAACCCCCCGTACTGGCTTACCCACACTCCTGTGGGTAGCTGGTAGTGGCTGCAGGCTGCTAAAACAGTCACTGTTTGTGGCAGCACCTCCAAAATGTTCACCAGTGGGGCACTGTATGCACCACCACATGGCCATTGTGATAGTGGAACTCTGTTCCCCTATCATAATTTGTGTGTTAGGATTGGGCTGTCCAGTATTGAAGAAAAAGATGGTTTAAAGCATCTGGAGGACTCAACGCCTGCTTTCAATGAGAAACTGTTCTTCAATGAATGTAAGAAATGCCTTCAAAGTATTAGAACTCATGAATCTGGCAGTTTGCTTCACATTCACATTTATGTACACACACCATTATACATAAATGGTGAGGAGGTGGAGAGGGTTGCTAGTTTCAAATTCCTGGGTATTTACATCACAGAGGACCTCTCATGGACTATTAACACCAGCATGTTGATAAAAAAGGCACAAAAGCGGTTACATCTTCTGAGGAAGCTGGGGAGGTTAAATTTGTCACAGCAGCTCCTTGTGTCTTATTATCCTTGCACCATTGAGAGTGTCCTAACCTATGATATCTTGGTGTGGTACAGAAATTGCTCTGCAGGGGACAAAAAAGCTCTGCAAAGAATTATTAAGATGGCGCAGCACATCATCAACCTTCATCTACCAGCTTTGGAGGACATCTATACATCTCGCTGCAGAAGTCACATAGTATTCTGAGATACCCTTTCCATCCGGCTCATAAGTTCTTTGAACTGCTGCCTTCGGGTAGACAATACAGAACTAATAGAGCAGCACCACACAATCCCTGAACAGTTTTTATCCCACAGCCATAATTACGTTGTATAAGGCGATATAGTTGTTACCATACTCCTGGGCATTATGGTCTGTTACACTGTTTTTATATTATGATGCATGTCGTATAGAATGTGTGGCTGAGTGTGTAGAGTGTGATTGTTGGAATTGTAGTATATATTTATGCTTGTATCTTAAAGGTGCATAAATTTCGTCATGCTGTAGCACAATGACAATAAAGTTACTACTACTACTACTAGTACTACTACTACTACTACTACTACTACTACTACTACTTCCTTGCCTCTGTGAAAAAGTCAAGTGCTGTTTATTAAAGGCTACCCCCCTTTTATCTTCCCCATGGTGCCCCACTCCCTGAAACCTCTCCAGCCACCACAATCTCTGTTTCAGTCGGTCTTCAGATGGGGCAGCAGTAGGTTTTGACTTTTGTACTGGAAGCTGCTTGGCCTGCTGCAGCAGACCATTCTCAGGAGCTTCGTGAGAGGGCTGGCTTGTGTGCAGGGCATTCTCTCCGAGTGTTGTCTGTAGGGTCTTGGCTCAGTTCTGTTATGGAAAAAGCACCCACAAGATCCATTTCATGTTGTTAGTATTTTGTGCAAGAAAACTGGATTATGTGGAGCTCAATCATCTGGGCTGAGGAGAGATTTATAGGAAAATGGTAGGGTCAGACTTACAATGGACATAATTACCTGTCTGTATGTTTCCCAAAGTGACTAACTGCCATCATACATGGCTTCAAATTTGCAGGACTCTGAAAGAAGCAGCCTTATAATTTACTTTGAAGATACTTTCATCAGATTTCTTGGACATTTTTGCAGATGTTATGCAGCCAAGCTTTGTAAACATACGTTGTAATTACATTCTAAAATAAAACGGGTTTGCAAAGGGATTGTATAATAGCTGCCCGGAGCTCCAGAATTAAAAGGAATAAAACAAAACAGATCTGTTATATATATTTAATATGTTTCTTTGTCAGAACTACATCCTGAGAAGAGGAATTTCTGATCAAATAAAGCAATTTCAAAAGTGCAGCAGCACCCGAGAAATTAGTCCTTCCATGGGGCTTGGAGAAGTTACAGCTTCTCTGTGGCAGTAGCATAGCTAGAGGGGATGCAAAACACTAAGCTTTGCATAGCACCTCACCATAGAGTGCAGGCGAACCCTCCCCCCTCCTTTTCAGAGCCATTCCAGGTGCTAGAGCACCCTAGACTTTTCCTAGTGCACTTCCTAGTCCCTAGAACACTTCCTAGACTTTTCCATAATATGCTACTTAGGGCGCAATCCTAACCAACTTTCCAGCATTGGCATAGCTGTGCCAGTGGGGCATGTGTTGCATTATGCAGTTGGGGGGCAGTCATGTAATGGTAATGTTTGTTCCCTTACCTCAGAGCTGCATTGCCCTTAACTCGGTGCTGGAAAGTTGGTTAGGATTGCCGCCTCAGTTGCCTTTCTGTATGAGGCATTCAGACATGTGAGCCCCCACCAGAAGGGCTCCAAAGGGGAGGGGCCACTTGCGTGCCTCGGTGAGACGCCATGCAAAACTTAGTGTTTGCACCCCCTCTGGCTATGCTACTGCTCTGTGGCTGTAAAACTTGACTGTACCACTTCAGTCTGCTGGTGGGGGCTCACATGTCTGAATGCCTCCTCGTGGAAAAGAACAAATAAGCACCACATACTCACAGAAAGGCAACTAATGTATCAGAGAAAGTAGTATATTTTCTACGGGTCAGGGGCTTCTTGTAGTGGGGGATTCGATTATTAGAAACATAGAGAGGGGGGTTTGCGACGGATGTGAGGACCGCATGGTGACTTGCCTGCCTGGTGCGAAGGTTGCGGACATCACTTCTCGTCTAGACAGGCTGGTAGACAGTGCTGGGGGAGAGGTAGCGGCTGTGGTGCATGTCGGCACCAACGATGTGGGCAAGTGTAGCTGGGAGGTCCTGGAGGCCAAATTTAGGCTTTTAGGCAGGAAGCTGAAAGCCAGGACCTCAAAGGTAGCATTCTCTGAAGTGCTACCTGTTCCACGCGCAGGGCCAGCTAGGCAGGCGGAGATCAGGGGTCTCAATGCGTGGATGAGACGGTGGTGTAGGGAGGAGGGGTTTAGATTTGTTAGGCACTGGGGAACGTTTTGGGACAAGCGGGGCCTGTACAAGAGGGACGGGCTCCATTTGAACCAGAATGGAACCAGACTGCTGGCGCATAACATTAAAAAGATGGCAGAGCAGCTTTTAAACTGATCCCTGGGGGAAGGCCGACAGGAGCCGAGGGGCATCCGGTTCGGGACTCCTCATCCCTATGGGATGAGGATGGGGAGGTTAGAGAACAACAAGACAAAGGCAGGGTAGGAGAAGAAATTGGGAAAGGTAGGGTGATGGGATGTGATAGACGGTTTGGCACAATGAGAGGATGCGGGGACAAAGGAGCGAATAAGCAGCCCATCCTGGGGCATTCCGTGTAAAAATGCTTTTATGCGAATGCCCGAAGTCTACGAGCAAAGGTGGGAGAACTGGAATGTCTGGTGACAAGGGAAAATATTGACATAGTGGGCGTAACGGAAACCTGGTGGAATGCGGAGAATCAGTGGGATACCGCAATCCCGGGCTATAAACTCTACAGGAGGGACAGGCAGGGGCGTGTTGGAGGTGGGGTGGCCCTCTATGTTAAGGAAGGGATAGAATCCAGCAAAGTAGAGATTGAAGGTGGGTCCGACTCCACCGTAGAATCTCTGTGGGTTAAATTACCAAGCTTGTGCAGCGATGTAATACTGGGGGCGTGCTATCGTCCTCCAGACCAGAAATCTGATGGGGACCTTGAAATGAGGAAACAGATCAGGGAGGTGACAAGGAAGGACAGGGTTGTAATCATGGGGGACTTCAATTATCCTCATATTGACTGGGTCAATTTGTGTTCTGGTCACGATAAGGAAACCGGATTTCTAGACGTGCTAAATGACTGTGGCTTAGATCAGCTAGTCACGGAGCCCACCAGAGGACAGGTGACTCTGGATTTAATTTTGTGCGGTACGCAGGACCTGGTTAGAGATGTAAACGTTACTGAGCCATTGGGGAACAGTGATCATGCTGCAATCCGTTTTGACGTGCACGTTGGGGGAAAAATACCAGGCAAATCTCTAACAAAAACCCTTGACTTCCGACGGGCGGACTTCCCTCAAATGAGGAGGCTGGTTAGAAGGAGGTTGAAAGGGAGGGTAAAAAGAGTCCAGTCTCTCCAGAGTGCATGGAGGCTGCTTAAAACAACAGTAATAGAGGCCCAGCAGAGGTGTATACCGCAAAGAATGAAGGGTTCCACTAAATCCAGGAGAGTGCCCGCATGGCTAACCAGCCAAGTTAGAGAGGCTGTGAAGGGCAAGGAAGCTTCCTTCCGTAAATGGAAGTCTTGCCCTAATGAAGAGAATAAAAAGGAACATAAACTGTGGCAAAAGAAATGTAAGAAGGTGATAGGGGAGGCCAAGCGAGACTATGAGGAACGCATGGCCAGCAACATTAAGGGGAATAATAAAAGCTTCTTCAAATATGTTAGAAGCAGGAAACCCGCCAGAGAAGCGGTTGGCCCTCTGGATGGTGAGGGAGGGAAAGGGGAGATAAAAGGAGACTTAGAGATGGCAGAGAAATTAAATGAGTTCTTTGCATCTGTCTTCACGGCAGAAGACCTCGGGCAGATACCGCTGCCCGAACGGCCCCTCCTGACCGAGGAGTTAAGTCAGATAGAGGTTAAAAGAGAAGATGTTTCAGACCTCATTGATAAATTAAAGATCAATAAGTCACCGGGCCCTGATGGCATACACCCAAGGGTTATTAAGGAATTGAAGAATGAAGTTGCAGATCTCTTGACTAAGGTATGCAACTTGTCCCTCAAAACGGCCACGGTGCCAGAAGATTGGAGGATAGCAAATGTCACGCCTATTTTTAAAAAGGGAAAGAGGGGGGACCCGGGAAACTATAGGCCGGTCAGCCTAACATCCATACCGGGTAAGATGGTGGAATGCTTCATCAAAGATAGGATCTCAAAACACATAGACGAACAGGCCTTGCTGAGGGAGAGTCAGCATGGCTTCTGTAAGGGTAAGTCTTGCCTCACCAACCTTATAGAATTCTTTGAAAAGGTCAACAGGCATGTGGATGCGGGAGAACCCGTGGACATTATATATCTGGACTTTCAGAAGGCGTTTGACACGGTCCCTCACCAAAGGCTACTGAAAAAACTCCACAGTCAGGGAATTAGAGGACAGGTCCTCTCGTGGATTGAGAACTGGTTGGAGGCCAGGAAGCAGAGAGTGGGTGTCAATGGGCAATTTTCACAATGGAGAGAGGTGAAAAGCGGTGTGCCCCAAGGATCTGTCCTGGGACCGGTGCTTTTCAACCTCTTCATAAATGACCTGGAGACAGGGTTGAGCAGTGAAGTGGCTAAGTTTGCAGACGACACCAAACTTTTCCGAGTGGTAAAGACCAGAAGTGATTGTGAGGAGCTCCAGAAGGATCTCTCCAGACTGGCAGAATGGGCAGCAAAATGGCAGATGCGCTTCAATGTCAGTAAGTGTAAAGTCATGCACATTGGGGCAAAAAATCAAAACTTTAGATATAGGCTGATGGGTTCTGAGCTGTCTGTGACAGATCAGGAGAGAGATCTTGGGGTGGTGGTGGACAGGTCGATGAAAGTGTCGACCCAATGTGCGGCGGCAGTGAAGAAGGCCAATTCTATGCTTGGGATCATTAGGAAGGGTATTGAGAACAAAACGGTTAGTATTATAATGCCGTTGTACAAATCGATGGTAAGGCCACACCTGGAGTATTGTGTCCAGTTCTGGTCGCCGCATCTCAAGAAAGACATAGTGGAAATGGAAAAGGTGCAAAAGAGAGCGACTAAGATGATTACGGGGCTGGGGCACCTTCCTTATGAGGAAAGGCTACGGCGTTTGGGCCTCTTCAGCCTAGAAAAGAGACGCTTGAGGGGGGACATGATTGAGACATACAAAATTATGCAGGGGATGGACAGAGTGGATAGGGAGATGCTCTTTACACTCTCACATAATACCAGAACCAGGGGACATCCACTAAAATTGAGTGTTGGGCGGGTTAGGACAGACAAAAGAAAATATTTCTTTACTCAGCGCGTGGTCGGTCTGTGGAACTCCTTGCCACAGGATGTGGTGCTGGCGTCTAGCCTAGATGCCTTTAAAAGGGGATTGGACGAGTTTCTGGAGGAAAAATCCATTATGGGGTACAAGCCATGATGTGTATGCGCAACCTCCTGATTTTAGAAATGGGTTAAGTCAGAATGCCAGATGTAGGGGAGGGCACCAGGATGAGGTCTCTTGTTATCTGGTGTGCTCCCTGGGGCATTTGGTGGGCCGCTGTGAGATACAGGAAGCTGGACTAGATGGGCCTATGGCCTGATCCAGTGGGGCTGTTCTTATGTTCTTATGTTCTTATATTGTGGAAAAGTCTAAGTTAGAACTTTCTGATATGTTGCTTTCTGTGTGTGTGTAGTGAATGGAGAAGCATTTGTTCATATGGCACTCCCCTTCACCTGCAGTCTGAAGTGGTACAGTCCAGACACAGGATAAGAACTAAGGCCACAATCCTATGCATGTCTATGCTTGCATGTCAAAAGTATGTCTTACAGCGTTCAACGGGGCTTACTCCCAAATCAGCCTGTATCAAATTGCAGCCCAAGTCTACTGGAGGCTCTACCACTGATCACCAATTTCAAAGGGAGTTTCACAGTATACAGGGAATATTCCTCTATGGGGCTCAGTTCACATGAAGACCAGGAAAGGGAGTAGCAGTGGTTTTGCTAGTGAGGTGCAGGGGGTGCCAGCTGCATGGGGCGATGTACCATTGCTGGGGGGGGGGGGGAATGACACCACTACAGGCCAAAATTTTTAAATTTTAATATTAATAATAATAATAATAATAATAATAATAATAATAATAATAATAATAATAATAATAATAATAATACCATGTATCATGCAATGCAGAATTGCATGCAGAATGCAATGAAACAAACTCTGTTGAAATATCTTTATTTTATCAAACATTAAAGCCAAAAACCAACAGTGGCAGGATGATGGTACATCACCACGACCACTGCCCGGGGCATTGTCCTGCCCATTGCATGGGAGGAGGTCCATCATGGGGGTATCACACTGGCCTCCCACACCAGGTGACATAAACCCTAATGACACCACTGAGGAGTAGAACTGTTCTTAGAGTACAATTCTTCATGCTCTGAGTGAACACAGTCAAACATGTCTCCATGAGGGGAAAAATCCCTACTGCACATTCAAATTCAGATATCCAGGAGAAGCCTAGGCTAGCTTTGACATTCAGATCTCTTGGCTGAGAGACTGGAGGTGAACTATGCAGTCACCTAAGAACAATTTTCATCCTCATCTGACCTGCGTGTGAATGAAATGGGTGCTTTATTTTCTGCAGGGTCAAGCTCCAGTGGAATTCAAGACTTTGCTTTTTATTTTCTCCTTCATATAGAAGAGCTGGCAGAGTTTGAATGAAATGGAATGAAGAGTGCCTTGTGTGATCTCCTTGGTGATGTGCTCTAAGGGTTTCCTCCGTGTGTAATTAGGAGAATCAAAAGCAGCTTTACATCTCTATCAGGCATCCATTTGAGCTAAACTGCTTCCAACTGAATTACTGTGGTTAGCTGATGAGAAGAGCAAATGGCTCTTCTGCTTGCAACTTAGGCTTTTTTGCTTCTCCCTAGACGGCTAGTGCTGGACTCCGAGGGGGGAAAAAGGAGCAGTGCTTTTCACAGCTGGTAACCACCAGCTTCCAGAAACATGGCTGTGAAAAAAAAAACCAGCAATGTGTCTTGCGTGACCTTAAAGGTGAGCAGAATTACCTTGCTATAGGCTTTTCTGGATTTGAGAGCCCACACCATGCCCTTGATGAAGGTGGGATCTCATTCATGAAGCCTTGTGTTATAGTAAATCTTTTAGTTACTAAAGTGCAAAACATGGCTGTAAAACAAAACAAAGAATCTGAACATCCTCTGATGTTTCCAATTCTGAGCATTAAAAACCAATTTTGAGCATTAAAATATGCACATCTTAACCACACAGTGTGCTGCATTTGGTTTCAATAATCAGATAATTTTTCCTAAGCCTCCACAATATGCTTCTTAATAAGATCTCTGGTCATACATTATTCTGCACATTATCAATCCAGTTTACAATGAATAAACCACTTTCAAATGAACACATTCTTTATTGGTCTCTCTTATTAAATGTTAACCATATTAATCAGATATCCAAGATTCAGGTCTACAGAGCTTGCGTCCTGAGTACACTTCTGTACTGCAGCGAGTCATGGACTCTTCGCTCACAACAGGAGAGGAAACTGAGCGCTTTCCACATGCGCTGCCTCCGACGCATCCTCGGCATCACCTGGCAGGACAAAGTTCCAAACAACACAGTCCTGGAACGTGCTGGAATCCCTAGCATGTATTCACTGCTGAAACAGAGACGCCTGCGTTGGCTTGGTCATGTCGTGAGAATGGATGATGGCCGGATCCCAAAGGATCTCCTCTATGGAGAACTCGTGCAAGGAAAGCGCCCTACAGGTAGACCACAGCTGCGATACAAGGACATCTGCAAGAGGGATCTGAAGGCCTTAGGGATGGACCTCAACAAGTGGGAAACCCTGGCCTCTGAGCAGCCCGCTTGGAGGCAGGCTGTGCAGCATGGCCTTTCCCAGTTTGAAGAGACACTTGGCCAACAGTCTGAGGCTAAGAGGCAAAGAAGGAAGGCCCATAGCCAGGGAGACAGACCAGGGACAGACTGCACTTGCTCCCGGTGTGGAAGGGATTGTCACTCCCGGATTGGCCTTTTCAGCCACACTAGACGCTGTGCCAGAACCACCTTTCAGAGCGCGATACCATAGTCTTTCGAGACTGAAGGTTGCCAATACAATATTAATCAATTGACAGCGCAATCCTATCTTGTACTGGAACAGGCAGGCCAGGAGTATTCAGCGCAAGATAAGGTCCAAAATGGCTCAACCGGAGGCAACTCTTCCCCTTACCCCTGGTAAGCCACCAGAATCCAATGAGTTCCTAGGACTTGTGCCACCTCTGGAGGTGGCATAAGTCGGAGGAGAGCGCTGCTCAGGGAACGGGGTTGGGATCTGGCATAATAGTGCCCTGAATCATACAAACCACGTTCCAAAGTAACTTGGACTAGATATTCAGATTTTGATAGTGGAATGTGTTTCTCCTCTCCTTGCTGAAGTAAGTCTAATGAGCTAAAACTCAGCTTCTGTGAAAATGGTTTTCAGATTTTCAGATTTCAGGTTTTCAGATTTTCAGAACAGAAAAGCACCCTTAATGTAGCTCAGTGATTTTCAACCAGGGTGCCACAGCACATTGGTGAGCCTCAAAAGGTCCATAGGTGTTCCACTGGAGTTTGCCTGCGGAGGAAGAGGGACAGACAATTCGCTACTAGAGACAGTTGCCCTAGAAAGTAAGTATGCAGTCTTATGCACATTTTCATGGGAGTAAGTCCTGTTGAATTCAATGGAGTTTATTTCTGAGTAATGCACTGTAAAGGCCCAATTCTGTCTGGAGGTCATGCCAGAGTCCATCAATGCTATGTGAAGGGGTTTAGGTTCTGGCTTCTGCTGCCTCCTGCTTGAGCCTCCCAAATCATGCCCATGTCCTGCACACATCCCTTCCATGTCCTGCCCCGCTCTCCTCTCCATTTTGCCCTCTCCCCTGGTGGGGTTGCATCGGCATCCAGGCTGTTAGAGTTAAGACAGTGCAGCACTCTCTTGCAGTTGATAAGCTGTTCATGAAGGACAAGATGGGGCTTGCAGATTATATCAATAATAACTAGTTATACGAAGATCTGAGAAAATGTCTTTTTATATTTTTCCATCTCCTGATCTGCTCATCAGCAGTACCTAAATCCAAATCCAAGCTCTGGTTGAGCTAAGTAACAGTTTCTTCATTGGATTCTTTAAAAAAATCAAAATGACAACAGTGACAAATTTATGACTGATGGACAAAAGGCATCAGGCCTGGAGACAAATTCAACAAACAGATGTACAAGAGGAACTAGTAGGAAACTCTTACTGATCCTCAGTCAAGTCACAAGGAGCTTTAAACCCTGGCAGTTGGATGAAATGAACCCTGTGCAGTTTCTCAGCACAGGAAGTAAGAGTGTGCCTAGGCATTTAATCAGCATTATTGGTAGTGCAGGCAAAAGCAGGTCTAGGAATAAAAGAGAATAAAAGGGGAAAGGGGAAATTCAGAAAGAACACTGAAGTAAGGATATATTTGCTGAATGAGATGGGAACCTTCAACCTGCCCCAAAGTCAGCGGACTGTGAGAATGGAAGAATCCTTCTTTTACTTTGAGCCTATGCAGGTAATAAGACTCCATAAGAGAAAAGTAATTAAGAATATTGCTAAACTAGAAAACATAAGAACTGGAATCTTTCACAATGTTTGGGCCCAATCCTATCCAACTTTCCTGCACTGATGCAGCCATGCCAACAGGGCGTACGCTGTGTTCTGCAGTGGGGTGGGGGGCAGTCACAAAAGCCTCCTCCAGGTAAGTTTCCACTTCCCCAATGGGTCTCCTCAGATCTACACCAGTTATTTTCCCTTACCCCATGGCTGCATTACAGCTGTATTGGTATTGGAATGTTGGATTGAATTGGGCCCTTTATTTTAGGTGAAAATGCTATCATATGTCCTGCCTCATTAGAAACATTTTCACAGTGAGACTTAAAACACCTTTGAACTACTTGGTCACCATTTATGTTAATAGTTTATTATTCTTTTTTGCAGATGAGAGATATTTGTAATATAAAAAAGCGCTTTGGCCAAGGTGGAGTTTTTGTTTTCATAACAAACCAATTGAACCAGAGCTTCTTGATTTAAGCTTCATTTGTGAAAACTGTCTAACAGTGCAGTGCAATCCTATACCTAACTCCTCTTAATTCTACTGAGTTCAATGAGACCATGAAAATATGCATAGGATTGTAGCCTGGCAGCCCAATCCCAACTAAATGCTCCCCACAGTGTCTAGTGGTGCCAGCATGGGCTCCATTGTATCCTGTATCCAGCTGGAGACCATGATTGGGTAGAGGCAGTAGTAAAAGAATGTTTTACTTATCCTCCTCCACTTCTGCATGGTCTCTGGGACCCAATGGGTCTACAGCTATTTAGCTGGAGCAAGTATGAGCAGAGTGTAGGGCGTGCGCCAGGGACAAAATGGGGGTTAGGATATTGGTGGATATGATCCAGGTGCATTTATGAACCAGGGTTAGTTTCTCAGAATCAAGAATCTATTTTCTCAAGCCAGAACTAACCAGACCTGGCCACAGAGAGCAAGCCTCTGAACTCCACAGATTGTGCAAAGATCAGTTGCTGCTGCAGTGTAGTTAGAATAGGTTTAGATTTATGCCAATAAAGGTATCAATCAATCAATCAATCAGAAGCAGTCTTCTGTGTTCCTTTCACTGTGAGATACAGGAAGCTGGACTAGATGGGCCTTTGGCCTGATCCAGGGCTCTTCTTATGTTCTTATGCTCTTTGAGGTCTTCCTGTTTTGTATAGGTTCATCTCTTTAATCTTATGCTACCAGCTGGGAGCTGCTCTACTGTGCAGCTGGCACTTAAATAAATGAAGGGCCTAATGCTATCCAACTTTCCAGTGCTTAAGCAGCCACAATGCAGCTCCCAAGGCAAGGGAACAAATATTCTCCTGCCCCTCCACCACAGGATGCAGTGCCTGCATGGCTGCATCAGCACTGGAAAGTTGTATAGTCTTTAAATACAAGCGTGCCCTCTATTCGTCGGGGTTCCATTCTGGAACCCCCCACGGTTATGTGAAGGCAAACACTTGCCCCCCACCCACCAGAGTTGAGGCAAGCTGTGCTCCCCTCATCTCCAGAGAGTCCTCTGAGCCCAGCAGAGGCCGCAGTTGTCCATCCGTAGCCTCTGCTGGCCTCAGTTTAAGCCCAACAGTTAAAAAAAACACAACTTCCGGTTTCTCCATGGAACGGAAATGACATTTTTAATGCCTTGGACGTCCATGGCCGCTGCTGGGCTCAGAGACCCTCTGGAGGCAAGGGGAGCAGAGCTCCCCTCAGCTCTAGAGAGAGTGCACATGGGGGGGCTGGGGGGATAAGTGAATCTGCAGATATGGGATCAGTGGATGCAGGGACACCCCTGTATCTCCAAAATTACATGACCACTTACTACCTCCAAGAAACATGCAGTTCTATTCATTATTTGGATGTTTTCACTTTTCATATTCAAATCTAGTGGCCAGAAATCTAAGAATTGCCATTCTTTATGTACTTCCACAACGGCCAATAAGTCTTCTTTTCCCACACTAGGCACTCTTTGGAAAAAAAAAATAATAACCTCTACTGGCAACCTTACCTTAGCTAGAATGGATCATTGAATCAATAAGATCTCACTGATTTGAAGTCCCCACCTCAAGTGCCAGCATGTATCAAGATGGCTGTCTGCTTTCTTCAGACTTTTTGACCTTGGAAAGCTCCAGTACTTCCTCTGGCACACTTAAATCTGTCAAATTAACTTTCTTTAACTGGATTTGAACAAGTCTCCCTTCCAAGTGCTCTAAGTCTCAGACGCATAACAGCCAGATTAAATGATGTCAGTGGAAATTAAGAAACAGTTTTACTTCCCTAAATTCATTGCTAGATTTACTGAGTTGCTGTGTACAGGCGAACATTTCTCTGGAACACCCTGCTGTTATGAATCATCAAAAAGATGTTTCAGTCCAGTGCAGCCTAAACACATTCTTTCCATGCAACCCTCGGGATTATAAAAAGTAACTTTGCAGTAATGGAGAGAGAAAGAAGACAGATATTTAACTGCCAAAAATCAATGTAGGTTGATTTACATTGCAAAAAGCACAGGGCTACTAAGTTTAGCACTACATAATCTGAAAGTGAAGCACTAATTGGAACAGCACACAGGATTTGGTGTGGCACTTACTGGAACAGCTCGTGTCAAAATTAATCGGTATAGAAGGACAATATGTGCAGTCTTTAAGAAGTCATGCAGAAACAACTTCTTAAAGCTTTGTCCATCCTTGCATTGTTGTCCATAAGTTCAAACCCAGTGGTCTTTTAGGAGCAGGGGAGCATAGGAAGAGCCCTGCTAGAACTCTAAATACCCATCAAGTCCAGCATCCTTTTTCCCCACAGAGACCAACCAGATATCTTTGAAACCCTGGAAGCAGGGCATGAAAGGAAGGGCTCTCTCATGCTATTGGCCCCTAGTAACTGGTATTCAGTGGCATATTGCCTTTGAGTTTGGAGTTTCATTCTAGGCCTTATAACTAGTAGTTTTCCTGACCAATGAACTTGTCCTCCTCCATGAATCTGTCTAATTTTAATGGTACTGATGGTAGTGGCCATTGCCACATGTAGTGGTTGAAAATTCCATAAATTGTTTGATGGTCCAATTAATGACCAATTCATTCCATAAATTGCTTAATGGCCTATTTCATCCTCCACTAGTTTATTTACCTCTTTCTAGGCTGCCTGGCCATCAGTGGCTCTCCTTATTTGCTGGTCTAAGTTCAAGGAGAGTCAGGGGGTATATCCCGGTATTTCCAGGCAGGGAAGGGGGCTTATTATCTCAGTGTGTACTGCTAGTGCCAAGATCCTTATCCCTGGATCAGCCCCATCACCACTGTACCTACTTTGGTGAGTGTCCAGGATCCACTGGCAGGCACACTGAGCCTCTGGCCATTTGTGTCAGCAGCACGGGAGCACACAGTGGCGGCACACCTTTCCCACCACTGTTAACAGGATTTATGGCAGCAGATAGTGAGATCCACTGGATTCACACACAGTATGTGTGAAGTAGTTCCTTTTGTCTTTCCTGAATCTCTGGCCTATCAGTTACACAGGATGACCCTGAGTTCTAGTGTAACTGATGGGCAAGGGATTCCGGACAGATAAAAAGAGAAGACCTCACATTATTTATGGAATTAACTACCACAAACAGTGGTGATGGTAACTGAGATTATTTTAAAAGCAGATTGAGGAAACACATGAAGGAAAGGTCTATTGAAGGTTATTATGATATACAGGTATAACCTAATTATTCATGGATTTTTCACCCACAGTTTTATCTCAACATGATGAGAAATTAAAGGAAAAACATCCTTTTAAAAACAGCCTCATATACCATTGTAATGGGGGAAAGCTGGCAGTAGTCAGACAATCAATCTCTCTCTCTCCAGGAACTTAGAAGGCACTTTCACTCCTTTGCAGGCGACCCCTCCCTTCCCCCTGGAGCACGTGAAAAAGCAAAGCAGAAGTGATTATCACCTCCGCTTGCATTCTCTCTGCATTCTTTCCTGAGCTCTCAGTGAAAGGTGGTGGGCCACTTGCCTCGGAGTGAAGCCTTTCTAAGAGCCTGGAGAGAGATTGATTGATTGTCTGCTGCTGCCACTCTTGTGCATTACAAAGGTAAGTAAGGCTGTTTTAAAATCACTGAGTAAGGGGATATTGTTTTTAAAATGGATTTATTTTAGTGCAATTTTTGGCATCCACAGGGTTCTGGGAATGGACCCCTCATAGATACAGAGGCTCAACCTGTATGTATAAATGATGGCCATAATGTAATTTTCTTTTATGGAAACTTCTCTGGGAATAATCTGCACATTATGTCACCAACATATCTCATGGAGAGTTGGAGTGAGGTAGTGCATTGCAATGTTTCTTGTCTTGTAAACTCTTATTTATCAGCATAGCTGTTGGACGTGCACTGCAACAGATATAAACCATGACAAGCCTGCAGTGCCAATAAAACATGTGAGTGTTGCTTAAAAAAATCTTCCAGGTCTACATCATACTACAAACGCAAAGCATGTCCTGAAGGAAGAATAATATTTTTTGGTTTATGTCGCTGCTTGCACTAGCCTGTCTGTTTATAAGCTGGTGGAATTCCAGTTCACTGAGGGTACCACTGGCTTTGAGCTGAAATCTGAAAGGGCATCCTGCCAAACATTGTCTCTCAGCCACAAAACATGATTGAACCTGATCAAAACTATCATGGCTATTTATTTAATGAAGCAGGTATGAATCAGACTGAATTATGGGAGAAAGCTCTGGAGGCCCTTAATAATATGCACATACCCCACCCTCTCTTTCCACTAATTTTAGCTAAATCATATGCCCCTAGTAGCCTTCCAAAAAGTGAATGGTGGATCACAAGTTGGGCAGGTCTGCTGTACTGGGGGGCAATGGGGATAAGAGAAGCAATTTACCGAATACGTGCTAAGATGTTCCTGCTGAAAAGAGAGGTCAATAGATGCATTGAAGAAGATTTTGATTCCCTAAGTCCAACCACATATTTGTATTTGTATTGGCAACCTTCAGTCTCGAAAGACTATGGTATCGCGCTCTGAAAGGTGGTTCTGGCACAGCGTCTAGTGTGGCTGAAAAGGCCAATCCGGGAGTGACAATCCCTTCCACACTGGGAGCAAGTGCAGTATGTCCCTAGTCTGTCTCCCTGGCTATGGGCCTTCCTTCTTTGCCTCTTTGCCTCAGACTACTGGCAAAGTGTCTCTTCAAACTGGGAAAGGCCATGCTGCACAGCCTGCCTCCAAGCGGACCGCTCAGAGGCCAGGGTTTCCCACTTGTTGAGGTCCATCCCTAAGGCCTTCAGATCCCTTTTGCAGATGTCCTTGTATCGCAACTGTGGTCTACCTGTAGGGTGCTTTCCTTGCACGAGTTCTCCATAGAGGAGATCCTTTGGGATCCAGCCATCATCCATTCTCACCACATGACCGAGCCAAAGCAGGCGTCTCTGTTTCAGCAGTGCATACATGCTACGGATTCCAGCATGTTCCAGGACTGTGTTGTTAGGAACTTTGTCCTGCCAGGTGATGCCGAGAATGTGCCGGAGGCAGCGCATGTGCAAAGCGTTCAGTTTCCTCTCCTGTTGTGAGCGGAGAGTCCATGACTCGCTGCAGTACAGAAGTGTACTCAGGACACAAGCTCTGTAGACCTGGATCTTGGTATGTTCCGTCAGCTTCTTGTTGGACCAGACTCTCTTTGTGAGTCTGGAAAACGTGGTAGCTGCTTTACCGATGCGTTTGTTTAGCTCAGTATCGAGAGAAAGAGTGTCGGAGATCGTTGAGCCAAGGTACACAAAGTCATGGACAACCTCCAGTTCATGCACAGAGATTGTATTGCAGGGAGGTGAGTCCACATCCTGAACCATGACCTGTGTTTTCTTTAGGCTGATCGTCAGTCCAAAATCTTGGCAGGCCTTGCTAAAATGATCCATGAGCTGCTGGAGATCTTTGGCAGAGTGGGTAGTGACAGCTGCATCGTCGGCAAAGAGGAAGTCACGAAGACATTTCAGCTGGACTTTGGACTTTGCTCTCAGTCTGGAGAGGTTGAAGAGCTTTCCATCTGATCTGGTCCGGAGATAGATGCCTTCTGTTGAAGTTCCAAAGGCCTGCTTCAGCAGGACAGCGAAGAAAATCCCAAACAAGGTTGGTGCAAGAACACAGCCCTGCTTCACACCGCTTCGGATGTCAAAGGGGTCTGATGTGGAGCCATCGAAGACAACAGTGCTCTTCATGTCCTTGCGGAAGGATCTGATGATGCTGAGGAGCCTGGGTGGACATCCGATCTTGGGGAGAATCTTGAAGAGGCTGTCCCTGCTGACCAGGTCGAAAGCCTTCGTGAGATCTATGAAGGCTATAAAGAGTGGCTGTCGTTGTTCCCTGCATTTCTCCTGCAGTTGTCTAAGGGAGAATACCATATCAGTGGTGGACCTGCTGGTTCGGAATCCGCACTGTGATTCTGGATAAACGCTCTCTGCAAGTACCTGGAGCCTCTTTAGTGCAACTCGGGCAAACAGCTTTCCTACAATGCTAAGGAGAGAGATGCCACGGTAGTTGTTGCAGTCACCCCTGTCACCTTTGTTCTTGTACAGCGTGATGATATTTGCATCCCTTATGTCTTGAGGTACTTCACCTTCTCTCCAGCAGAGACAGAGGATTTCATGCAGCTCAGTAGCGATGATCTCTTTGCAGCACTTTAGGACTTCAGCAGGAATGCTGTCTTTTCCAGGTGCCTTGCCAAAGGCAAGGGAGTCCAGGGCCATGTGAAGTTCTTCTAGGGTTGGTTCACTGTCAAGCTCCTCCAGCAAAGGCAGGCACTCAATGTTGTTCAGCGCTTCTTCGGTGACTACATTTTCTCTGGAATATCAATCCTAAAAAGCCAACCAGAATAAAAAATGTCTGCATTGTCCACCAGAATACTTCTAGTGAGGGGTTGTTCTTAACTCATGAGGGAGTTCCATCACTGCAGTGCTACCACTGAGGGGACCCTGCTTCTGGCTACCTTCCCTCTAACTTCGGTTAATGACAGCACATGAAGCAGGCCCCCCTCAGATTATCTATGGGGATGGGCTGGAGGTCCAACCACATAAGGAAGTGCCAAACTGCACATTATGTTAAGTACATGCTTCATGCTGATGTGCTTCTTTCCTTTATTTTAACCTGGATTGGGGGCACAGATCAGGTTTGGTGGGAAAGGGAAAGACTGAGCAGGATCCCAATCTGGCTTCCCCCTCCCTCAACAATTGCTGCTACTATCTGCCATGGGAAAAATCTCTTGTCGGTGCCAACATGTTAAACACTTTTAGTAGTACAATTAGAGCAGTCCTCACCCTTGGTACACAACTAGGTAACTAGGTAACTTTTCAGCTACCCTAAAACAGACCTAAAGAAAGTGCCAGCTCTTAAAAGCTGAACCTGATTCCTTATAAAGGTTAAGAATTTGTGAAAGGTAGGGTGCTACCGAATTTGTTCAGAGCAGTGGTTCTCACCCTTTTCAGCCCGGGACCCTCTTCTGAGAATGACAATCTGTCTGGGACCCACTGGAAGTGATGTCATCAACCTGGAAGTGATGTCATGGCAGGAAGTTACATCATCAAGCAGGAAGTGACATCACTGTGATAGCAGAGCCGGAAGTGATTTCATCAGACAGGAAGTGACATCACTGTTCTTACCTAGGAACTCAAACTGTAAATGACAAGAGAAAATATTCCAGCTCAGAAGCTTCTTCCAATTCTCCCCCCCCCCCCACCATTGAACCATACCAGAAGTAAGCCCTTCTTACTGCCCATTGTGTTAAGATGGGAACATCATTTAATGTAGCTTTGTGATATTCTCCAAAAGGAAAGGTCCTTAAATCTTATTACTCACTCCCTGGAACTAGCCCAGGTCATGGTGCTTTGGAGACAAGGATGCCAGCAGGTGAAACAGTGTTTGGGCGGGCATAGGGCAATGTGGAAGGCAGGGCTCCTGAGTTCGCAAAATTAATGACATGATTCTATGTTCTGAAAAGGTCTGGTGTTTATATTTAAAAAGCAATTCTCCATTTCTACTGAATATCTTAGAGCTTCCAGGAATAAATATGAGAGTAACAACCTGCATCTGTAAAACCACCACCAAGAAGTAGGAAGTTTTAAACATATGCCAGAACTGTCAGCTGGCAACAATAAAGCAAAACTGGTGAAAGACCATGGCAGAGCTGTAATTCTCTGAAGATTGAACCAGAGATACAAGCAAGGAGTGAGCCTTGTGGGCTTTGAACTCACTCAACTGCCAGGACAGCCACCACCATTCCCATCATCAGTAATGCACCCGATTTCACAAGTTACCCTGAAGATTCCAAATGCTTCTCTGCTACATACACTGACTTTACTTTCAGTTAATTTCACATACAAACCTAAAGATAACCAAAATCATGGAAATGGAAGGGACATAAGAGGTCATCTAGTCTACCCCACTATCTGTAACTTCTCAGACATATGCTCAGTGCTTACTTTCAGCCCATTTCACACACAACCCTGATGATCACCAAAATCATGGAATGACCTAAAAGGTCATCTAGTCCAACCCCCTGTCTCTAGCTTCTCAGGCATATGTTCAGTGCAGAAGAGATGACCAAGGCACTTGGAGAGATGTATCATATCTGTTTGACTACTTTTAATGGTGTGCATCAGAGAAGTGTGGGGCGGGGCCATGGAGCATCCCTCTCACAGCTGGAAAGATAAGGATGCCCTACTGTTCTCCTCCCAGCTGCTAAAGGGAGCCAAACAGTGGGGTAGCTATATTGGGAGCATTCTCATGTCCTGGCCTCTCCACACTCCCTCTCGCCTGGCTGAGTGCGTGGCAGCAGAGTGAGGGCACTGAAGCCGCCACCCATGGTCCCCACTCCAGGGCGCTTTTCTACTCCCCCTCTCGCCTGCCTAAGGTTAAAGGGAGCCAAACAGAGGGGTCCTGCATGCCTCCAAAAATGAGGGAAAATCACCTGAAAATCTCCAAGCACACTATCCTCTCCTCTCCCCTCCTTTGAATGGGGCTGGGCAGCAGCACACTCACAGAGGAAAAGTGGCATGCTGCCTGTCCTGTGCATGTGCAAGCCGCTCTTTTTGTTTGTTTACTCTGTGCCTGGAAGCCTAAAATAGCTCCCCAAGGGTCTGTTTGCCCTTTTTCAAAATGGCGCCACCTGGGTCTACTTGCCCTTTCTCAAAATGGCACCACCTGGGTCTACTTGCGCTGTCTCAAAACAGCTCTGCCTGGGTCTACTTGCCCTTTCTCAAAATGGTGCCACCTGGGTCACTTTGCCCTTTTTCAAAATGGTGCCGCCCAGGTCTGCCCTTTTTCAAGATGGCGGCCACCATCTTATCGCAACCCACCAGAAATTCAATTGCGACGCACCAAGTAGGTTGCGACCCACAGTTTGAGAGCCTCTGGTTTAGAGGTTATCAAAACAAAATAAAAGAAATTCCTCCATGTCCTGTTCTGTTCCTTCTGTTCTTTTAACTGGACTATGTGGTACTTTTCAGAGGAAACTTGAAACTATGAAGACTTACCCAACATTTTATGGATGAAGTTGAAATCATCTACTCTGAAGCAGCAGCATAGCTCCATCCTGTGCTGCTCTGGGGTAGCCCGCAAATGACTGCCCCCCCCCCACCAGACCTGACCCATAAGTAATTGCAGTGATGTAATGATGTCACTGCAATTAGTTCCAATAGTGGCTATAAGGGGCAGGAGAACCTGTTCCACCCCTCACAGCCACTGTCACAGTGGTTGTGCGCTGCTCTGAGTGGCCGGCCGCCCACCACAGTGCTCAAGTGCTTTGAAAGTGGGTGAGGGTGTAGGTTATCCTGCTCTCCCCCTTGCAGCCATTCTCAGAGTGTGAGTCACAACCAGGCTCATCATCCTTAGAGGAGCTCCTCCTATCATCTTCCACCACTTCCAGGTAGTGACAACAGCTGTGGTCAATTACACAGCCAGTTCTGACCTCATGAGTGGTGAGTACAATACTATGATCAGATCTACATTAGAGCAGTGTTATATTTACCTCCAATAGTGTTGTTTCACACAGCACTCTGTTTTCCAGGAACACATCCCCAGTGCTATAGGAGGCATTACTGTACTCAGTTCCTTTATGCTTCCCCTTATATTACTTCTCCTCCTCATTTGCCTAATGGGTGGATCTCATTCTCTTCTGAAATGGTTCCACTGGAAACAGACATGAATCTCAGTGTTATCTTCACAGAGCTTTACTTTCTAATTTTCCCCATGGTGTTTGTTTCTGTATCCCACACAGTATAAGGTCTGATATCTTGAGCAGCAGGACTTTCAGAAGCTCACCAGGGAGCCAGACAATGAACAAAGGCCAAGTGTTTCATGTAAAATTATGCAAGTAGCTGTGTTTGCCCATCCAATGTATAATTAACCAGTATTGACCTTAATCCTTGGCATCATCTTCAATTGATACTGAAACTGGCACACTTGGCTTCGGGGTGGTAGCATTGCCAGATCTCCCATGCTGCACACAGGGTTGATGTTTTCATCGCAGACCCCATCAGTGTATGTGTACAGCTGAGGATTTTTTTTTTCTCCAGTGTGCATCATTGAGTGCATCATGTGCACTTATTTATATTGAACCACATCTTCCATTTAGTTGCCCATTCACCCAAATTGGGGAATTCCTTTTGGAGTCTTTCACAATCTGCTTTAGTTTGAACCACTCTGAATAGTTTGGTGTCATCTGCCAAGGATGGGAACTTCTCAGTTGACTCAAGTCCAAGTTGCAAAAACATAATTTTTTTGCTGACTGGTTTACACTCAAGTCACCCATGTCGATGATTCGGGCATTGACTTGAGTCTGAAGCCATTGACTTGGCACTCGATCCCCATGCATGCAGACTTGATGTCTGGGTGCTTGTGCTTACTTTTTTTTCACAGTGTGAAAGACCCAGTATGACCCAATACTTTGCAGCTCTACTCAGAAATAGTCCCATTTGTGCAGGTCATTCAGTGAGGTTTCCTCGTCTCAAGTAACAATGGAGCTATGAGGAGCCATGCAATGGAAAGTGTGATTGCTACAAACCACACTAGGACATCCACTAAAATCCACTAAAATTGACTGTTGGGCGGGTTAGGACAGACAAAAGAAAATATTTCTTTACTCAGCGTGTGGTCGGTCTGTGGAACTCCTTGCCACAGGATGTGGTGCTGGCGTCTACCCTAGACGCCATTAAAAGGGGATTGGACAAGTTTCTGGAGGAAAAATCCATTATGGGGTACAAGCCATGATGTATATGCGCAACCTCCTGATTTTAGAAATGGGTTATGTCAGAATGCCAGATGCAGGGGAGGGCACCAGGATGAGGTCTCTTGTTATCTGCTGTGCTCCCTGTGGCATTTGGTGGGCCTCTGTGAGGTACAGGAAGCTGGACTAGATGGGCCTATGGCCTGATCCAGTGGGGCTGTTCTTATGTTCTTATGTTCTTACCTTGTGGGGCCATCATTCCAACCGGGCAAGCAGCATGGAAGTTCTAACCAGGAGGCAAAGAAGGGTTAATGTTTTTCTTTTGCATTCAATAGGAGGGGGGGAGGCAGAAGCGGGTTCTCTTTTCCATCTCTAAAGGAACCAATGATCATTGGACAAAGGATGGGGGCTCTAATTTGTTTCTTCAGATGAGGGAGGAGAGAAAGAGGAGCCCAAGGGGGTTCTTGCCTCAAAATCAGCTGGAGAAGCCCAGGGAAAGGGGCAGGGAATCTGGGGGAAGGCGGTTTGTAGCAATCACACTTTCCATTGCATGACTCCTCATAGCTCCATTGTTACTTGAGACGAGGAAACCTCACTGAATGACCTGCACAAATGGGACTATTTCTGAGTAGAGCTGCAAAGTATTGGGTCATACTGGTAAGCCTCCCAGCTACTGCACATGACCCTTCTCCCGCTTGCCACTTCTGCCCCTGCTGTCACACAGTTCATCCCACCCCCTCCCACCTTGTTTACAGATGGGATGGGGACATCAGCTGAGTATTAAATGATAACTCCCCCCCCCACACACACACTGTTTTTTCCACGGAGCCGTAGCTGACTTTTTAAAGGGCAAGACTTGTGACTTGAGTTTTTTTGAGACGCAAAACTGCTCTGGGTGACTTGGGAAGTCCCCCTCTTAGGATTTGTTTTTGACTCGAGTTGTGGGGGGGGGGCGAAGACTCATGACTTGACTTGAGTCAAGATGTGCTGGACTTGCCCATCCCTGGCCACCATGCAGTTTAGCTGTGACTCCAGATCATTTATCTACAAGTTAAAAAGCACAGGTCCTTGACAGACCCTACTTCTCATTTCCCTGCACTATGAAATCCGCACTATGAAATCCGCACTCTCAGCTTCCCATTCTTTAACTAGTTACTAACTTATAAAAATTGGATTCTTATTTCATGACTGCTATGGTTAGGCAAGCAGCCAAAATTGCTCATGGGTGGGATTGCTTTGGTCCACTTTCTACCCAGCTTCCACTGGCTGTTTAACAGAAGTGTAGTTCTCCTTGGTGCAGATGGAATACAGGAGCAAGAGCCTCTAATTCCTCATTGCATTGCCTCAAATGCTTCTTGCAACTCATGATTAGCAAGGTGTGTTTTGAATCCCTGGAAATGAGCTTGGAATAAAGGGTTGTTTATCACAGGTCAGTGAGGAGCTGAAATAGATTTAACATTTAATGATCTCCGTGTTTACCCCTACACCCGCCCCCAAATCTAGGTTTCAGCATAGGAATGGTGGGAATCTCGCTGTGATACACACTGTATCACTGCTGAAGAGGAAGACAATTTTCTCTTCACAAATGACATGATACCAAAAAAATGTGTGTAAACAGAAGCTGTGCAGCTGTAGTAATCTTTTGATGCAGTATGTACACAGTTTTTTCTCACTAAAGCTGATTTCATTAACCAGGAAGGCCATTTCCAGTTAATATCTCAATGGGATTTTTTTTTTTTTAGAGGGGAGTTTGTGTAATGGAATTTATTCCAATCCTAAGAGACTTTTAGAAAGAAAATCTTTCTGAAAGACATCTTTCAGATTTTCAGACAGAAAAGAAAATGGATTATCATCACTACAGGAATTAAGTTGTAGAAAGAGAAATGTTAAATAACAGGAAAAACTTATAGTTGTAAATGAAGAAACTAGCATGCATCAGTCAAATTTTAAAATGCACTGGATAGAGAACTGACTTGAGAGAATCTGACAGGGATAGTGTTTAATAGTATTTGGACCTGGACATTGCCATTGTAGGAATAATAATTATTCTTATTAACTATGGAATCAGATAATTTAAAAAAACAACCTAACAAACCATGTCATCTGTCATTATCAGAATTAATATAGCCTTGTTGCAAAAGTCCAAAGTGAATCTAATGTGTTATTGCCTTGTGCATGAAAACATATGTAGGTGACCTATGTTGAACACTGTCTTGTTATTTTTCTCTGTAGGAAATCTGGGCATTATCTGGACGCTCCATTTAAACAGGATGGTTTCTTGAGAACAAAATCCCATTTAAAATGCAAAAATGATTTAGCTTAGCAAGAAAGCAAAGATAAAACAGGCGTTATGTTTGCTCAAAATATCCCCCATTGAAGGCAAGACATGAAATCCAAGTCAGACAGTAGACAAAATAGGTAAGAAGCTTGTTCTTTAACTAGGTAAGATGAATAGAACAGAGGGATACTTATACCAGTTTAATAGCATCATTCTCATGTGTGCAAAGCTACAGCACCAATAATGTGATAAAGGACTCTGAGCTCCTTTCCGTCTTCTCTCAGGTTCCCATTTTTCTAAAAAACTTGGGATCTTTACAGAATGCTTTCTGAAAGCAATGGTTTCTGAACTACCTTGCTGTCAAGTGAAATCATTACATAAGAACATAAGAACAGCCCCACTGGATCAGGCCATAGGCCCATCTAGTCCAGCTTCCTGTATCTCACAGCGGCCCACCAAATGCCCCAGAGTTACAAAACTCTGTGTGTAAGAAAATGGAGTCAAATGCATGGAGCAAGACTTTCACTCATGTCAACCACTGCCTTTCAAAATTCGGTTGGGCCCCAAACAAACAATAAAGGAAGAAAAAGAAATTCTGTAACTTGCAGTAATGTTAAGAATTGTATTGGTAGTAAAGAGACACTATAAAGCTGTTTACAGTATTTTAGTTCATTTACTTATAACAGGGGTGTCCAAACATTTTTGGCAGGAGGACCACATCATCTCTTTGACACTGTGTTGGGGGCTGGGGAAAAAGGAATTAATTTACGTTTTAAATTTGAATAAATTTACATAAATGAATATATTAGAGATGGAACATAGGAATGAATCTTGCAGTAGCTCAAGGTCTATAAAAGGCCTTGCACAAAGCAAGGCCAGCCTTTCCTTTGCTGCCACTGCTGTATCACAGATGTGAAACAGCAAGTAGTGGAGGGAGCCCTTGTCCCGCAGCTCGGGTGAGAGGTTGAACAGTCATCCTCACACTGAGAGCAGTTGCTTCGGGCCAGCACAGGCTCCAGCAAGTCTCCAGAGGGCCAGAGGCTCATTGGAGAATGGGGGCTCCCTGCAGGCCAGATTGGAAGCCCCTGAGGGCCGCAAATGGCCCCTGGGCCGGGGTTTGGGCACTCCTGACTTATAACAAAGTGAAATTGAATTGAGTCCTCATCACACTGTATCCAAATTTAAGAAGGAAAAGAACTACAGGTACACTTCAGTTCTCTGAAAGTCATAGATTTTAGTGTTCTGGACTGCCCCTTCCCCTTTTCCGGGCATGGCTCGCTTCCCCTGGTCATGCTGCCCTGAGTTTTCTGGGGTATCCATTGGTGGGCCTGCAGTTCCTGCCCTTGGGCTCAGCCACAAGGGAAGGGTGCAGGGTTGTGCTGCAGGTGGGGGGGGGAAGCAGCTGTAAAGAAGCCACAGATGGGGGAGGGGGTTGTTGCACCATTGGTCCTTCTCTCAAGCTCTTCCTTTTCTCATAGGGTGCCCAGGCAGTTCCCCTGAAGGGTGAGTTCCACCGTTAACTCTCCAGGCAAGAGTCCTTATAAGCTCTTTTGGCTGGCTGCAGGGCTGTCTTACACCTTCTTCCAGCTGGCCACCACCCTTAAAGTGTCCAGGACCCTTGCCTCTTCCACTAACCATTCCCTCCCCCCATCACCTGACCCTGCTTCCTGCTGGCAGGGGAGACAGCAACCAGGCAGGGGAGACAGCTCCCTTCTGGTATTGACATCAGAGGCAGCCTAACTTTTTGGCTTGTGTTCACAAGCACACTGTCCAGTGCTTGCTTCTGCGCTGGGACCCCAGCAGCAACCACTGTATTGCTCTCACCTCAGCTTGTCAGCAGCAGGAGAGAGAGCGGCCAAACCTCTGGAACCATCTTGGACCCCGCAGGCTATCCAAGGAGACCCTGGGGACTAGTGCCCTTGCTGCCAGCTTACTCACCTTGGAGTTATGTCATAGAGCCAAGGAAACTCATAGGACATCAGGGGGCTTACCTGGAGGTAAGGCAACAAAAGTTCCCTTACCTCGAGGATCTCCTGATTGCTGTCCTGCCACTGGATGCAGTGTGTGCCAATGGCAGGGGCTGGGATTGGGGCAAGAAAGTCATAGGTTGGGAACCATAAGTGCATTGGGAATCAGGGCTCACTGAACCAGGACTTTTCTGTATTTCAGACCCAATCCAATCTTCTTCAGGTTTTACGTACACATTTTCAATCTTTCCAATAACTATGAGAACTACAAATGTAGAAGAAAACGAGCAGATTTTCAGGTCTCCTTGGGCACCATCCACTCTTCATCTACCCACAGCTGGGGGTCTGTTTTGATTTCCATGGGATTTTGAGTACCCTGTAGTTAATTGTTAAACTTCTGCAGGAAAAAAAAGAAGTCTACCATCATCTCTCAAATGCCCTTATCTCTCATGTTTAGGGAGAGTTTGTATGGTGATAAAAATACATTCTGCTCAGGGTGTAGGCTTGGCATTGAAAACAAAAGTCTGGTTCAATTACTTAATTAAACCCTGTTATGTCCTCTGTTAAGGGGTATGTGCTCTCTGAAATATAATCACAAACACATACCTGCTTAGGGCCTAATCCTATACTCTCTCAGCACCGGTGCAGAGCTCCATGTTTATGACACAGGGAGAGCAAGGAGAGCTGGACTGCTGTATCCTATGCTCTGGGTTGGGCTGAAAACCCAGAGCTCCTCCAGTCTGCACTGGCAAAATAGCCGGCACATACTGGAAGAGACCCATTGTGTCTCTACGTCCTTACTTGGGGGAAGGGGATGAAAAGCTCCTTCCCCTGAGGCCTTTGGTGGCCCTGGCAGAACCACTGGATACAGCAGTCGCCATTTTGGCATCACTGCATCCAGTGGCACCACTGCTGTTAGGATTGGGCTGCCTGTCTCCCTAACAATAGAATCAATAGTTAAGGAAGAAAATTCCTTGTTTCCTTTATGCAACAGCCATAAAAGTTAAAGTAAACTTTGAATTGATCCAATGCATTTGCTTTTTGCTTTGATTCCAGGTTATCAGATACAACACTTGTTCGCTGTTTATGTTACACAGATTAATACATTCTAGAGTTGTGTCACTTTCTTATCAGTCAGCCTGGATTTTGGAAGGATGTGCATGCATGTATTTTGCATGGTGAGGTTTCTCATAGGAACCATCTCTAGTTGTGATTAACCAAACTATAAACTCTAATGAAGCTACATTCCATCCCATTATGATCTTGTAGTTCAGTCAGTTTACCTTGAACCAATAGCAGACAAATCCATGACAAGATGGTTCTTCAATGAGCAAGCTGCACTTGTTCCATCACAGAACTTAGAACCAAATACAGCACAAGAATGCTTTTTGTAGTAACTCACAAGTTATCAGCTTTTCACTTAGACTATATAAGTAGTAAATCATTTTTTAAAGTGTTGTCTGAAAGCATAGATGCACTTCTGTACTCAGGCTGCATCAACATCACCTTTTACCTAGACCTTAGGAGAATGACGGTAAATAAAGTAGATTTCTGAGGCCAAGAGGCTGAGGCCAATCCGCTCCTGCAAAGGGAAAATCTGCATTTGCAGGATATATCTGTTTGCAGAAGTTTCTAGAAAAATATATCTCAGGTGGGAGAAACAGCTGTTTGTTTATATGATCTAAGCCTTAGAGATCTCACAATTGTTCTCCAGAGACAGCAATCCTGTCTACAAGATGAACAAAGAATCCTGGAAAGCTGAAGGAAAACCATTTTACTGTCTCTGGTCATTCACAGGTCACTGTCTTTCTGGAAAACCTACTACTCCACATATTACTACATACCAGAGATAACAAACCTGCTTTTGTTTACATGATCATTTTTCATAGGATATGTGTGTGGTGCGTGGAGCTCTCCTAATTTTCACAGATTCACTCCTGGATGAAAGCAGGGAGTGAACTGATTTGGGATTTGTTCATGCTCAGATAACTGCTCCCCGGTGAGTTCAGCTTATACTAACCCCATGCATCAAATTCTGTACATGTGTATGTACATCTTAGCCCCTCCCCTCACTTCCTCATTTTGCTTTAAAATTTCCCTAATCACATGAGGGAGCAGTTGGGATGTGATTTTGAGTGGAGAAATTGTGGTTCGAAGAAAGGTTGAGCACTCCCTCTCCTCCATCACTTTTCAGCTTTAAACTATCCCTTGCAAAGCTATTTTTATTTAAATTTTTTTAAAAAATTGTATCAGAGCTCCTTTACACAGATTTCCATGTAAGGCATACTTACGGCCCAACCCCATCTGAGACCAGTGCCAGTCTCCTGCATACTGCCCAAGACATGGCTGTCGCAAACGTACCATATGTTGTGGCAGCCAGGAGGAAGAAGGCACTAGCAGGGAGGCCAGCACAATTACTCTTGCAGCATTTTCACTGCATGCACATGAACTGGGAAGCTGAGAGTTCTATCTTACACCATCTGTACTTGCTGAAAAAAACCCAAGTATGTGGTATATTCTGCATGCAGACTGCATTTTTATTTCGATATGCAAATGCCCCCTGCGCAGAAATACTATAATGTGTAGAGTTATCTTTAAGTGTACAACCTGTCTTTCAAAAGGTCCATCTAAATATTCCAAAACAATTTCAACAGACTATGTAAGGAGGAAAAAAACAACAAAAAACTCAAGTCTACTGTGGTACTCCCACCATGTTTCCAGAACTTCCAGCTTTTAGTTAAGACTTTTATCATAACGATTCCTTCCCTTCCCCAACACTCTCCTCCTCCAAATTCTATATGGCCTCAATAATTCCATTTTATAGTTCCACATCTGCATCAGAAAAACAAACAAACAAAAAGGAACAATGGGTCAAAAAACAAAGTGAAATGAAAACGTAACACTACTTGGACACGTGTTTTGCTTAAATTTAATACTTTAATTGACTCATTGTGAAGAAAACATGTGAAATGTGACTGATACCTTGTAACATCTGCTAAAAATCTTCAAATGTTATTTGAAGACAAAATACCTGGGAATGGGAAGAATCTGTCCTCAAAGGAGGTCAGGTATAAATGCCAACATCTTTAGCGATTGTTTCTCCAAACCTTCTTCCTTGATCATATCCTTTCCTTATGAAAAATTTTAGTCAGGTCTGCTTTTAGACAGAGTTAAAGGTGGTATGTTGTAATTCATAACAGGAAAACAACTAGCTGTATAATCTGCACTGTACTGGCACTGACATGACATTCAATCTCCCATGTATTTATCCCAATTAAAGAAGTATGTGCGTATGCTTTGTGAGGCTAGGAATAGGCTTAAAAATGCTTAGCTTTAAGTGAAATAGACAGTTGCCATATGGGTCCCACAGCACGTGTGAGAGCTTTCACAGTAACACAGAACTTTCCAGCAGGCAGAAGTGAAGAGCTTATAGGATCAACAGTCTTTCACTCTGTCTAATGAAGAGCAATATGTAACAAAAAAGCTTACATGGTCCTATGCCAGCTAAAATTGTTCCAACAGAGAGAGAGACATATTTTGATGCCTTGTATTGTTTGACTGGGTCAGTCACTTAGCACCTTGCAATTTGATCTGCACAAGCAGGGTAGATGATAGAACAACTGTTTAAATTTTATATTTGCAAAAACCAGTTTATGTCAATGACAAAATAACTCAAACATACATTATTTTTATGGCATAACAGAGTTTGATCTGAGCAGTATTTTCTAGTTCTGAAACAGTATTTAAAAAAATTACAGCATTTGGCTTCAATTGTCTGTCAAAATAAATATATTTTCTCTCTCAGTCATGAGGTCACAGTTGAGAGAGAGAGCCATCGGTGGAAGAAATAATAACCATTTAAAAACAGTTCTATGGTGCCTTAAAACAATGGGTCCAGCCCGCTCTGTAGATCAATGAATACATCTTTACTTTTGTGTATCGAGGATTTTCAAGGCATGTAAATAATGCTTGGTTGCAGGAAATGCCAATTTCTTATCTGGAAGAGCTCCTGTGCTTTTAACAGCTGCACGACATGCCAAGGTTCAGCAGGTGAATCTGTTTCCTGATAAGGAAATGCAACAACTGAGGGGAAAAGAAAAAACTTTGCCTGTTTGCCCAGTGTGTAGCTGTAAAAGGTACAACAGCCCTGCCACAAAAAGTTGGCAATTTTCTTTGGTTCTCAGAAGAGATCACCACAAAAAATCTTTTGAGAAACCTCATTGCTGAAAGGGAGAATTAGTTTTCTGGAATTTGTGGCTTTCCTCTCCTCTCTCTCTTTGTCAGTTTAGGCTTGTTCAGTTGCCCTTTCTGGAATATACATTCCAAGTTCCAAAAATTAATTCAGCCACGATCAGCAATCCCTAGATGCAACTCTTTCACAAAGTATGTACATGTCCTTTGTAGCAGACTTTCTAATTAGCTACAGGGTTTGTAAAGCTGTAAAACTTGTTCTGGGAAAGCCCCCCCCCTTATGAAGCCACATCCCTGGTCTTCTTCCTTCTGAGACTATATTCATTTTGTAATTGGCTGTTGTAGCCTGATCCTGTGCACGTTCACTCAGAAATGTTCCCCATTTTTAACAGGCTTACTCTCACGTATGTATGCATACATTTTCAAAATACAGCCTGATTTTATCGAGGTGTACTCAGAAGCTAATACCACTGATTGAAATTAGATTTGCTTCTAGGTAAGTGTGTATAGACTGTAACATTAAGTACTGCAGGATCAGGTCCTTGGTAAAAAAATGTAGCTTTCTCCTGCATTGTCCAAATCAATGGGTGTTTTACAATGGGGGACTATATCTGCCCTTTTATTTCCTCTTGTCAGCCACAACTTTTTTGTATTTTTTTTTAAAGACAATAAAATACTTGGCAATTGGAGGGGGGGCCTTTTTATCATCCAAACCCTTTTTGATACTTATAACATCAGCCTAATGCTATTTTACTTACCCCTTGCCCATTCCTTATTGCTGCAGTGAACTGGGCCTCTGATTAATGAAAACCACCAAAATGGTACATGACTAACAAATTGAAATACAAGCCAGATTATTTCACTTTGATTGGACTCACTTTGAAGAAACAGATGGATGCCTGCAATTACAATAATGAAGGTATAATAAAACTGTTTTCCTGGTTATTGCTACAGTGTGTAGACTGGTTATGCAGAGATAAAATCTTCTTCTAGCATAATGCTTAGAATGCAGCACCAGGCAGTAGCCACTGGTCACAAATGATCCAGCCGGCTCTGATTTTACAATTCAAGTGCATCAATGCCATCAAGATACAGAATTATCTTTAAATCGAGAACACGTTGGTGCCACCCTTGGGATGATCATATGACCACCCTTCTTGCCCCACTTTTTGGAGCTCTTCCAAAGGCAACACAGTAACAGAGCAAAGCTCCACCTGGTACCTTCTGGTACCACTGATGGGAGGGAGCACCATGTACAGCTTCACACCCAACGGAAATGACAGGGACACATTTCCCTTCAAATGCACAAATCATTCTGGGAAGTTGCGTTGCAGCATCCATTCACTGATTTCATACATTTTCTTGATATTGGTCATAATGCTGCACATGGCCAAACCCAAAATGCCATGGAAATGTCTGTTGCAAGATTGAAAACAACAGTTCCTACAAAGGCTGGCTTTGAAGAACCACAGTTAAGCAATACACACTGAAGATGTATGTTCATATGCATCAGTTTCCCCACCCCCCTCCCATCACAGCATCTCTTTTTCCATGGAATAGAATTTCTCAAGACTAGATCTTCATGCATACATTTGCCTTGTATTAAGATCCTGAGATGGGAGCATCAACCTTAATCCAAAAGAAACAGGGTCCTGCCCTGTTATATCAATATCTTCATGACTTTCATCTCCCACAATAGTTTCTTCCTTTGTTTTAATAATGAAACCTTCCAGAGGAATGCAAAAAAAAAAAGTCTGATGGTGAGCCTCTTGTATATTAGTCCACAGGGCCAGAAGCAACTAGTAAACTCACAATGTCCAACTTCTAGTCCTGCTAGAGTGTTACAAAATAGAGGCTTTGTCCCATGATAAAGCTCCTGATGACTTTACTAGGTGGGGAAGGGGCTGACATGCACAGATCTGACCTGCATCCCAAGTGCCAGCCAGCAATATTATATCCTATAAGCACAATGAAGAGGTCTGGGACATCATGGAGAGGTATATGGACACAAGAATTTATCTGATGCTCCTGAAAGGAAAAGCCAGCAAATCAAACTCTGAATCGGTCTATAATGGAATCCAAGTTCCCTTTGGTGTCTTGCTCTACCGTTTCTTCTTCTGCTTCAAGGACTTTCTGCGCTTAAGGATCATCTCGTACAGTTTGTCCATGCCTTCAGTGAGCCCCTCACCAATGATGGCACAAGCTGGCTGGACATGGTAGGTCGTGGACGGGGTGAGCTCATGCAGAGCCAGCTGCTTCTCTATTTCTGCCACAGGCAGTGATTTGGGCAGGTCTTGCTTGTTGGCAATCACCAGCAAGGGAGTGCCCTGGTTCTCTGCAAACTTGGTGACTTTGTGCAGTTCGGTCTTGGCTTCTTCCAGCCTGTCCACATCGACAGAGTCCACCACGTAGATGATGCCGTCAGTGCAGCGACTGTAGGACTTCCACAGCGGCCGGAGCTTCTCCTGGCCGCCCACGTCCCAGAAGTGGCAACTGATGCCCTTGGCAGTGCCGTTGCTCAACTTGATCTTTTCTGTGTTGAAGCCAATGGTGGGCACCGTGTTGACAAACTCGTTGAACTTGAGCCTGTAGAGCACGGTGGTTTTGCCAGCAGAGTCCAAGCCCAGCATGACAATGTGCAGGGACTGGAAGGCAGAGATGTTGGAGGAGATGTTTCCCATGGCTCCTGAGAATGGGGTGAGCACTGCACCGCAGACGAATCCTCACCTGGTCCTGGTCCTAGCTCTGCTCCAGCTGCCCTTACACCATCCCCGCCAGGCGCCGAGTGGGACTGCAGTCAAAATGCCAGCTCACTGCCGGCCACCCCACCCCCGATGCGCCGCGGGGGACCAAGCGCAGTCCGGGCCCTGCAGGGAGGCAGGTTGGCACCGGCGCCCAGGTGAGGCGGGAGGGCGCCAGCCAGCGAGCCCCAGTCACCATGTGCCTGCCCGGCTGCAGGCGGCGGCTTCCCGGGTGCCCAGGGAGCGTTCCTCGGCAGCCACCTGGAGAGCAGCCCCGAGGCGCGCCCGGGCGGAGAACAAAGCGCGAGCCGCCTGCAAAGCCTGCCCTTCCCTGCGCCGGGCCTGGCTGGAGAGCCGAAGGGACCGGCGGAACAGGAGCCTCTGCCCGATCAGCTGCTCAGGCAGCCTGGCCGGGGGCTGAGCCGCCCTCCCGCCGCAGAGCCGCTCATTCTTCAGGTGGGGAGCGCGGGCTGCCCTGCGCATCGCCCGCCACGGGGACCTCCTTCCCCCGCGAGAGCCGCCGCGATCGCGCCTTCTCCAGACGGCCTCCAGCCAAGCAATTGCAGTTCAATCCATCAAACCCCTCCTCCTCTCCGGAGCGTGCAGTCACACGCCCAGTCGGAGACCCGGAGAAGGGGGGCTTTAAAGGGGCAACGGGGGAGCCTCGCGGGCCAACCAGCCACCCTCTTTGGTGCGCCTTTCGGAGGCCCACCCCCTCCCCGCCCTTGCAGCCTGCGGGGACTCTAATGAAAGACCCTGCTGTGTCTGCAAGCCTGTCTAACCAGATGGCTTCTTTGGCTAGGACGGGTCCCCGTCCCGCTCATTGCTGGGGTGGCGTGATTGTCCAGTGCCTGATGGCAGCAGTGGCGTGGCATTGAAGGAGCCACCGGCCGCTCTCCTCTTCCTTTAGCGGCTTCCTTTAGCAGTGTGTCTCAAACTGTGGGTCGGGATCCACTGGGTGGGTCGCAATCCGATTTCAGGTGGGTCCCCATCAGTTCAATATATGTTTTATTTTAGATATACTTTACTTGATGCTACCATGGTATGAGACTGCATTTGGGGAAATGCGACAGATCCAGAGTGGGGAGCAGCTGCCCTTGGTTGCTAGGACTGCCTTCCCCTCTTAGAATGGGGCAGTGGGAGAGGGAAGGGAAGGGGTTATGAGGGCAGCTAAAAGAACTGTTAGGGGAGGTGATAGACCAGCCATTTTCAACCACTGTGCCGTGACACATTGGGGTGCCATGCGTGATCCAGAGGTGTGCCACAGGAATTTGGGGGAAGGTCATAAGTTAACAGGCCAATGGGGAGTGTGAACCCCCCCCCCCGTTGCAGCACGGTGTGCCTAATTGTCAAAAACCTGATGGTGTGCCTTGACAATTTTAGTGCCTTGTCAGTGTGCCACGAGATGAAAAAGATTGAAAATCACTGCGATGGACGGAAGATCTGGGGCCTGACAGATGTAGGATTTGCATGATGGGGGCTAGAAGGGATAATCTGGGGCTGGGACAGGCAGTTTTGTATGGCATGCTTTGTACACCAGTGAGTAAGATGGAGATGGTGCCAGATTTTGGTGCCCAGAGAGACTTGGGCTAGAGCTGTTTTTCAGTGATGCTTCTGCCCTGTCTTCTGTGAGGTGGGCAGCCCAAGTCTATTATATTATACCAGTATGAATGTGGGGGAGGGCTCACAAGATAGAATGCTCCCACCCCAAGTGCCCTGGACATCAAAAAATTGCATATTGGGAAGAAGTGTTCAGCTAGCATTTTGGTTAACAAAATGGCCATTCTGGGCAACAAAATACTGTCCATGTCAGCCCTTTATGATAAACACCCGAATCAGCAAATAGGCAGAAACTTTGGATGGTGCAGATAAAGCATGTTCAGTTTTATTCAGTTACTTTGCAGAGAGAGAAAAAAACAAAAACAATGTACTGTGCATTTCCTTATGTTTCTGAAACTAGCTTATATCCTGGTTTGGAATACATGAGTCAAGTTTCAGGTTACATATTAAAAGTACCTATGTGAGCTTGTAGGAAACAACTTGGAGAACAATTATCAAATAATACTCTTGATTAATTAGGATTTGGCACTCTTGTGAGCGAGGATCATAGAATGTACACAACCCATGTTGACCAAGCCACCTTCAAATATTAAAATCCAGTTTGAGAGAAGCATTTTTCTTAGCAGACCTAACTAGTCCTATCTGTAGCAACTGCTAAGCTCAAGGATTTCCTAGGAAGTGCCTCAGTTTCTCAAGCAATTGTTTCATCATCTACTGCTACAACATAGGACCAAATCCTATCTAACTTTCCAGTCCTGGTGTAGCCATGCCAATGGGTATGCACTGCATCCTGTGGTGGGAGGGTACTTCTGGAGGCCTCCACAAGGTAAATGAACTTTTGTTCCCTTGCCAAGGGGCTGCGTTGCAGCTGTACTGGGGCTGGAAAGATGGATAGGATTGGGCCCATAAGTGTTACTCGAAGCCACAGGTAATCTCTTCTGACAAATGGTGTGTTCATAAAGCAAGTGTGGATTAGATGAGTCAGTAGATCTGATAGGCCTGAAAGAAACAATATTCTATAAATAAGCAAGATTAGAAATTTAGAAGGATTTATTATTAATTATTATTATTAACAGAATATACCATTTTTCAACAAAAAGTGGCCCTCCAGATGCCTCAGGGAGCACATAAGACAACAAGATACTTGCATCCTAGTACCACTCCTTTGCACCTGGCATTCTGAGGTAGCCTACTTCTAAACTCAAGACATACATACCCATATATTGCACAGGCCCATCATGTCTTGTAACCTGTGATGGACTTTTCTTCTAGAAATCTGTCCAATCCCCTTTTAAAGGTATCTAGGCCAGACATCATGCGGCAAGGAGTTCCACAAACTAATTATACACTGGGTAAATAAATATTTCCTTTGTCTGTTCTAACTCTCCTGAACCTCAGTTTTAGTGAATGTCCCCTGGTTCTGATGTTGTGTGAAGATAAAAGAGGGGGAGGGGCCATAGACTCCATCTTGAGCTTCTTGGAGAAAAGATGGGGATATAAATGTGCAAAATAAAATGAGTAATAATGGTGCTTCAGTGTCAGTCTTCATATGAACTGTAGCAGTTTTCTGTGGCTGCTAATTCTGTGGTGCACACATAGTTAGAGGCTGTTATCTGATTCAGTAATCCTTGTTTAGATTGACCTCATCTTGGGGTCTTCTCTTTTGTTACAAGTAGGCAGTTTCCATTGTTTTGGTTGGAATTCTCCCAAGCCACTGTGAAATACTGAATTTCAACCATCTCAGTGCACATGACATATTCACATGTTATTGCAAGAAAGAGAGAATCGTCCAAGGTCTTTCACCTTACAATATACTGACTTCAAATTTGGAATCAATTCACTTTGAATTGTACACGAAGAAGTCTGAGATGATTGCAAGAGTAGTTCTGTTTTAGGATAATACATACCAATAAGAGTCTGGTAAGGACTAGGGGAAAAAAGAATTAACTGATCATGTTGTGTTACATGAGGCATGCAATGTCACCTGCTGAGGTTTTGTCATTACTGCAAAATGGTGAAATGCTTTATCCTAAATTCAGCCACCTATTATAGAAGAGAGTTTGAAACAGGCACACTTTCCACTCCATTGGCACAAAAGCAAATGAAAGATATTTCCTCAAATTGGCATGGCTTGTACAGAGCTTAACTCTGAAAAACTCTCAGGAAAATGTGTCTGGGGTCTGGGAGTGGGTCAACAAAGAGAAGGCATTGTACTGCATTGCAGTCTGCTGCTTCACCATTATAGGCTATTATTACATATGAAGGCTCAATGCTGAGATGCAAGGCCAATTCAGGTGCAAAGGCAGCATGAGAAAGCCATGCTGTCAGCATATTCCTGGGGTTTTATTGCACCCCAAGAAGAAGCTTTGCCCAAAGATTCAAGCTTTATTCACAGCTCTAGAATTAGACCAGCATTCCCACCACCTTTCTAGCCAGTGACAGAGAGAGGCCACGTGAAAGTCTCTGTCTCAGTCAGATGATCAGAGAACCTCCAACATGTTTGTGTTTGTGCGTGCACATACATGGGTATGTGTCATTAGAAATGAAACAGTTGGTGAAATGATGGTCTGAGAGGTGTTGGAAACCCACTTTCTCCTGAATGAACCTATGCTAGGCAGGTAAAGCAGTAAATATACAAGACGTTTATTAAAAGGTGACCGAAACAGCAGAGGGACAAAGACAAGAGATAAAAACAAAGCACAGATAAAATAACAAACAGGAAAGAAAAAAGTTGTGGCACAGGGACACCTGTTTTAATGCACCCCCTTCCCCTTGCCTTCAGAGCCAGTTGTGAATGCACATGGGCAAGGCCAGCAAGTCAAATTCTGCTTCCCCCTCTATGCATGATGATTGTTCACACATGTGACATAGGCATGAGGACTGTACACATATTGCAACAACCCTGTTTAGCCACTTTGCTTTTACTCCTGCTTAGAGTGCAGCTACACAATCAGATTAGTTGTATTGATGGTTATTATCCTTCACCAGAATCCACTCAGAAACATATTCTTGAGTACAAAATACACATTTAACACATTTTTGCCCAGCCCACAGGTGTACACATTTGATCCCTGTTGCGTATATGCAAAGTTGGGCAGAAATGGCCATTACCAGACCACCATTTATATTTATTTCCCTTCTACATTTCATACATGATTATGCCATGCATTCCATTGTACGTATATCTAGACAACAAAATGTATGCATGGAGGTTCTGTGTGCATTATAAGGAATATAAGATCCTTGACTGAGTGCCCAATCCTATCCAACTTTCCAGTGCTGAGGAAATGCAGCCCCAATGTATTGAGAACAAAGAGAACAAATATCCCCTTACCTTGGTGAGGCCTCAGTGACTTCTCCCCCACTGCAGGATACAGCATATGCCCCATTGGCATGGTTGCATTAGTGCTGAAAAGTTAAATAGGATTGGGCCCTGAGCTAATAGTGTGCACACAGCTTTTGTTATGGTGCCGATTTCAAGAGGGTTTCAAGTAAGCATCTTAGGAAATGGTTCCTGCCCTAGGATTTCTCAGCACCCTTTTTAGAGTGCTGGGGCATCTTAGAAGCTAGGTGGTAGTGGTTAGTAAAATAGGAGGAAGTCAGGGATTTTTCACTTCAAATGGCCAGAGCAAAGCATACATTCTCCCACATAGCCTTGGAGCATCTGGTGGACAAGAGAGATGCATTAACACATAAGGCATATAGTAGAAAACCAGAGGAGTAACTTGGTATGAGCAAAGCATCTGTATGGAACTGAAAGAAGATGTCCTCCAACACAAAACATGCAGTTAGTGGACATTTCAGCATGTTACAGTACATAAACAGCACCAGCATGCAGTGAATAACCATCAACTAATTTAAAGCTACCTTTCACTAATTTAGGGCGCAATCCTGACTTGTGCTGGAGCAGGCCGGCCAGTGGGCCTACACTGCATCCAGCATGTTTGGGACCAGAATTGGCACAACCCAAGCAAGGGGAAAACTTTCCTCTTACCCCGTGTTGTGCTGCACTGGCCCCAATGGGTCTACTCAGATCTGAGCCACCTGAGGAGGTGGCAAAAATCCGAGTAGAGTGGAGCAGCCAGAGGCTGCCCCGCGCCATTTGGGAACTGGGTCAGGCATAACCGCCGGATCCTGGCCCTGCCCCTGCCTGCCCCCAGGAATGCCCGCCGTCCACCTCTCCCCGCTCTGAAACACCTTTCCTGTCTCCTCCCCCCCTCCCCACGCCCCCGACCCCTGTGTCAGCCAACCTTGGCCGACGCAAACTACCCCACAGGGCCTGGATTCGACATGGGGAGGTCAGCACAGCTCCTTACGCTGTCCTCCCTGACTCAGCGTCAGGGCTTACGTCATGCCTTGAAACACCTCCAGGTTGGCGCAAGTGACTCGTACCGGCCTAACCCGTGGGTTAGGATTGCATTGTTATACATTATCTTGCCAGGGTCAACAACTGGCTCTCACATCATCTTTACTCAAAGAGAATTGGCTCACACATCATCTTTACTCAAAGAGAATTGAAAACATAGTAGTAAACTGAAAATACTACACAGACAGCCCAATCCTAACCTGCCCTGGAGCAGCCAGGCCAATGGGCCTATTCTACATACAAGACAGTGTTGGAGCTGAAAGTAGCTAAGCCTGGAGCAAGGGGAATCACTTCCCCTTACCCCTGGTAAAGCGGCAGCAGGCAAAAACAGGGCTACTCAGATCTGGACTGCCTGGGAATGGGGATAGGATCCGGTATAAGAGCCGGATTCTGGCCCCATCCTGTCATTTACCACCTGCCTATGGGCCCACCCACCGCCCGCCCTCCTCCTGCCCCCAAAAACCTCCCTTCTGCCCTCTCCACTCCCCCCAAACCCCCATGCCAGTATAGTTCAGCTGGCGAAGGCTTACCTTAGGCTGGCTGAGTGGACCTTGAACCAGCCTCCCTCATCTCCTGGTGGTGCAAAAGTGCTTTACAGCATTTTTGTGACACTGGTGGGCCCACGCAAGTCCCATTGCTTTTTAAGGACTGCGCTCTAATATTAATAGAGGAAGGATCAAAGAGACTTATAATAAATAAAAAGAAAAACCCTGTTCTGCTAAAAGATGGTAACATAAAACATAACCTATTTTTTCACAAAGTGAAAGGATTAGGCAGGTTGAGTCTGTGCCAATTGCAGAGTTGCGCCAGAGTGCCATCTACTGAGTCTCTAGTGTAAGCAACAGAAAATCCCTTGCTGAAACCTTTTCGTCCAAAAACAAATAGAAAATAATAAGAGATGGGTGACAGGAATGTTCAACACAGCCATAATGGAAAAATGTTGCTGAGGAGACAAACATTGCTCTGTAATCAGATGCTAAATAGCAACCTCCTAGTAACATTTCTATAGTATCAAGTCACCTGTTGCTAGATAATTAAGGAGCCTAAGGGGTAAACCTCAATTAATTAAGGAGTCTAAAGGGTAAAGTTCTTTTCACAACTATGGCTTCAAAAATTATTGTTCTTAAGATTAGTAAGCAATTTATGCAATTACCCAGAAAAATATAGGCGCAATATAGCTATGCTAGTTTATCTATAACAAACCAACCATTGTAATCTGGCACACCTTACACCAATGAAACAGGAACACAAACCTGTCTTTAGTTTGGAACCTCGCTACAATAAGGAACAAGTTCGGTTAGCTTGTCTGGATGCATTTATTCTTGTTTGTTGTCCTAACCCATGCGCAACAGCCAACCCCACTCTACCCAGTACAGGTGAAGGAGTCCACAGGAAGGGAGGAGGCAGGCAGCCCAATCCTGAGCTGCATCCAGAACACCCCAGGCAGTCGCCACTGCCTCCTCAGGAGAAAGGGACTTTCGTCCTCTTCCCCCGGGTAAAGTGAGTAGCCCCAAAATGGGGCTACTCAATTCTACAGTGACCCAAGGATTGGCATAGAATTAAGAGCCTCTGTTTCGGGCAAGTGGCCCAGAATGGAGGCTCAGCATCTGGTGGAGCAAAGCTCCACCAGTCCCCCTTCTCTCCAGCCCTGCTCCCTCCCCCTGGCACGCCTCTAGCCCACCCTCTCCCTGACCTCTCTCCGCCTTCCCCTGCTTCGGAACATCTCCTACCCACCTCCCCCACGCCCCCCACCTACTTCTCCGCTGCTCAGCGGTCCACATGACCGCTGAGTGGCAGAGCTCCGGTGCTCCACCGGCACTACCCTGGCACTGGCCAGTGCTGAGCTAGCACTGGCACTCCGCCAGCGCTGAGAGCTGCAAACGTACCTTATGGAACGTTTGTGCCAATGTGCACCAGTGGTGAGCCGGAGTGCACTGCATAATATTGGGCCCTAAGTGGGTTGTTTTTGTTTGCTGGCTTTTCCACACATAGCACAAGTTACTGCTGCACCCTGATAACAGGTCACTGAAATAATTTCAGATTCCTCCCCTACTTATATCTGTCTCCATCCCCCTTCCATTCTGCTGTGATCCTCCTTGTGTCAATATCTAGATTATTTGGCACAAGTCCTTTGGCACAGAATATTCCTATTACTTGCAAATAGATAGTGCTATATAAATTTAAAAAAATTAATAATAATGTCTAAGATATATATGACTATAAAACTGCAAAATTGGCACAGTCCTACTTGCATTATTAAAATCCACTTTTATTAAGCTGTTAATAATTTTTTTCCTATAATAATTTGTTTTAAAAAACACTTTTTTCTATTGTAATTATTACTCTAATGATTCTGGGTGGATTCAGGCTGTAATCCTATCCACACTTTCCTGGGAGTAAGCCCCATTGACTATGGCTTTCAGTCATTACCTTTGAAAAGAAGAATGACCACTTCATTTACCCAGAAAGAGAAATTCCCTTCTGGAGACAAAACCTGGAAGTGGGCTAAGTATGCAGGTAAAGCATAAATGTAAGTTAAAAACTACAAATAATGCTAATGATTTATGAGGTCCTTGGATTTAGAATAGTGTTTTCATTATGTGGCATCTTCTGTTGTAGTCAGATCAAGAAATGTGATCCAAATATCGACCAGTTGCAATCTGGTGACATTGTAGTGGTGCTCACATGCATTCCTGTTACTAAAAGAAGGAATAGAGTATTTTTTAGGACCTGGATTAGAATTTGGGTAACAGATAAAATTCAACTGAAAAGTAAGCCAAGTATCAAATTAGATTAGATTAGATTATTGTCATTGTGCTTAATGCAAATCACTCCGCTTCGGATGTCAAAAGGGTCTGATGTGGAGCCATCGAAGACAACAGTGCCCTTCATGTCCTTGTGGAAAGATCTGATGATGCTGAGGAGCCTGGGTGGACATCCTGGGTGGACATCTGGTTTTGACATCCGAAGCGGAGTGAAGCAGGGCTGTGTTCTTGCACCAACCTTGTTTGGGATTTTCTTCGCTGTCCTGCTGAAGCAGGCCTTTGGAACTGCAACAGAAGGCATCTATCTCCGGACCAGATCAGACGGAAAGCTCTTCAACCTCTCCAGACTGAGAGCAAAATCCAAAGTCCAGCTGAAATGTCTGCGTGACTTCCTCTTTGCCGACAATGCAGCTGTCACTACCCACTCTGCCAAAGATCTCCAGCAGTTCATGGATCGTTTTAGCAAGGCCTGCCAAGATTTTGGACTGACAATCAGCCTGAAGAAAACACAGGTCATGGTTCAGGATGTGGACTCACCTCCTTGCATTACAATCTCTGCGCATGAACTGGAGGTTGTCCATGACTTTGTGTACCTTGGCTCAACGATCTCCGACACTCTTTCTCTCGATACCGAGCTAAACAAGCGCATCGGTAAAGCAGCTACCACGTTTTCCAGACTCACAAAGAGAGTCTGGTCCAACAAGAAGCTGACGGAACATACCAAGATCCAGGTCTACAGAGCTTGCGTCCTGAGTACACTTCTGTACTGCAGCGAGTCATGGACTCTTCGCTCACAACAGGAGAGGAAACTGAGCGCTTTCCACATGCACTGCCTCCGACGCATCCTCGGCATCACCTGGCAGGACAAAGTTCCAAACAACACAGTCCTGGAACGTGCTGGAATCCCTAGCATGTATTCACTGCTGAAACAGAGACGCCTGCGTTGGCTCGGTCATGTCGTGAGAATGGATGATGGCCGGATCCCAAAGGATCTCCTCTATGGAGAACTCGTGCAAGGAAAGCGCCCTACAGGTAGACCACAGCTGCGATACAAGGACATCTGCAAGAGGGATCTGAAGGCCTTAGGGATGGACCTCAACAAGTGGGAAACCCTGGCCTCTGAGCGGCCCGCTTGGAGGCAGGCTGTGCAGCATGGCCTTTCCCAGTTTGAAGAGACACTTTGCCAGTAGTCTGAGGCAAAGAGGCAAAGAAGGAAGGCCCATAGCCAGGGAGTCAGACCAGGGACAGACTGCACTTGCTCCCGGTGTGGAAGGGATTGTCACTCCCGGATTGGCCTTTTCAGCCACACTAGACACTGTGCCAGAACCACCTTTCAGAGCGCGATACCATAGTCTTTAGAGACTGAAGGTTGCCAATACAAAGCTTAATGCACAATGAAATTTGATGCACCATCGAGATACGGACTTAAAATATATATATGCATATGCATACAACACTTAAAATATATATATGCATACAACAATCACTCATGTCAGCCACACTCCTCACACTCCACGCATAATGCAGCATGCATCATATAATATAAAAATAATATTTAACTGGATAAATTGGATGATGAATCCAATGTAATCAACAACTGAGAGGGGCTAGTGTGGTTAGCTGGGGATGAAACTAATAGAATAGTTCCATGGCTGAGAGGGTATGAGTCCAGTGGCCATGAGGTGTATGACTCACAATACTTACATTAAATGTGCTAGAATTTCCATTTTATTCTTCCTGTCAGACTATATTCTTCAGGTTCTGCTGTTCCTAAAACAATGCAGACTTCATAAGTCAATTAGCTCCACCTCACCTATGCTTTTGGATGTAAAACCAGCATAATCAAGTACTGTTTTTATCTATAAACCCCTAAGCCAGTTGTTCCCAAACTGTGGGTCATGACCTAATTTTTGGTGGGTCACGAAACTGATAAGTTGAGAGCTAAGAAAGAAAAAGTAATGAACTGTAAGAAAACTGAAAAGAGCAGCATGTACATGTTTACTCATGAACAGGTGCATTGGTCCATTTTGAAAGACGGGCCGAGGGGAATGCAGTGCCACCAGAACGGCTCCAATCTGATGAAAGCACAACCAAACAAACCCTTGAGAAGGAAGTCTCCCCCCTCCAAGTTGACAACGAAAATGTATTGAGCCCATGGAAAGTAAAGCTGAACCACATGTGTGTGTTTACTTATGAATAAGTGAGTGTGCCCTGTCTCTTATTGAAGACCAGGTGAGGGGGAAAGCAAGACCACTAAAATGGCCCCAATCCAATTAACATGGAGATCAATCAACACTCCAGAAGACTGACAGCCCAATTCTGAGCTGTCTGGGTTGTGTGGCTGCAGCGGCACCGAAAATGGCTGCCGCCGCATCCTACATGCCTTGGGCAGCCACCTGTGGCACCTCAGGAGAAAGGGACTTTTGTCCCCTTCTTCCAGATAAAGGGAGTGGCCCTGCAATGGGGCTACTTGATTCACCACTGACCAAAAGGTTGGCAGTGAGGTAAAAGCCTCCGTGTAGGGTAGTGAGCCCGACACAGACACTTTGGATCTGGTGGAGCTTTGGTCCTGCCTCATTCCCTCCCTGCTCCCTCCCCCAGGCACGCCTCCCCCCTCCTCTCCCCACTTCCCCATCAAGCCACCTTTCCACCCTCCACCCTCCCCAGAACGTCTCCTCTCTGCCTCCCCCCCCCCCGCTTACCTCTCCGCTGCTCAGCAGTCCGTGTGACTGCCAAGTGGCAGAGGCTGTGCGCTCGCCCGGCCAGTGCTGGGCTAGCACCGGCGCTCACCCGGCATTAGGGCTCAGTAAGGTAAGGGCATGGTACGCCGGAGCTCAGGATTGGGCTCTGACTTCTCACCATAGTAAAAAGGGTGAAAACAGTAGGCTTGAATGGCTAGTAAAGAAAAAGTTTTTTTTTTAATCTTGTAAAGCTAGGTAGGTCCCGAGAGAGTGTCATTTTAAAAAGTGGGTCCTCGGGCTAAAAAGTTTGGGAACCACTGCCCTAAGCAATTTGGCCATGGAGTATCTCAAGGAACACCTTTTCCCATATGACTTGTGTTACCAATGAGACCCTGCTCACATTGCCATCTTTCATGGGTGTAAGACTGGCTTCCATCAGAACAGAGCTGTTTGGTAGCTAGCCCAGTTTGGGAATATCATTCTGGGGAGGGGGTGCCCATTGGCCCTATCACCTGTCTCCTTTTTCAGGCTAACTGCACACCATGGTTCCACCAGGCCTTTGAGAGTACAGCCTTTTGTTGATGTTCTGGCACCTGTGAGCTGATCCAGCATTGTTTGCTTTACTTTTTGATACTGACTTTATTGTAGCTTTAATGGATTATTACCTTGTCTTATGAATTTTTTCCCAATGTCAAAATGGTAAAGAAATGTTGTAAATAAATAAAAACATATAACCACGTTTCCCAGAGGCAGAAAAATGGCTGTGATTCAGTGGCATATGCTAATCAGTTTCATATCTGCAAAATTTAAAATTGACCCATGGACCAGTTATAAAGAGAGTTTAAAACCACAAGAGCAACCAAGCAGGTAAGTAGTACCTTGAAGTATATTTTCCAGGCCCATATTTTTACATGTGATTTTAGAGATGATGGAAGCAAATAAGTTCACATACAGGGTCCTTGGTATCCACAAATGATCCATTCCAGGACCCTGCTGTGGATACCAAATTCTGCAGATAATTAAATATGTGGCTGGAGGGCCTCAGAGGACCACCTAGATGTGACTGGAAGTCACCAATGTGAACCAGGAGTGACTTGCCCAGGAAGCCTTCTGAAATGCCTCCTGAGGGCCTTAGAACACTTCTGGATGCAAACAGAAGTCACCAGCAAGAACTGGAAGTGACGTCTGGTTGTGTCTGGGAGATGTTCTGAGGCTCTCCAGCTGTGGCCTCGGCATCCACAGATACTGAAATCCATGGATGCTGAGTCTGCGCATAAGGAGGGCACACTGTACTGTATATCACATCTGCTTCCTTATGAGGTGACCGAGACTCTTAACAAAAGACAAATGTATTGGAACTTGAAGGAAACAAATGAGAACATCAAACCTTTTGATGGCAACAGGATATCTCAGGAAATGTCATTTATATATAAATGATTAATACATCACTGAGGAGTAAACACAGGAACCAGCTTCAGCTTCAGGCTTTGCTGCAGTATGGAATTTGGGGAAGTCCTGCAAGCTACAGATTTATGGGTACATATAATTATTTCCTGGAGCTGGCTCTTTCTGTTGCTTCAAGGTTATGCAGAGAAGGTTGAACTGCACATTAGCATTTAAATGTGTGTGTGTGCATTAATCCAGCAGATACTGCTTCCTCTGCCCATTAACATCTAAACTGGAGTGCCAGGAAGAATGCTGCCATAGCAACAGCTTATTGACATCCCAACTTCCCCCCTCTAGAATTAGTCTTAAATTTACTCTGAAAGACTGTAAATTTTATTTTCCTGGTGAAATGCTAAATTACACTAAAAGTGCATGCACTTTCACAATTAGATGCAAAATGCAACCATAGAGAGCAGAAAGCAATTTTGGCTGCAACCAATCTTATCTGTATCAGTTGCATTTTGCATTTAATTCTGACACTTAAAGCGTTCAGTTAATATTCTTTCTTACATGAAATAAGCATTTGAAAGCAGTTTTCTAACACAGTGATTCTCACACATTTAGCACTTTTTAGACCCACTTTTTAGAATGATAATCTGCCAGGACCCCTGGAAGTGATGTCATAACTGGAATTGACATCATCAGGCAGGAACATTTTTAACAATCCTAGACTGCAATCCTACCCACACTTACCCAGGAGTAAGTCCCATTTACTGTCATTGTTAAAAGAATATGCATAGTAGGGCGCAATCATAACCCCTTATGTCAGTACTTTCCAGCAATAGCATAGCTAATGGGTGCCAATGGGACGTGTGCTGCATCCTGCAGTTGGGTGTCACTGGTGGAAGCCTCCTCAAAGTAAGGGTTGTTCCCTTACCTCAAGAGCTGCATTGCACTGACATAAGGGGTTAGGATTGCGCCCTAAAAGTACAGGTCTGTAACATTTCCCCAAATGCAATCACATACTATGGTAGCTTCAAGTCTAATATATGAAAAATAAAATATTGAAATGAATGGAGACCCACCTGAAATTGGCTTATGACCCCCCGAGTGGGTCCTGACCCACAGTTTGAGAAACACTGTTCTAACAGAATCATCAGGTAATATTTTGAGTGATCTTTATTTTAGTGTGCATTCGATCTTTGTTTAGATTGAATGAATGGTGAAAGAGTTTTTCACCTCCAGTTCCCATACATTATTCCCATACATTATAAAATGGAGCTTCATATGAGCCACAGGTCATTAGCCATTAGCCCTTGATTTTTTTTTGCAATACCAGAGTTCAGCAATAGGAAATGAAAAGTAGTAGTAGTAGTAGTAACCCCTGCTAATTGGGTAAGAGGCACTTTTTCAAGTGGGTGCTCCTTTTTTTAGCAGGGGGAGAGTAACTGGCCCACCTCACCCCAGCAGTGTCTGTTCTAGTGGCTGTCTGCTGGTATTCATTTTGCATCTTTTTAGATTGTGATCCCTTTTGGGACAGGGAGCCATTTAGTTATTTGATTTTTCTCTGTAAACCGCTTTGTGAACTTTTAGTTGAAAAGCGGTATATAAATACTGTTAATAATAATAATAATAATAGTAGTAGTAGTAGTAGTAAATAAAAGATCCTCAGGGCCAATGCAGTGTGTCTCTTTTACTGAGAAATCGCAACCAGACTTCACCCCCCATCTAAGCCTAGAAAGAGCTTCCATAGCAAAAGGAAAGGCTTCGAGACAGGCTTGAACACAGGTATATTAAAAAAACAACCCTGCTGTAGTCTTAGGTCTTTCTTCCCTAATTTATGACAGTGAGGCTGAATATAATGATATGACTCTATTGTCTCCAGTGGATTGCTGTTTGAAATCCGTTAAACCTTGCAATTGAATAATTCCCTTTTAAACTACCAACTTTAAGGCATTGAATCAAATGTGTGAATCAAATGCATGTTTGAAATGGATGAAACTGCAGTTGGTGTTTATATAAGTAACCAATGAACTGTAAGTGATATGGAGGCAGTGGTACTTGCTGCTGCTCATGTTCCTGGCCAAGAGACAGCAAGCAGTGAGCAAGTGGCTTGATGGTGGCAGCAGCAGCTTCTCCTGCCCCCAGGCTGGGTTCTTGTCTCATCCTCTTTCTTGTATGCAACACCACCTGCAAGACTCTACGGGCAGTGGCGTCACTAGGGCTTGCATTGCCCAAGCGGGAGGCCAGTGTCTCACCCCATGATGGACCCCCTCCTATGCAGTGGATGGGGCAATGCCCCAGGCAGGGAGCATGGTAATGCTTTTGATAGAATAGAGATATTTCAAAGCATCAAATGATATATGACTTGATGGTATTATTCATAAATACCAAGATTTAAGAAATTTGGTTAGTACTGGTGCACCCCCTATGCACACACCCCACCACACCCTATAGTGACGACACTGTCTCTGGGGCAGTGTATTGGCAGGATGCCTGAGACTCCTTACCTGCCCTTTGAGCTACCTGTGTGGATAACTTACTTCCTCCTTTTCTCCCACATGTTCTCTCCCCTCCCTTCCTGACCACTGAAGCAGTAACTCCAAGGCTGCTGTGCTCTGCCCCCAATGTCAGGCTTACCATGTAATTGACCACCACTGCTGTCACCCTCTTACAACCCAATCCTATGCATGTTTACTCAGAAGTAAGTCCCAATAGAGTCAATAGTGCTTACTCCCAGGAAAGTGTGGATAGGATTGGGCTGTCACAAGGCAGTGGTGGAAGGTAATGGGAAGAGTCACTCTCCTGTGGGTGAGCCTCTTCCAAAGCCTGTCATGGTAGCAAGTGGTTGGCTCCATGCCTGCCAGAATACACTGCTCTAATTGGTCAGTGCTAATCAGAATGCGCAGCTTCTGTGCAGACAGTGCAGACAACTATCCATCTCCACACTGAAAATTTGAACAGTTATTGGTTTTTAACCCTTTTATACAGTAAAAATTACACCCAGGACAAAGGGTGCTATAATAAAACAGAGTTTATAGGGGGAAGCATTATAGGAGGTATTGCTGTATTCACTATTAAGGTGACCAAAGACTGATTTTTTTGAACCCTTTCAGTGCATTCTTATGGTGAAATGGGGACTCCAATCCACGTGAATGATTGTGACTTAAAACCAGGGCGGTGATGGAAGTTTCCGTGCAATAATTAATAAGAAGTACAAAGGCATGGCTTTGTTTATGCAATATCTAGGTGTGTAGCACTGAAACCCTAAGTCCAGATCTACTTTCTCTCAGACCTGAAAGCACACAAGCCTTTTCTTTTGAATCCATTTGCCGTGGTAATGGTTCTGCATGTGCGTTTATCCTCTGTGTTCATTACTTTCTATCAGTTTCCATTGTAAGGCATTTTTTGGGTGTGTGTATGCATATTCCACTAATACAGGTGACTTCTCCCATCATTATCAAGGATATAATTATAGATCTTTTGGAGACACAGCAGTGTGTTGCATTTGACAGTCTATTTCTCAGTCTGATGCTGCCGTTGCATGGAACAGATTCTAACACCTAGTGGTGCCTGCAGACATGTATTTCCTGCGTTGCTATGGCAACACTATGGCTAATGCTATGGCTCAGCAAAGGGACAGTCGGATTTCATAGCACAACAGGGATTTTGCACTTTGGATAGTAATGTGGTGAATTACTCTTTAATTGCAGAATGAAGATGTTGGGAAGCCCCCTGGTGAGGTGCCTCACAGGACCTGTTCGTTGTCCAGCAACAACACAGACAGAAATTGCTAACTGCAATTTTTTCTTTGGCTAGCCAAAGGCTGAGTCTGCGTACCTCAGACAGCAGCCTCCAAAATAGCTCAGACAGGCTGCAATCCTGTCCACGCTTACCTAGGAGTAAGCCCCATCGATTATAATGGAATTTACTTCTGAGTAGACATGCATAGGATTTGGCTCACAGTTATTTATATACTTTAAATACACACTCACAGGTGGCATAAAGGGGAGAACCCAAGCAAGAACTTTTAGGTACCCCAGACACATAAAGAGATGTATTAGTGAGGGACTTTCTCTGTAAAGGGCTTCTATAATTATCATTGACCTTCAAGATCTTGCCTACTCTAGACATGGTGCCAGGACCATTGCATCCTGGAGAACTGCATCCCAGCCAAATCCACCCCAGTCATTGGCATCCCTGGACATTTGCACCTGTTTTTTTTTGGGGGGGGGGGGGGGGAGTTGTTTTTTGTTTTGTATCCCAGACATGTGTCCCCAAAATATGCATATTTATAATAGATGTACTGTTTTATTTTTAAAACTCAAAGGTAGGGTTAGGGCTGGGATAATAGGCTTAGCATATATAACATGGGGTTTGTTGCCCAGTTATAGTGGGATGCAAATAACCAGGGCACAGAAAGCTCATGTACAGATATCCAGGGTATCAATGACAGGTTTCATTTGGTCAGGATGCATTTGACCAGAACAGTCACCCAGGTCACAAATACACTAGTACAGTGGTTCTCAAATACCCTAGTATCTCGGAACGCAACTTTGAACCTTGCCATTCTAATTTTATCTTAGCCAAGTACAGATGGGTCCCCATATCCATGGGGGTTCTGTTCCGCCCTCTCTGTCAATAGGAAAACCACAGATGTGGGGGGATGCTTGTATACTGGAAATAGGATCTTCCCACAACCCCCAAGTCCATTACAGTACCTTTGTTTTTCTCCCATAGCAATGGCAGCCCTGGTGTTTTAAGCTGAATAATTCTTGCTTAAAGCCATTTCTGCCCATATACCCAACAGGGACCAAATGCATACACCTGTGAACCAGGCGAAAATGGAATAACGTGATATGCAGGCTTGTGCCTGCATGCTACAGTGAAACTAATGAACATTAATAGGAAGCAGGAACAAGGTGGGGACAGGGGAATAGAATCTTTGGGGCTGGCACCAAAATCTGTTCTCTCCTACACCCTGCCCAGCCCACCCTCTTCTCCAAGCTCATGATCCTCTCCCTGAACCTCCCCTGCTGTCAACTTACCTGCTTGGCAGGGTGTCATGGAGCCACAACCGTATACACAGGGTCTCCAACTGGTGGCCTTAGCGTGCACAGTGGCAGTGCGGCTTTCAGGCCTCCGGTCCAGGACTAAGGGTAGCAGTTCATGACATGTTACTGCAAGCTTTGGATAGAACTGTACTGTTAGGCTCTAATCCTATATGCGCTTTCTTTGGAGTAAGCCCCATTGACCACAGTTTTGAATAGACTCACTTTTGAATAGACATGCTTAGGATTGTGCTGTTAGAAAAATAAGAAATAATGGCACATGCCTGATCTCGGAAGCTAAGCAGGGTCAGGCCTGGTTAGTACTTGGATGGGAGACTGCCAGGGAATACCGGGTGCTGTAGTCTTATACCATAGTCTTTCAAGACTGAAGGTTGCCAACCATTTTGTCTCATCAGTAGCATAGCTGGGGAGGGCAAAATGATAAGTACTGCAGGTGCCACAATGTGCCATGTCAGCGGCTCTTCCGGCTTACCATCAGAGCAATTTCGGGCAGCATTGGCAACATGCAGGAGACACCGTTTTGTTTGGCAAGCACTTGTGCATTGCTGTTGCTGACCAGATTGGCTCCAACTGTGAGTTGGAGGAGCCATTTACTGAAGGTGCCGCATCGTGCCATGTACTTACCATTTTCCCCACTCTAGCTATACTACTACTGTGCATGTTGTTATTTACTAAAGGTAATATAATAAATAAAGGTTTTTACTTCTAGTAAGGTAAATAAAGTATCTATGTACTCCTGGGAAATTGCCTTAAAACAGCAAAATGATAAAGGCATTTCATCTGACACTTGATCCTGTCTATGTTTGAAATTCACATGTGTAAACATTAGAGAGCAATAATTTAGGTTGCAAAACAATTGCTCCTCAACCCTTTTCTCAGACAGAGAGTCACTGCTGTTCCTTGCCTTCCTACCCAGTTTGAAAACTGAAATTGCTGTAAGGAATAACAGAGGGCCAGCATGACAATGACAATAGCATTAGCAACCTCTTTCCATCTACATATTTAATATTAAAATAATTGAAAAGACATGCTTCATTATCCTCATATTGTGGTAGCAAAGCACCTCATGAGATCCTACTCATTTTATCCTACTGAAATTCTTTTTTTTTTTACTATAATAAACTATAATAAATATAAAATACATAAACAAATACATAAACAATACTCTAATGGTGTAGCAAGAGCGAAACCAAAAAATTCTAACTACTTATATTTTATAAAGTCTAAACATTAACAAATGTTAGTCTATATTATTATCTAATCCTTTAAAAATAATCTTCAAATCCATAATACATTAAATTATTATTTTCTCTCTTTTTCAAAAAGTCAACAATTGGTTTCCAATTTTTCAAGAAGTTTTTTGTTGAGTTCTCTTTAAGTAAGTTGTGAGTTTGTCCATCTCTGCAAAGTTCATAAGTTTTGTCCACCATTCTTCTATTGAGGGTATGTTTATAGTCTTCCAATATTGAGCATAGAGTATTCTGGCAGTGCTTATCATATACAAAAATAAAGCTTCATTTTTTCTTTCCACATATTCATCTGTCATACCTAATAAAAATACTTCTGGCTTCAACTGTACATTTGTTTTTAAGATCAACTATATCTGTGCATGAATTTGTAACCAATATTTTTTTACTTTTGAACACGTCCACCACATGTGGTAAAAGGTTCCCTCTTGTTTCTTACATTTCCAACAACTATTGGACATACTTTGATACATTTTAGCTAGTTTACTTGGTGTCATGTACCATCGATAAATCATTTTATATATGTCTTAATGTTAACATTCAGAGTAAATTTTATCTGTTTTATCCATAGTTTCTCCCATCTGTCCATTGAGAGTTCATGGCCCACATTTTTCACCCACTGGATCATGCATTCTTTGACCTGTTCATCTTCTGTTTCAAATTTCAAAAGCAATTTATATATTTTAGATATTACTTGCTCATCTGATCTTAGTTGTTTCTCCAATATTGACTCTCCCTCTTCAAAGCCATATAATTTATCAGTTTTAAATCTTTCTAATAATTGTAGATATATAAACCATTGGCAGTCAAAACCCTCTGCAATCAATTCTTCTCTAGACTTCAACACACATTGACTTGGTTAAAATTCAATATATTCATATACAATAACCATTTGTCTCTTTGTGCTATTCCCAAACCAAAATGTGCTTCTTGTGGTGAGGTTGAGAGTGGAATTTTGTTATAAAACCTCTTCTTATAACGATTCCATATCTTCCACAGTGCATGTCTAACATAATGATTCTTAAATTCCATATTCACTTTCAACTTATCATACCAAAGATATCTGTGCCAACCAAATCGTAAATCATATCCTTCTAACTTCAACAATTTTTTATTTTGTAGCAATAGCCATTCTTTAAGCCACAGAAAACAACACGATGCATAATAAGTCTTCAGGTCTGGCAGTCCTAAAACTCCTCTTTCTTTTGCATCTTTTCCTACTGAAATTCTTAAGTGGAAAGTTATCAGTCCTCTGTAAAGAGGAAGGAGAATTCCTCTTGTATTTCTCCTCTTGTATTTTTCAAAGGAGCCAGAAGATGGCAATACAAATTCTAGTACTACAGTACTTTATAGCTTTAACTATAGCTTTAAGTTAATGTCTAGAACAGTGTTTCTCAAAAGGTGGTTTGGGACCCACTAGATGGGTCATGAGCCATTCATTTCAATATTTTATTTTTCATATATTAGACTTGATGCTACCATGGATGTGACTGCATTTGGGGAAATGTTACAGACCTGTACTTTTAACAAGCTACTATGTATATTATTTTAACAATGATAGCCAATGGGACCTATTCCTGGGTAAGTGTGGGTAGGATTGCAACCTAGGATTGTTAAAAATAGTCCTGCTTGATGATGTCACTTCTGGTCATGACATCACTTCCGGTGGCTCCTGAGATTTTCATTCTAAAAAGTGGGTCCTGGTGCTAAATGTGTGAGAACCACTGGTCTAGAAAATGTCTATACCTGTCTCTACAAATGTAAATATACCTATGTTGTACACTGAGGTCAATTTACATGATCAGTTGAAGTACATTTCATCTGGCAGTAAGCTCTTTTTAATGTGACCTGCACCTGTATCTCTGGAATGCACAGGCTCATTGCATAAATCACATTTATGAGCCAGGAGTTTGCAAAGCAAATGTACATGCAATTTCTATGAATTTTCTTCTGCTGCCTCAGAGGGGAGGATCACAGAAACAAGAAAAAATCTATATATGCTGGTATGTGTAAATTTCTGGCTGAAATATGACATAATTTATACATCTATGACCCAAATCCTAACCAACTTTCCAGCACTGATGCAGCTGTGCCAAGGGGGCATGCACTGCATCCTGCAGTTGGGTGGCAGTCACGGAGGCCTCCTCAATGCAAAGGATTGTTTGTTCCCTTACCTTGGAGTTGCATTGCCCTTATCTTGGTGCTGGAAGGTTAGTTAGGATTGTGCCCTATGTTTTCTGCTCCTGACACATATAGGAGTTTTTGGCAGGGTACAATGTATAGGTTACCTAGATACAATTTTTGAATGAGTTTAATCTTAAGGACCAGCTTGTGTATTGCCCATGATTAAATGCCTTCATTGAAATTCTGATGGATGGTTTTATTTAATAGAAAAAAAAATTTCTTTAGGAAGGAGCTGTTTTCATTGGAGCAGTGGTATGGAGAGAAGGTGCTTACCCCATCCATTGTGTTTCCACCGCAAGCTGTCCCTCTTGCAGTGGCGTTCTTCCATTGTGCCACCTGGGGGCACATCTCCAGGAATGCCACCCCCATCCAGCAGTGCTGCCCTTGGCCTGCTGCCTCCCCCCCCCAAGCAGCAGATACCTAGGGGTAGCATTCACCACCCCCTGCACCTGTTGCCACCCCCTGGAGGCATTCTGAGGGCCGAGGAAACCATGTGCAACCTCCCCAGCCTGAATGTCTCCAGGGAGGAGGTAGCAGGTGGAATGCCACAGATTCCCTAGGCCTCTAGGGCATTTGCTGCTCTGGACCCTGTGGCCCCCTGGACCCTCTCTCAGATATGCCACTGCCCCCTTGCAAGGCTAAACATAGTGGGGATAGTGACTTGAGATAGTTACAATGGAGTTTTTGCTTTGGGAACAAACTGGGGAATTAGAGGGAGAAGTTTCAGAATTAAAACAGCATATAAGGAAAGAGTGAACTTCCCCCTCCTTGTATGCTCCACTTCTGACTGGGATTGCTACCCTACACAACTTACTAAAAAAAATAATTGGAAGCACACCCTAGCAGCAAACATTTGCATGCTTGTGTATTTTGGCCCCAAGGGCTGGCTAGAATAGTTGTGAAGTGAGAGTGGATCTCCCAGGAATATTTGCACTGTAAAGCAGTTACAAGGGACTTTCAGGTTGACCATGTTAAGGGTTGGTCAGATCGGGCACCTGCCAAGGGCCCATGCCCATTATACAGGGTCTACCCAGTCAGGTTGACCCCCTGATTCCTTAGTAGCAATAGTGATTGGTGCCACTAGGGGTTGGGCAGAGGATGTTGTCGGCGGCCCAGAGCAGGGCTTTTTCCCAGAGTCCAGCAGCCTGGCATTGATACTGGGGGGCTTTACTTCTGATGGGAGCAGTAGAACTTGGGGAAAGAGTGTTTTCCTTTCTTGACAGAGCCAGGCAAATGCCTACATATTATTTTTTCAAAAGAGCTATATCTGAAAACTACTCCTTATAAGCATTCTGCTTGTTAAGGGGCTTTCTCCAGCAATGGTACAATGTCAGGAGAGAATTTGGGCAGACAAGGGAACTTGACAAGGGGCAGAGTTGGCTTTTGGGTGATTGTGGCAATTTTTCCAATTGGGCCCTACACATGGTGGGGCCCCACACTGCCCTTCCACTTCAGAAGCACCTCCCACCCACTCCTACTTCTGATTGGCCCGGAATTGGATCACTTCAGAAGCAGCTCCCACCCACTGCTGCTCCCAATTGGCCTGAAATTGGACTGATTTATGTGCCTCACTCTTTCTCTGCCCTCACAGTTCTCAGTGTCATCCTGTGCCTCCCCTGTGCCATTCCTGAGCTGCTCCAGCATGGCATTTTTTTAAGCAGAAGCAATGGGGGCTGATCAGCCACTCTGAGAGTGACTGGAAGAGTGGCTGCTGCCACCTCCCCACTCTCTTCTTCCTCCTCTCCGAGGCTGCCTTCTTCCATGTGTGTTCACTGCATTTTATTTCCAAGACTCTCAAACTTGGTTCCTAGATCCCAACCTGGGATCTCTTCTCATCAAAGTGAAATCTTTATTTACAACTCTCTCCCTCTTCCACTCCCCAAAGCTTCCCACTTTCCTCCTCCTCCCCAAATGAAACACTTCCTATTTTATCACAGTCATAAAGTTGTTTTTGTGCAATTAGCAAAGGGTAGAAAAGCACACACTCTACTTGACGAAGAGCAAAATAAAGGTACAGTTATTAAAGTGATTTATTAATTTTGTTGTTTGACTGAAAGGAGAGGTTGGAGACTCCAGCCTGAGTGGGAAATAGTTTGTATTTTTAAAGTGATGAATCTTGCTATTTGAAGGGAAGATTTAGCAGCAGCTGATGAACTGATTGCATCTCCTATTACAGGAGACACTATTACAGGAGCCTCCTATTTTCATACAGAGGTGGACCTTCCATTCATTTGATGGGGCAAATGCCCCAGGTGCAGAGCCTCGCACTTCTTTAGGACCTGTGGAAGCCCCCGTCTTTAGGCTTCTGACGAGGTTGGAAGCTGTGCTTGCGGTTTTCTGGGAGCATAGTTTAAGCCGTTGGGGAACCTTCAGGAGGTTTCCCTGACGTCACCTGGAGTCACGCAAGGCACTGTGCACTCCAGGTAAGTGAGATTTGCATGTGGGGGGTGGCGGCATTCTACGGGGGGGGGGGTGCCATCATGGACTGTTTCCCATGGACTATTTCCCTGTTTCCCATCATGGAGCTGGGGAGGTCCACAACTGTTTTCATAGTCTTTTATTTTTGTTTTCCCCACTAGTTGCTGGAGGAATTTAATTAATAAAGGGCTCAATCGTATCCAAGGAGAGTTGGATTGGGGTGTGTGTGTGATGTTGGTCAGGCTGGTTGTTCACAAAGGCCATTTGGTGAAACAATTCTGTTAGCATGCTTACAAAGTTAAAAACAAGAGTCCTGCTGGATCAAACAAAATCTTATCTACTCTATCATCTTGTCTCTGACAATGATCAGTGGCTTATCATTTATAATTATATATTGCTGTGTATCAATAATATATTTTTAACATCTGCATTAATTAATTATATGATAAATATAATTAATTAATATTAATATAGTTAATATTTCTGGCCACTTTCTAATTAATGATGACGCTTCCAGCCCTTAGTAATATAAAGTGAAGCCATTGCCAATAGCCACAGGAATCATGGAAGACACAGGCTGGAAAAGTTTGAGAACCACTGCACTAAAGGTACAGGAATCCTATCCAGAGCAAAAAAAAAATAGTAGCAGGTGCCTCACAAAATTAGAGGGGGCCCCGCAAAAGTGTTTCCAATTGGGCCCTGCAGTTCCTTGGCAGGGGATTGGACTCAATGATCTTGAAGTTTCCTTCCAACTCTGATTCTATTCTTCTTCTTGTGAAATTTTGTGATGACTCTTCTATATCTCATTGTGAGTTGTTTATAGTACGATTCACACAGAAGGAATTGGTCAAGTTGCTTTGGAAACCTGTGTATGTGTGTGTGTGTGTAAAACAAGTGTGTCCTGTGTTGGGGCCAGTAGAGGGGTAACCCAATCCTGAGCTGCCTGGAGCTGCAGGACCTGGCGGCTCCACAAAGAGCTCCTGCCGGATCCAGAGCCTTGTGCGCTACCGCAGGAGGCTCCTCGGGAGAAGGAGACGTTCATCCCCTTCCCCCGAGTAAGGGAAGCAGTTCCGCAATGGGACTACTCACTTTAGCGGTGACTGTTTGGTTGCCGCTAAAGTGAAGGCGAGCAGCCCTACCCAAGTGCCCTGGATCCTGCAGAGCTTGTTTCCATGGACCTGCCTCTCCCCCGCCCCCAGGAACGCCCCCAACCACGCCCTCCCCGGAATGCCTCCCCCACACCCCCAGTAATGCCCCCATTCCCCGTTCCGCAGCCCAGCAGTTGCAGGCACCGCGCGAGTTGTGGAATGTGGGCGCCCGCTGGGCGGTGGCTCAGCGCCGGCTGGAGCTGAGTCACCTCTGGTGGGAGCCTGGCGGTAAGCCCTGCAAACGTGCTTTATGGCACGTTTGTGACTGTGGTCTGCGCCGCAGAGGCGCGGTGCGGACCACAGGTTTGGGCTCTTAACCTGTTAAAGTCAGCATTTTATACTCTAAATCACTGTTCAGTTCCAGAAATGTGTAGGCAGCACGTTTGCTAACTGACAGCTCTGTGTGAAAACAAATACTTTCAGAAGGAAACACTGACAACTGGCTTCTTAATGAAGTGCCAACACTTTAAAGAATCCCAAACTCACACAGCTATAGGAAGACGTTTATATATTGTAGGATGTGCCTAGGTTTTCTTCCAAATAACTATAGTGCATATTTGGTGAAATGGTTTTTTTTTTTTAAAAACTAGTTTATAGTTGAGCCTGTAAATGGCATTCATAACCACCTCAAAGTTTACTAGAGGCTATGCTGCTTTAATAAATGCTTTTGTTAACTGCTTAGAATAGCAATATTCAAACCATGAACGTCTGCACTCCCAAAAAATCTTTCTGTGTGCAGTGAAGTAGTGGTGAAGTCTTACTGTTCCAGTAACAGAAATTACCCTTCTATACAAGAGTTTAGGACAGTATATACCATTCTCACACACACACACACACACACACACACACACACACACACCCACACACTTTTAACCTCACACATCATCCCTATGAGGCTGTTATACCAAGCGTGACTAGTTTCAAAATATCTAGTAAGTTCATAGGTGAGAAGGGATTTTAAGCTAGGTCTACCTGGTTGAAAGCCAGTATTCTAGCCAAACTTTAGTAATGCTTCTGTGTTCTATCCTGTCCTCCACCATAGTAAACCACTGAAGAATTTGCACTGAATTTTAAAAAAATGAAATTGCATAAATGTCACCTATGTACTGATGTTATCCCTACAGAACAAAACTCAGGTGCAAATGGATGATTTTATTGTATCAAGGTGTCTTCTCAATAGACAACTTGTACACTGATATCTTCTCAGTGCCTTGTCCCCTTTGGTCTGATCTCCTTAAAATGGCAACTTGTGGTGGGGAGTCACAGAGGCTTCCTCAAGGTATGGAAACATTTGTTGTATGGAAACTCGGAGTTGAATTGCAGCTTCACCAGTGCTGGAAAGTTGGATAGGATTGGGCCCTTAGTCCCTTGATGAGGCCTCAATGACTGCCTTCTCACTGCATGATGCAGCACCTGCCCTATTGGCATGGCTGCAATTGGATGGGGAAATTGGGAAAGTGGATAGGATTCAGCCATTACCCATGCAAATGCATTACCCATGCAAATGGGTAAAACTGGGAAATTCTTTAAGGTCCTCCACCTTTTCAACACTCTCCATGCATTTTCACAGATGTTATGAGTACTACATGCAAATGTAAGCTATTAAAAGCAATTGAGGTTCCATTTTAAATTCTTATTGCTTCTTATTCTATTGAGAGATACTGTAAGTTTAAAAAAGAAAAAGAAAAGTTATTTCTTTAATTTGTGAGAACACCCAAGTAAGTCAGTCTTGGAAGCCCTGAAGCCAGCAGCCTGCCAAATGTGATTCTACTTCCAATTTAACAAGTTGGTTATACTCAGCAGAAATTTGTCACTGTGTTTTTAATCAAGACTGTCTCAGCTGTCAATGTTTTGTTGGGAATTCTCACTGTCTCCAGCCTCTGTTGTTGATCTCTTTTGAATGCTTGAAGCTGCAAAGACAGCCATGACCTTTGGAATGGAGGAAACAAAATGGATTAAAACTTATCAGTGCATAAGCCATCTTGTGTTTTTGGTAGGCAAGGAAATTACGTGAAATCTTTACTTCATTTCCTCTTATTTAAACAGTTCCAAAAGAATCTCTCCAAGTTTGCCCTAAAGCAGTTTCACTTCATTCCAAATGATGTTCTGTAGTTCTGTAGTCAGGAACACCGTATCTTTCACTTATTTATCTTCAGCAGAGAGGGCAAACGGTGGCCTGGGGGCCGGATCCGGCATCCATGTGGATCTGTTCACCCAGTGAGAGGACCTCTTGGTTCAGCACAGCCGCATTGCAATGTCTTCCCCATTTGGAGGATATGGACCCTCTCGGCAGTCACACCTGCCCAGACATCCTGTTGCGTGGCATTCTGGAATGCTGGGAGACGGTGAACAGCATCCTGTTCTTTGAATGGGTAGGACATCACATGGCGGCCACGTAGAATGCTCAGATGCAGTCAGGACGGGGTTTGCATTCCAGGTGCGCTGCTGCACTCCACAGTTTGAGCAGCGCTGATCTTCAGTATTGTCTCTGAGTTAGAACACTTTTTCATTTTACAAATTGGAAATTGATTATATTGATTGATTATATTCTGGTATACAGTGCACACTGACTGCTATCCAGGGTTTCAGGCCCTGGGTTTTCTTTCTTATAACTTGTGCCATGGCAAAGATATCAGCCTCCCACACATTTGTCAGCTCCTACCCTTCTCCCAGCTTCCCAACTAAATTGAAACTGCTGCATTGGGAGGGAGGGGGGAATTTCAAACTTCAGTGGTTTGAAATAGATGCTATATTAGTAGGAGGGGAGAAGTATGCAAAGTTCAAGGTCTCAAAGGTCTTCTCTTACTTATACCTAAAAGTTTTTTAAAAATAAACATTTTAACATTTTAGAAACTTTTATTAGCATATTTGAGGTTGCCTCTTTATCCCATACTAACAGAACAGGATTATCAATGAAGGATAGCCAGGCACTTTCTTTTTTTAGAAGTTGGGATTTGTACCTTGACATATGAACCACGTGTGGGCCAATGAAACTGTATGTACTAGAATTTCAGGGTTAGAATCAATGAACTGGTTCGTATAACTAGCTGCTCCTAGCAGTCTTCTGTTCTTATGGTGTCCTCTCTGAACATCCAGAAGCAAGCAGCTTCTATAAATCAGCTAGCCTGACTATTTTCAGAGAGCTCAGATTAAAAATTTTGAAGAGAGATAAGATCACAAGAGGGCTTCAGAATGCAAAGCAACAAAGCAAAGGATAAGAATATGTTTCTGAAATAGTAGAATCACTGGAATTCTATTCCAAATGTTGTTTAAAACTGAGGTCACGGTTTGGTGTTATTCTTAACCCAAAAGAAGAGCTTTTACATTCTACCACTAGAGGGGAATACTAAGCCATTAGTAGCTAAGTAATGCATAATATATTCTTATCTTTCCCTTCTTAGCATTAACTAATTCTTAGCATTAACTGCAGCAAGGATATTTCATATAGTATATCCAGCATAAAGAAACTATACAGTCAGGTAGTGCCAATGTTAGCTATCGATGATAGATATGAAATACTCCAGAGATTCTATTCGGAATGTGCATTAATTTCATTCATAACTGGAGACCAAGTTTCATGACCAGTCCAGGTTATGGAACTCATTTCCTCAGGACTGCTGGCTCAATCTGTACTGGCCTGCAGATGGGCCACAAAAACGTCTTTGTTTAGTCTAAAAATTGTTATTCTGTGGTGCTTCTGTGGCATTTCAGGACCCGGATGTTTAAGCTGCTGATTTATATTTATTGGTGTCCCTGGATTTTGTTTTAATTCCTGACGGCATACTTTATGGGACATGAATGAGTTGATGTTCTGTGTATTGTTTTGTGTTGATTCTTAGACTGCAGTACAATACATTCCTGGGAGTCAACCCTACTAAACGTAATGGGACTTGCTTCTGAGTAGACATGCCTAGCTAGCAGTTAGCTAGCTTGATGGTGCTTTCCATGGGATGAAAGGTGTCAGATATGTCTTAAACAAAGATAATTTATTGATGAAGTATTGCAGTTTTGAACTGAGTCACAGTATGCACCCCATGGGTGAATCATACTTCAGAAAGTAAACTATGTCACATTATGTCTCAACATGGATGATGATGGACTTCATAGAGCAGAACCCTTTCTCCTGAAATCCAGCCTTTCCTTCCAGATATATGAAACTCAAGTCCTGGAATATATGCACAATGCTCAGCAGATGCTGTGCCCAGACTGACCATCCAGTCCCTTCCTGAGATCAAAGGTGCTGTCCTGTTTCAGTTTTCATTTCTCAGCCTTTTCTTCCTTTAATTTCATGACTCATTCAGGAGTGAGCCCTTGGTTCCACAATAGGTGCACACAAATCAACCAATAATCCTTGTGTACACATTGTCAAACACTTCCAAATTAAACTACAATTCATTTTCACAAGTGAGACTTATAGTGCCACAGCCACCAAACTGGTTCATAGTCTCTTAACAGCTCAGTCCTGAGCCCAGGCGGTGCTGCTCACTGTCCGGGCAGCAGCTGTCACAAACACGCATAAGGCACGTTACTGTGGCCACCAGAGAAGTGGCCTCAGTGGGGAGGCTTGCACTGGGCTTCCCTGCTCGTGGCAGGAGCAGCAAGAGCAGTGGATGGTAAGTCCCCTGCCAAGCAGCAGGGAGGCATTTTCTGGGTGGAGGGAAGTCAGGGATGGGGTGAAACTGGGCAGGGGGAGGGCAGGATGGAGGGTAGATTGACGCAGGGGGCGGCGACACTGGCAGAGGTTGCAGCCAGTTCTTACACCCCTCCCAAGCCTCAGAGCTGACATGGGTCTCCTTGGTTTTGCTCCCACTAAATAGTGGGCACAGCTCTGAGTAGACCTATTAGGGCCACTGGAGTTCTACACAGAGTAAGGGAACTGACATTCCCTGAGGAGACCTCCAGCTGCTGCTTTAGCCCTGCAGGATACAGCAGCAGCCATTTCAGCACCACTGTACAGTGTGGCACCACCGCAGCATAGGATTGGGCCTTTAATGAGTGAATACATGGAGTCAAACCCATTGTTGCCTACACTGGCTATCAGATAGGAATGCCAAAATGAAGAAAGGATCCCAGCAGAGATGCCATGTTGGACCTTGTTCTCTTCAATGCGCATCATGAGAAGAGTGTTATGAAAACAGAGTATTATCATGTAAGCACCTGTTCCTGAATCTCTGTGAGTGGCAGATCTAAATGCACATCTTGAAACAAAAAACGAGTAACAGGTATAAGTGCAGAATTTTTAGGACACCTGCATCATGTGCCTTGTTTGGGGCACACAGAAAAATGGCAGCCCTGGCAAAAGCTTTCCTTCACACTGACGAGGGCAACAGTATGTATCAGTAGGCATACGTAAATTGTGAGGCAATTACTGCATTTCATTAGCAAGTCCCCCCCAAAGGAGAATTCTCCTATGAGTATCATAGAAATATCATGAGCAACTGAGGTGTATGTAGACATGTATGAGGCATGAGGACCTGGTGTTGGGCTAAGGATATATGCGCACACACTACAGGAATCAATTCCTCCAGCAATGAAGTGGGTTCTTGGCCACAATACTGTTTGTCTCTTATGTGCCTCTTTGTAATGCCTTAAATTTGCCATGGTGAGAACTTAACAGCTGATGTCGGAGAGCCTTTGAAGAAGCTGTTCTTTTTTCCCATCCTGTGCAACTCTTAATCCCACTTTATCCAGGACAAACGGGCTGTCAGATCTGCAGAGAGAGCAGGAAATAAACCCAATGAAAAATGAACACCCTTTCAAATGCCCCACCTGTTCCAAAGAAGCAACTTCATTACGTGGACGTGTCATGAGCAAAATGTTAACCAGAAACTTGAAAAGGAATATGCTTCTTGGAAAAAACGCTACTTGAGGTATTCTAACAAATGGCTGAATTTAAGTGTGATCAATTGTCTCACAATTACTTTTCTCATCTGTAACCTACATTTGATGAAGCTAAGAGGGAAAATTTTATAAAGGATTAATTAACATGCTTTTCCTTAAAGTAGATGTCTAATTTATTTCATTGTATTAGTGAAGTACCACCAGGATGGACTACGTTGATTCAATAGATTTTCGTAGATGCTGAACATTTCAAGTCCACTTTGCTTGTTTCAGTGGGAGTCTGCTTTATGCTGTGATTAAACATACAAGCAAATAATACATATAGCGAAGTGACTTATTGAGTGGCTTATGTTCCTCATTCACATCTTGTCTCTAAGCACTTGGTGACTTCAGACAAATCCACTGAGCACTGATATATGAAAGGCTCTGAAGATTCCAAACTACTATATTTTATTAATATTTGCGCTGTTTTGACATTTGCAAATCCAAAGGTGAAACACAGTGGCTGAAATCCTTCACAGAATTATGCTAATGCCACTGAAGCTGATAAACACAATGGGACTAACCTCTGAGAAAACATGTACAGTATGGGATTGCGCTATTTTCAATAGGAAAAATTCACCTTATAGAAATTAATGGACTTTGTAAGCGCTTTATTTTGGCTGAACTGGGCTCATTATTTTACATTTGAATGTAACATGTTCATCATCATCATTACTGCCACCATCATTCTTTCACTATTGTTACTTGATATTCATTTAGCATTAAACAAAAATAATAAAAAAGTAGGCATTTATGTAGCAGTTTTGAGTGTTTAAAGCACTCCATATACACTAACGTGTACTCACAAAAGGTCCCATAAGGTTAGTACAGTATTATTATCTCACTGTTGCATTTAAGAACATTTAGATTGGAGACATAATGGCTTGACTAAGGCCACCTACAGCACAATTCTATGCATTTTTATTGAGAAATGCCCCATTCAATAAGCATACTCACAGGTTTGTCTGGTATATATGGCAAAGATTCTACATGCATATATTTGCAATTATTTTTTTATCTTCCACTTTGCCACACTGGCAAGGGAATGCAGTGTTTTATTACTGCTATTAAGGTTAACAATATTGCATGATAATGGCTAGATTTTGTTGCTGCTTGATAAATATCTACGTTTTTCTCCATTTCTCCTTTTTATGTTTTTTCTCCTTTTTTACTTTTAAACACCTGGGGCCTTTAAAGGCTTTTAAAATTCATGAACCATTGCTTTATTTGTTCGGTGACAAAACAGGGAATAGATTCAAGGGCCCATAAAAAGAAATATGAAAGCCCCCTACTAAACAGTTTAAAAGATGTGACACTGCAGACAGAATATTTACAGCAAGCAAGGTTTTCCAAGGCAAACCGATGACTTCTTTATTGTTATGAAGCAAAATTGTTCTAGAGAATTTATTAAACACAATATTTTTAAAGAAAATTTCACAAAACTGGCGGCTACAATACTTACATATTTATTATTTAATCCCAGAAATGTTTTGCTATATTGTAACATTAACGATCTTTTCAAATACTTGCTCTGAACAATTCTTTAGAAGTTCAGAAACACTTTAGTGTTTCTTACCTGAACTGCTTTAAGAATCTTGCAATCAAAGCCAGTTTCAGAAGCAATCAAAGGCAGGTCTTTAGCAAAATAACGTCTGGGCACTTACCACTTGTGTTCCAGACTGCATTCTGATTACCTCTATGTCCATTTTTCAGACAGTTCTGCAAATAGGACTTGGGATCAGATCCTGAAGTCAGGATATCATTAAGCAAAGCAATGTATGCTATAGCCAGTCTGAGAGTGTCAATTTTGGAGAGACGCTTTTCATAAGGGAAAGTTGGTACGTGGCCTCTGAGTTCATCAAAAGCAGAATTGATACTGAGCATCCTCTTTCTCTCCCTGATGTTGGCGGCATGTCTTTGTATCCTGCCAGGGTGAGCAGGAAGGGGCTTCTGATATTCCTGCTGCGGATCGCTATCATCTGATAGAAGCAACAAGGAGCTGTCCAATTCAGCACTACCCGCAAGCTGCTGAATCTGCCCACCAAGATCTGGGAGTGGTATCTGAGCATCAGGAAACAAGGACTGGCAAGAAAGAGGCAGCCAAGAATAGTCTTCATCTGCTGGAGGCAAACAGTCCATTAGATAATGATCTGACTGAGAGGAGAATTGGTCAAAAGAGTCCACACCAGCCCAGAATGGACAATCTGATGTTGAAGCTTCCTCAAGACTGAAGAAAGGTACTTCCATTCTCTGTAACTGAACAATCAGCTGCGAATGGAAACTTAAAACTAAAGAACTATTACTCTTTGCTGACACTAGAAAAAAAAAGGATGTTCTGATCTTAATTTTAAGCAAAATCTCCAGAAGCTCCCTCAATTTGTTATTGCTACAGAGAGCCACCTGTATAGTTACACAGTACTTTGGCTTGCAGACCTGGTTGGCTCTAAAGCTTTAAATACTTGTAGCTTTTCTAAGAGCCTTGTCATCACCTCTTCTCTTCTCTTCTCTTCTCTTCTCTTCTCTTCTCTTCCTAAGCCTTCTATTATCTCTTGGTTAGTCTGGGATAACAAAAAGTTCATTTTCTATGCAATTCTGAATTGAAAATCCATTGATGCTGTTACCAAATTTGTTCATTTACTTGATTTTGCCTAGTAATTATGGGAGAGATGCTACAAAGCATGTCTCTTTTATCCTTAAAGATGCTGTTATGCTGACTGAGAAAACAGAATTGATCCCATTATAATGCTGTCAAATGCATATGATCCTGTCCCTTTGATGCAATGGACATGTGGGGCCTTGGCATTTAAACAAAAACGGGGCAAATGAAGAGGAAAAGTTGAATGCAAATCTGTTGTGTTAAACTGGAACACATGACCATGCAAATATTCCTGTCTCATAAGAACTAGTAAAGCTAATACTGCTCTATTTTAAGAAGATTTAATTTTTTTTAAAATCCTTTAAAAAACATTTAAAAAACACACACTGACACAATAAAAACACACACTTTTGAAACACTTCTCTACAGTGTCGCTTGGCCATTAAACTATTAGGATGTCATAACAATTGTGATAGCATTTTGCTATTAGCCCTACTCCAACTTCAGCCTTCTCAAGCTGATAGGGTCAGAATTGCTACGGCTACCAATATGCCTGTTGCTTGGGCTTTCTGGTGCCTCAGCCTTTGGTGGAACACTTCTGGACTAAGCAGATGCCACCTGGAACATACAGAGTTTTGAGCAGCCTGTCTGTGGAGTTACCTGAATGGTTTGGAAATGCCATTCTAGTTTGCCTGCTACTCTTGATAACAGATTTCCACAAAAAGATTATTTGGTGCAAAATGAGTTGCTAACTTGGAAAGTGACAGTGGCTCTGTCCAGAAGTAATCTCAACTAGGATTGCAGCTGGACTTTGCCTAACTACCCTCTGAAGGAAACTGTGAGCTTGAAGTGGGGGACTGAGTTAGGTGTTTCTTATGGAACTAAAGAACACAAAATTATAAACAGTCTGAAACTAAAACTAAAAAGCGCTGCACCTTTCAGATGGTTCTCAGTCTTGTTATGCCAACAGAAGGCAGGAAAAAGGTCCTCCTGCCCACCCCTGCAGTCATTCTCAGTGCAGTTGGAACGAAGCTGGCTGTTTCTTCCAAAGTGTGTCCCTGTTCACATGACAGAGCAGCACTTCAGACTGCGGCTGCTCTGCCCTCGCTCTTGTTTCATCTTCTTTCGGCTATGTTTAGATGATGTTCGATCTAAACATCGAACTGGAAGGGGGACCCTTGGCTCCATCTCCCCAGCTGTTCCCTTGGCCAGTGAGCCTGTGGTGTCGTCTTGGCTGGCAGAAGCCAGAAGCAATCCTAGGATGGGAGGGAATGAAGGAAGGAATAAATTACCTAAGTAAAGGAAGGTGTAATGCATTCTGGAAAGGGAAGAGGATAGCTGAAGGGGGTGGCAGACAGGTTGCCTAAATGATAAACTTTCCAAAGTTGAGGTCACAAAAGACAAGGAGAAATGCAAAGCTGAAGCATGTTGGAAAAGTCCCATTACTGATGCTTTATTTGAAGGTCTTACAAGGTTGTGCCAGCAAACGGCTGGAACAGATAAAGAAATTATCTTTCACCTGCCATTTCCTAAAACAAACAACTGAATCACAGATGGTGTCCATTGCAGAGTACTCCAAGCCTCAGATCTTGCCGTTTAAACTCAAGCAACTGGCTGGTGAGCAATTTTAATTATGTGTGTGGGGGGGTGAAGGGGTGCATTGGGGGACATCTCTTAGAAGATAGGTATGGAATGCACTTGAAGAAGGCAGGCTTCACTTTTACATTGCAATCCTATACACAGTTACTCAGAAATAAGTCTCACTATGTTCAATGGGGCTTACTCCAAAGTAAGTGTACATAGGATTGTAGCTTTGTCTTAGCTATAAAGCTATAAGACCCCTGTAACTGGCCTGCAGGAAGCAGACAGGACAAAGTGGAAAGAACAGTGTTAAAGGCTGTAGCTTGAGGCATGATAGAATCTATGCAGAAGAATCTCCCTGTGGGTTATGTCCACTGTGATAAAAAAAAATATCCCAAGTAATTGGTACCCCTTTGAGCAAATATAAGAGAGAGTGACTCACCTTTTGGAGAACATGGAGAGGTCCCATCAACCTGAAAGCAAGAAAGAGAGAGAGAGAGACTTTATGACAACGGTGTCCAAACAGGCCACAGTTAGACTAAAGAGAATTTCTTTCAGATGGCTGCTGCTCATTCTCATTGTATTATTTATTCAATTCATTTGTATTGTGGCTGTTCTTGAAAGAGCTTGGAGTGGCATACATGTGGCTTTCCCATTTTATCTTCACAAAGATCCTGTGAAGAAGAGTCAACAGATGCACCATTTGAAGAGCAGTGGGACCGGTTTGGAAGCACAGCCATTAGGATTGAGCCCTAACTCTTTGAAAATAGCTGATTTCAAAGGCCAGTTCCGATCAACAGGCTGAGTACCATCTGTACAGGGTGAAACAATGAAAAGTGAGACCTTTCCAAGCTGTTATCACTGCTGCTCCACCGCATCCCACCATCACCGAAGACACACACACCTGGTCACATATCCTACGTCCATGTCTCTGGTGGCGGTCTCTGGTTCCAGAGCACAAGAGGTGTCATCACTTAGCTCATGAGAGGGTATGGCAGTTCCCTCTGACCGCCAAAGATGATTCAGTGACTTGCTCTGAGAATAAAGACAGAAGATGCATTTATCGGATATCCTGTGCCAGACATAAACCTTGAGGATGGCAGGTGGACTCCCAGAATGCACTAAGACAAGCACGCTGACACGCAGTCAAACTTCTAGGCTTTTACATTCATTGCTATGCATGCTCAATTCTATATAAATATATTTATCCACATGTATGGACATACACACAAACACACAATTACATGCAAAGGTAACTTAAGAAGATGTTGATATACACCCATTTGTGCAGATGTCCAAACCCACCCCATTTGTGATGCTGATGGATTTTCTCCTCTCCCCCTACTCCAAGGCTCCGCACACACTGGAGGTTGCACATGTGTGTCCAGTAGGATTTTACACAAGATCAGCAAAATGAGGTTGGGGAACCACTTGAGGTACTGGGCTCAGATAGATAGATACTTTATTTATGATCATCCGACCAGCTAATCACAAGAACAAAACAAAATACACAAAATTAAAACCAACATCCCTTTACACATATATAAAATCATAAAATCAGAATTTATACTCTCATTTTCTTTCTTACCAACTGTGCAGCATGACAGAATCGGGCCACCCTGAATGATATATCAGAGTTTACATCAGATAGCAGAAAAGCAAGCTGCTCCTCCACCTGCATCCCCGTTACAGTGCCGAAAATCGGGGAAATAAATTTAGATTGCAAATTGTTATAATTTGGACATTGCAGAATAATGTGGGCAGTTGTCTCCACCACATGGGGCACAGTCTCTCTGAATAGGAACACCTTGCATAACGTCCCAAAAGGACTGCTGATAAAAGTACATTACGCCTGGCTTTAGTAAAGGCAATTCTGAATTTTGGAATAACGATATTATAAAAATATCTGGCAGGAGAAAGTACAAGAGCTTGATCCCCAAGAAAAACATACGCAGAAAGTCTGGCTCTCGCAGATCTCATTTCAAGGTCCACCAACCTCTGATGCAAAATTTCTTTTGTGTCTCCCGGGCTCATCATCATTAAAGACTCTAGGGAGAGATTGCAGAGATTAAAATGGTCCAGGCTCCTTTTTTCCCAGCTGCCTACAAAAGGATCCAAAAAGATCAAATGAGTAAAATTATCCTGTCTCAAAAGAATCTTCAAAAAATAATGCAAGGCATTTAGCCACATCAACATCTCTATACTTGGGGTACCGGATTCCAGCCTAACAACAGTATTCGGCACACATCAGGGAATATACATCAGTTGACACAAAAATTTGGTCTAGATCACCTCTAGAGACCTGGTATTTAAGTACGGGGCGATCTCAGAACCATAAAGCAATTGAGCCCTGGTTTTAGCATTATGCAGCCTTAAAGCCGCAGGGAGAAATTTGGCACCTTTGGATAAATAAAAACGATAAATGGCACTAGATGTTTTCTGTGCTGATTGACCGACATAGTTTTTATGGGCCAAACGGCCACCTTGATAGTGAAAAATCACCCCCAGGTATTTTATTAATTTAACCTGCTCAATGGGTTTCCCATTTAGGAGCCATTGATAGGCCTTATAACGTCTAACAAAAACCAACACCTTTGTTTTATCAGAATTAATGATCAATTCCTCCTGTGAGCTGACCAGGGCTAAATGGCGAAGAGCCCTCCTCATGGCGACCTGTGTTCTCGATAATATAAGTACATCGTCGGCATACGCCAGAACAGGGACATGATGATCAGCAAGCTTTGGAGGATGTAAGGCCAGATCATCAAAAGAAGTAATCAGTGAATTTATATAAAAATTAAATAAAAGGGGGGCAGGAACACAGCCCTGTCTGACTCCTTTATTAGCCAAAATTGGTTTCGTTAAATGACCACTAGATGAACACCTAATCCTTATGCCAGAGTTGCTATATAAGCTAACCATAAGCAACAATAATCGACGATCAATAGATGAAGCTGCAAACTTATCCCATAGCCTTGATCTAGGGATTAGGTCAAAAGCAGCCTTAAAATCAACAAAGGCTGCAAAAAGTCTAGAGCCCCTAGTGGCCAGATGTTTTTCGACAAGAAATTGCAGCACTAAAGTCTGATCAAGGTGTGATCTTCCAGGACAAAAGGCTGCCTGAATATCGGCTATAATGTCTTGAGATTCCATCCAGGCTAATAGCTGATTTCTCAGATGTAAAGCATAGAGTTTGCTAATAACATTAAGCAGGCTAATGGGCCTGTAATTTGAGGGAATTTCATGACCTCCTTTTTTATAAATGGGAACTACTGTATAATCGCCCAACCCCAATCTGAAGGCATATTAGCAGTTTCATCAATATACGAAAATAAAGCAGCCAAAGTTGGAGCCCACCAGTCCTGGTGTTCTTTAAGCAAATCACTCCTAATAAAATCTTCCCCTGGAGCGTTTCCACTTTTTACTCTCTTAATGAGACAACTTCCTCACTGGTTACAGGTTCCCAGGATGGAAGATCTTCAGCTAATAATTTTAATCTTAAATCTGGACAAGGGGGTTCCTCCGATGCATAAATCCCCTGAAAGTGTTTCACCCATTCTGATGCTGTAATATGATTTGAGGCTCCCAAGGGAAACTTTTTCAGTAGTGGATTAATTGTATGCCAGAAAAGAGATGTATTTTTCTGAATGGCAGCACTAATTAAATCTTCCCAATTTTTCTTTATGAAGATTTCCTTCTTAAGTTTGATGGTTTCCTTAAATTGTTTTTTTTAAGTTTTTTAGGTGCACATAATGAGCCTCCAATTGAGATTCTTTTGCCATAATCAGAGCAGCAGTAACCTGTTTCTTCAAGATACTACATTCAAAATCGTACCAGTCATAAGATCTACATCTCAGACTGATATTGTTGCATGTATAACTACTTAAAAAAGGTTTTAAGGCAGCAACAACATTATTATAATGCGATAAAGGATCACCCTCCTTAGCTATAATCGCATCCCTGAAGCCCATAACCCGCTCACAACTCAAAAGCCCCTGAATTTTAACACTGACATGACTGGTCCATTTCACACAACTTGTCACAGGACCTAAATGGTCAGTAGGGTGATGGATCTCTCTAGACTTAAACTGCCCAGCTGTTGAAAATTTGAGTGATAAAGGGAGATGATCACTCTCTGATTTACTAAGTACCCTAAAATCCAATAAATCCGGGAGCAACGACCTGGAAATAGGCACATAGTCTAGAAGTGAGGGTTTAGCCCCCTTCCAAAAGGAACACACAGTCAGGTGATCCTCCGATCATGAGCCGTTAAGGATTATTAGATCTTGCTTTATGCAGCATTGGGCCAAAAATAAGCCCTGACGATTGCACCTACAGTCGTTAGATACCCATTTACGCAATGGAGGAGGGTCAGAAAAAGATGGGGGACTTGAGAAGAGAAATCAGCTCTTTGATTTCTTCTATGTTTATGGGGGGGGGCAATTTGGAGTGTCCTGCAAATCAATATCAGACGTTTCCTTGCTCAGCACTTCACACTGATAAAATAGGGTTAGAAAGTGTCGCTGTCACTTCTGGGGGGGATTATAGATGGACCTGTAGATGGACCTAAAAGATCGCGAAACTATAGCCCCAAATAGTTTACTCATAATCTTACTTCCGCTAGTAATTTCCTCCATTGACCCATAGCAGATTTCTGTCTCTTCCTTTTCAGGAGTAATTGAAATTGTTCTCTTACCCTGAAAGCAGCTCTAGTAAAGTAATGTAGAAATAAAGTGAGGTGGAACATGCTTAATCCAGTCAAGGACAGAACCTAACTTAGACTGTCAAAGTGCAGTTAGAACAAGGACCTTTAAACAGCAACTGCGATGATGTCATCAACCTGCCACCATTGTTGAGTGAGCAGAACATCACAAAGAGAAGGCAGGGAGGAAGGGGGGGGTGCTCTGACGATGCTCCTGGCTCAGAGGGCTCTTGGCAAGCATTATATGACCATATTCAACCACTGCTTCTTATCAGGAGTTAACAAAACCTCTAGCCTGAAAAAATAATACAGTGACCAATTTGCAGGGGGGCGGGACCCCAAGACACTAGTCTCCTGTGTTTGATTCACAGAAATTCATTGGTGAAGCTTGTTCTTGGCAGGGACATGATCACTGCTCTTCCCTTGAGGTCCCATTGCTTTTCCAGGCACAGTATCAGGCCCCACTCAAAGGTCAGCAAACCTGGGAGATGGCACATGGGTCTAATAAAGGTCCTGCAATATATCTCTGTACTGTTTCTCCTGCTTTTGGGTCTCTAACAGCTGTGTGACAGACAGAAATGCAACAGGGATGGCTTTACCCAGCCTTGGCATCATGGGACAATTGACATCTGTTGCATTTCTGTCTGGCCTACATTTCTGTCTGTGTGTACCTATCAAAGGAACAAGAACTGTGCCAGAAACAAGGGACTGGCTCCATTGCTAGGAGGTTGGCTAATATCTTTGTGCTTGTGTTGCCAGCTCTCAAGTTGGCTCAACTGCCTTACAATACTTGGAGCCAGTGCAAGGAGGCCTCAAGCCAAAGTTTGGATTGGGCTGCTCAAGATTCATAGGTTTATTTGGCATGAGCTTTGGTGGGCCAGTTCCCAGTTTAATCATGCCTCTGACCAGTGGGCTCTAACCCACAAAATCTTCTGTTCATCTTCTAAGATTTCTAAGATTAAAGTTTCTAAGATTTGTTAATCTTTAAGAAGCTGTGAGACTCTGTTTTTTTGCTACAGCAGACCAACATTGTACCTCTCTGGAATGTTTCTAGATAGGGTTGTGTCATGAAAGAGAGTATATTTCTTGCAACCTGCCTATCCAGGGCAGTGATACCTAGTAGCAAGCGCTCACCCCTTTCCAATTCCCCACTTTTCCAATTGGTTTGGAGATGCAGCTTGGTGGGACAAGACCTGGTAGATCTAGTCCTCTGCCACAAGCCCAAGAGATCTGGTTCCCTGGGCAAAACCCGTCTCCAAGAATGCTATTCAGGATTGTTAAAATGCCCTCGCTCTGACTGTAATACCTGCAGAGCAGGGAGGCTGACAAGTCCACTGATCCCAGAACATGGCAGAGGTTTTAAGCCCAAAGGTTTTATTAAGAGATGAGGAAAACAATCAATGTAAATAGTGGGAGCTCATGCACCCTGTCAGCAGCTGGCTGGGTGAAATCATCCGACCAGCTGCCAAGCGTGCGATCACGCTCCAGTTGCTCCAGCTGCTTCCCCATCAGAAGCAGTTGGAGTGCGAGCGCACTGATGATGTCATGACTGTGTGGCATCATGATGTCAGCTGTTGCCCTGGGTGCCAGAAGCCTTGGGTACACCGCTGCCTGGGCTCTCCTCAGCAGCCTTACACACTGCGCACCAGAGAGTGGGCTCTCCCTGTCTTGCCCTGTCAGAAGCGCACAACAGAGGGAGAGAAAATCTCCTCAGACCTGGTGCTCTTTTCCCTGGCCTGCCTCCCTGGCTTTCTAACTGGCTAGCTAACCCTTGAAACCTGAAGCACCTCAGAACTGGAGGGAAAATCCTCCACAGAAACCACAACTGCTTCATCACAGGGTGTCAAATCCATTTCATACAGTGGTCTGAATGGCTGTGATGCCATGACTCCTGATGCCTGCTGTGGGCCATGAGCAAGACTGAAACTACAAGTAAATGAAAACATGTATCAGAATGGGATAATTTCCTTACTTTGAGTAGTGCTACTGTGTTTCTTTTCTTCTACCTCAGCAAAGTCCTCACTGGCTTTTTCTTCTAAAATTTCATGGGCTTCCAAGGACTGGCTTTCACTATCTCATTACTGTGTGATAATTTTTGAGACAAACCACAGGTGAAATAAATTTGCCAGGTCTTTTATTTTTCTTCCACCCCGTCTTTTCTTTTTCTTTTCTGTGTTCCAGACTTATATTTGAACTCCATACTATTAATTTCACCTTCAAACAATGCCAAAACACATGCAGACTTGATCCATGGTAAGGTTAACAGCAATAAATGCAAAATTGTATTAACTAGATTTTTAAGAACTTTAACATAGAAAAGAACACATAAATAGTACATTACCCTTCCAGATAGAATCTCAAAAGATGGTCTCAGTTATGCTTGCTACAAGCTATCATCTCTAGTTCCTTCAGCAACTGCCCAGGATGAAGTTGTAGAAGCAACAAACTGGAGCTGTAAGGGGATTTATTTCCCCTTACCCCAAGTAAAACCCCAGCTGTCCAGGCAGGCCAGGAGGCAGGTTAGGATATGGTGGAGGTCTGCTCTGCCAATCCCATCCCCTTCCTGGGCCTGATCCACCTGTTCCACCCTCCCCTGCCTAAACCTCCCCTCCTCCCCTCAAAAATGCCCTCCCACCACTCTCTCTTTTTTTCTTAAATTTGATCTATTAGTTCATTTCAAAATTTTTGGAGGGGGGTAGGATCTGTGGTGCTGGCACACACCAAATCCTGAGGCTCTTCTTAGGCCTGATCTGCCTGCATTTGTGCAAATTTGTGCCAGCAATATAGCTGGCACAGGTCTGAGTTGACCCATTGTGGCTGTTGGGGTTTACCTTAGGGCAAGGAGACAAATGTTCCCTTACCCCAAGGAGAGCTCCAGCAGCAAGCAGTGTAGCCTTTGCCATTACCACTGCATTGCCACACAGGGATTTGTTGGATTGGGCTATTAAACTCAACCCCATTTAATTGGGTGATGAAGGTGGACAGAGAAGGGGGAAGTGGGAGCAGAAATCTGGAACCTCTCCTGCACCAAGAAGGATACTGTCAGGAACACTCAAGCACTGCTATTAAAACTTTTTCACAGAAATATCACCTCAAAGAAGCATCAGGTTTAGCAAGAAACAGAAGAAAATTTGCCAATTTTGTTTAAAACTAGGCCATTGTCTTTCTCAAAGAACATAAGAACAGCCCCACTGGATCAGGCCATAGGCCCATCTAGTCCAGCTTCCTGTATCTCACAACGGCCCACCAAATGCCCCAGGGAGCACACCAGTTAACAAGAGACCTCATCCTGGTGCCCTCCCTTGCATCTGGCATTCTGACATAACCCATTTCTAAAATCAGGAGGTTGCGCATACACATCATGGCTTGTACCCCGTAATGGATTTTTCCTCCAGAAACTTGTCCAATCCCCTTTTAAAGGCATCCAGGCTAGACGCCATCACCACATCCTGTGATAAGGAGTTCCACAGACCGACCACACGCTGAGTAAAGAAATATTTTCTTTTGTCTGTTCTAACTCTCCCAACACTCAATTTTAGTGGATGTCCCCTGGTTCTGGTATTATGTGAGAGTGTAAAGAGCATCTCCCTATCCACTCTGTCCATCCCTTGCATAATTTTGTATGTCTCAATCATGTCCCCCCTCAGGCGTCTCTTTTCTGGGCTGAAGAGGCCCAAATGCCGTAGCCTTTCCTCATAAGGAAGGTGCCCCAGCCCAGTAATCATCTTAGTCGCTCTCTTTTGCACCTTTTCCATTTCCACTATGTCTTTTTTGAGATGCGGCAACCAGAACTGGACACAATACTCCAGGTGTGGCCTTACCATTGATTTGTACAACGGCATTATAATATTAGCCGTTTTGTTCTCAATACCCTTCCTAATGATCCCAAGCATAGAATTGGCCTTCTTCACTGCCGCCGCACATTGGGTCGACACTTTCATTGACCTGTCCACCACCACCCCAAGATCTCTCTCCTGATCTGTCACAGACAGCTCAGAACCCATTAGCCTATATCTAAAGTTTTGATTTTTTGCCCCAATGTGCATGACTTTACACTTACTGACATTGAAGCGCATCTGCCATTTTGCTGCCCATTCTGCCAGTCTGGAGAGATCCTTCTGGAGCTCCTCACAATCACTTCTGGTCTTCACCACTCGGAAAAGTTTGGTGTCGTCTGCAAACTTTGCAACCTCACTGCTCAACCCTGTCTCCAGGTCATTTATGAAGAGGTTGAAAAGCACCGGTCCCAGGACAGATCCTTGGGGCACACCGCTTTTCACCTCTCTCCATTGTGAAAATTGCCCATTGACACCCACTCTCTGTTTCCTGGCCTCCAACCAGTTCTCAATCCATGAGAGGACCTGTCCTCTAATTCCCTAAGAGAGCAGGAGAGACATTATGTAACTGGTTAAAGGTTACCAACTAGTGCAAATTTACGTGGGTGTAAGAATTACAATGGGGCTTATTTGTTTTAATAACAAGCATAGGCAAGTTTGTATATGGGGTGTTTAAAAAAATGGATGCACATGAGAATACATAGTCATACACACGCTACTGTGGTGTAGCTAGCGAAGCGTGGACCACCCTGAGCGTGGCCAAAATGGTGACCAAAATTGTGAAAATCATTGTTGTTAGGAATAATACCACCATGTTACATATCATTTGATGTGTAATTTACAGCAGAATGCAATTAGACAAATCAGAGTGATATATCTCTGTTCTGTCAAAAGTTATGGCCAAAAAACTCAAAAATAAAAAACAACTTCTTATGTAACAAGAAGTAGATTTCTGTAACTCAGAATGGACCAATGAGACTGATTGTTTGAAGAGCCAATGAGATGTTATGATGACACTGCATGGATACAATAAAGTGTTAGTAAAGTGACACACGGGGGGAGCAGCAGCAGTGACTAAAATCGTGATTTTTAGGAATAATACCATCCTGTTACATATCATTCAAAGTATAATTTAATACAGAATGTAATGAAACAAACCACACTGAAATATCTGTTCTATCAAAATTTATAGCCAAATAACCAGAAAAAGAAAACACAACTGACTTAGGTAATAAAATAGATTTCCTTAACTCTAATCTAGGGGTCTCCAAACTTTTTGGCCAGAGGGTCACATCAAATATATGGTGTGGTGCGGAGGGCCGGAAAAAAAATTTAAATATAAAATTTAAATAAATAAATTAGAGATGGAACTTAGATGAGTGAATGAATGGGCTCATTCATTCCACCTCTCTGGCCCTCAGAAGACCCTCCAGACACAACCAGAGCACAGTTCTGGTCTTGTTCAGTTGAGTGGGCCAGAGGCTTTCAGGGCACAAGAGGTTGGCCGTGGGCCGGAAAGAGGCTTTCTGCGGGCCATATCTGGCCCCTGGGCCGGGGTTTGGAGACCCCTGCTCTAATCTGATCCATGAGTCTGAGTGTTCTGAGAGCTAATGAGATGTTATTATGACACAGCATAGAACCAATAAGATGTTATTATGAGTCAGCTCCCTTTTCCATGTATCAGAGTATCATGTACCATGTATCATAATACTAGAACTCCTATTCAGTTGTGTGAGTGCCATCAAGTTGGCCACTTTTTTTTGTTGGTTACTGCTTGGTTGGTTGGCCTATACTGTCCTATAATAAAATAAATACATTTGGGGTGACACCATGAGTTACCAGACCGAGAGACACCAACCCTAGTGATGCCATTGGTGGGAAGGTTGGGTGTTGTTGGTCACTGGCTTAGATGACTTTTTAAGTGGATTCTAGACATTCATGGTGGACTATAGTCTATCAGTCTATTAACCATGCTGGTTATATTGAACTTTCAGATTCAAGAGCAGTATGTCACTGAGTACTATGTGCTGGGGAGCAAAAGGAGGGGAGGACACTGATGTGCATCCAGTGCTTGTGCAGAAATACTCACTGCATTGATTTTCTGGCCATTATAACTATTCATTTCATGTCATGACTATTACTATCTCTCAGCCTCACCTACCTCACAGGGTTGTTGTGAGAACAAGGGGAGGAACCATGCACACCACCCTGAACTCCTTAGAGGTATAAGGAGGTATAAGAGGTGGTATAAAAATCACCACCAATTATCATCACCAATTATGAAAAATATTACATAATTAAACAAATAATAATTTTGTCCATATGGGGGGTGTCAAAAATTTATGGGTCCCGGGTGTCCTAGCTACACCTCTGTTCAGTTCATCATTGTGAACTAACCAAATTATTATTCCAAACATCACTAACTTCATGGAAGCAAATATCATCGTAATAAATTAACTTTCTATATCCACAAAGAAGGGCTACAATCCTGTGCCACGAAACTATCTTGTGAGCTTTGTGATTAACTTCAGTAGCCTAATCTCAGTTGTGCATCCTTTGCCAGATTAGAAATTTCAGGTTGTTCTCAATTCCTATGGCAAGATTTTTATAGTCTACTCTTGGGACTGGAATCTAAATTGAATGGTGTGCAGTGTCATACCATTAGTATCATCATTACCAATCACCTGCTTGCAGTGGCTGAGGGGCTGAATTCTGGCGCCATTTTCCTTTGACAGCTGTAACCTTCTGTTCAGTGGTTAGATCAGCCATTTTCAACCACTGTGCCGTGGCACACTGGTGTGCCGCGAATGGTCCCCAGGTTTGCCGCGGGAATTTGGGAGAGGGTCATTTATCAATAGGATCATAGGGGATGTAAGCCCCCATTAACAGCACAATGTGCCTTATCAATTGTCAAAAAACCGATGGTGTGCCCTTTTAGTGCCTTGCCAGTGTGCCGGCAAGACCATTTTAGTGCCTTGCCAGTGTGCCGTAAGATGAAAAAGGTTGAAAATCACTGGGTTAGATATTTGCAGCAGCAGTATATAGTTTGCAGGTATTTCTGATGTGGACTTAATGTAGGCAAGGAGAAAGGTGGGATGCTTGTGACTGCCCTCAGGCTTGCGGAAAAAGAAGGAAGCTTCATGGCTTCTGTATATACTTGACTGTCTATGCACCAGTGCAGTGTTCTTCAGCCTTGGGTCTGAACCCCAATGAGGTCACAAAGCCACAATTGTGGGGTTGAGGCAATTTAACAGGAATAAAAAAAAAAGTTGAAGACCACTGAATTAGATCACCAAAAGGTAAAGGAGGAGGCATCTGTTGTAATAGGAGATTGCACTCTAGTCCTGGCCATGTTCTTAGCAACTGTGCTAAAATAGCTTTCACTAGTGCCAGGCTTCATGGTCACTTTTTCCGCTCTTTCTAATACAAATATTTGGTTGTAGTGAACAGTGCTGGGTGGGGGTAATGGGGGTTGGAAGTGTGCAGTGAAAGGGGCAGGGAGTGGGCAGATAGGGTCCCAGGAGGGGAGTGGGATCAATGGTGGGTCCCCAGTCTCTTACTTTATTTAGTTCGTTATTGGGGTTGTGTCGTGAAAAGGGTTGAAGACTACTGCACCTGTAGACCACTGCACCTGCAACTGAACTCTTCTTGAAAACTTGTTTTCCCACTGACTGCTGCCTTTGGTAATCTGTGCCAGTGATGGAGCTCACATTTTTCTGGCATTGAGTCTTCTGGTCCCCCTCATCTCCAGGGGTCAGTGGGTGCCTCCATGAAGAGAACTAGTTCACTTTCAGGAATTTTTCAGGAACAAAGCTGAATTCAGCTTTTGGTGATGTTTTGAGTGTAGTGAATACTATTAAGACTTTTGAGGTCAATGTCTCTTTGTAGCACTGGAGGGAGCCTTTGGCATACTGATTGCTTTGACAAGATTTCCAATTAAAGTACCAAGGCAGCTCACTTTACAATACTGTAAGTATTACACCTGGGGTTCATTACAGCTAGAGATTTGCCAGATTCAAGAGCTTTGCTGGTTTTGATGGATTGCTAAGGCTTTTGTTCTTAAGCAGATCTTTTACCTCCTCAACTTTGCTGCCTCGCTTTGCTGCCTTTGCTTCCACCGATACTACTATTCAAAATACAGGGTAGGCCCATGCTGGGATGCTGTGGCTGGCTGCAGCAACATCCTGATGTGTATGCACACATGTAAAAAATAACCATTTTCCTTATCATATATGTCTTATACTCCCAGGGTTTTGGGGTGCTCAGAGTTCTTGGCTTTCAAAACCTAGAGCCCTCAAGGACTCCTGTTCAGTAGTACTGTCACCACCCTGTATGTGCCAGTGTCTCAGTTCAGGGACACTGAGATCCTCTAGGCTTAATTCTATCCCTTGGAGGCACTGAGCACTTTCTTTAATTAAAGCCTCAGTCCTCAAGTTACTAGTCCTCAATGAGTATTTGGTAGCTTGCTGAACGGCTAGGCAGGATTCTGAACCTTTGTCCCCAACAGACAATGAAACAACTTAGTAAAAGCATTTTTACTTTATTAAATATATAGGGTTCCATAAAGTTACAAAAGGCAGCAAATGCTAGAGGCATAAAACTTCTAGGAAACATCTCGGCATTAAAATAACAAAGCTATCTCTATAATTCCCTAACTCTCACCTGAGTCAGCTTTCTTTTGTAGACCTTTCTCCAGATTACCTATGAGGCCACATGGCCCTGGTGGACCAGGCTCTCCCTGCAGGATGTTGCACCCAGAACCTTTTCCACCAAAAAGACCCGACACACCCCTTGGGCTTTGTTCTTATCCTTCTCAGGCTAACAGGATGGAGGTGACTCTGTACTTATTTAAACTGTCCAATCAGAACTCTTGGGGACAGAATCTTCCCGAAGTGGGGCTGGATGCTAGCCCTCTCAGTTCTCCCCTCCCCACTGGAGGTCCACAGCTGCATTCCATCCTTGATGGGCGCCTTTCTGTCTGCCTAGGTGCTACATTATTACCTTCCATTGAGTTGTAAATTTCGTTGGTTGTTGTTACTCACATCCTTGCAGCTAGGAACTGCAAGCCACTTCTCTGTTACTGGTTTAGTTTGGTTCAGGCTCTACATGCTACTAGGCCTAAACTGTACATATTCATGACAATATACAACAGTGTTCACAGTGGAGACTACCAGTGGGCATGCAGAAAATGCATCTCTTCTGTGTAAATAAAGTATATATCAGACCTTTGAGGAAATTGTTCTAGCTTATCTGACTTTGTGGAAAAACAAAGTGCTTCCATGACAGCTGTCCTGTGCTGTCATGTACATCTTTGTTATGTTACAAAGTCCTGGAATGCCATACTGGAGGACTGTTAAACTCTAAACCTGTAAGTCTGTTGGTGTTAACTGAAGCATGTAATGAGTTTCTGCTTTAAAACATCATGCGTACAACTGCATTTAGATCACAGAGTTACCTCAGCCACTGTGCTCTCTGTTGAGTGTTCTTGTTACAGTCTGTGAAATTACATCTTATTAGCTGCCTTAATTCAGGTTTGCTGTCAACAGTGGATTAAAACAAAAGAACATTTAGTTCTGTGTTTTCAAGAACAGTATGATTGACTTTCTCTATGGTGCTGTCCATATGACCATTGCAGAGAAGTTTGGCCCTCAAATGGCTTGGTTCTCAAATTTCATGGGGAAGGCAGAATCAGTCTATTCTGTGTGAATTTTTACTCTCTGTAGCTTGCTCTAGTGAAGAATTCTCACTATCCATAATTTCACAGTGAAATTCAGCAACCTTGCCTGATGTGCAAAAGTTAGTCAAGTGTTGAGACTAATGTTCTGACAGCTTTATTTTGGCAGTATTGTAATGACCAAGGTATGCATTAGATAGGAGGGACCACTATCCAAGGCTAAGGCAGCTGAGAAGGCCTGAAAGAAAAAGAGAAGAAGGAGGTAGTGAATGGAGGCAAGGAGGCCAAGGAACATTTTGCACCACATGTTGTTCAAAGCTTTTACAATCCCTACTGTCTTGCTTAGAGAGACAGTACAATTCATCAAATGTGAAGGAGAGATTGACCATAAACTGAATAGCCTACAGAATATTACAGACTATGCACACCAGTTTCCCCTGGGGGCTGGGGATAAGAATAGGCCCTCAGTTTGGCTGTACTTGTCGTAATAGGCGACTAAACAGCCACCGGGTAGATGGGACTCGTTAGCCTGGGAAGGCAGCTCATCTGAGAGAAGGAAAACTCTGATTCCAAACCTCCACTGCCTTGTGGCTACATCCAGTTATGGAAAAGGCTTCAGGAGTCAACCTCGAGGCAAAATCCGGAGCCGGAGTCCCTGAGGCAGTTCATGGCTGAACACAGTCACGTTCTGGCAACTCCTGCAACGCCGCTGGAACCAACCGTATTGGCTTCTGCCTTTCCATTGGACCATTTCAGTGACGTGGAGAGGGGGGATTTGTTGCATGGGAAACAGTCTATCCTCCATATCTACTTTACCCAGGCTTCGCACACTGGAGAGGACACTGTTCCAGAACCACTATTCATAGTGGTTACCATACCATACCATACCATACCATACCATACCATACCATACCATACCATACCATAGTCTTCTGAGACTGAAGGATACCAACAACCATGCACACCAGCTGACTGCAAATACCCAGCAACCCTTATTCACTTGAATATGAAGAAAAGAGTGAGTTGGTAGCAACTATTGTAGTTAAATCCCAGAACAAAATTTAGTTAGTCCAATTCAGTGGTTTTCAAACTTATTAGAGGCCCTCGAGGCTGCTGCTGGATTTAAAAATGCCAAGGGGTGTGATTGGGCAGCAGTACCTCTCCCCCCCCCAAGTAACAGCTTGTTTAACCCCTGAACCACATAGCCTAATCTGCCCTGTCAGTTTTACAGACCACCAAAAACTTGTGTCAAGACCCATTGGTGGGTCCAGGACCCACAGTTAGAGAACTACTGGCCTAATTCACTTGGGGATGTTTATCTAGCAACTGAGATTCTGAGACAGCAACTATGTTGCATAAGCCAGAGCAATCTTTATACCATGACATCTGTCCAGTATATGTATACTGGACATATATTCTTGCCCCACAGTGTGAGAAATATGGAATTACTCAGTTTATCCCAGATTTCAAAAGATAGCTTTGATTCATCTCTGCACAGTAAATGGGTTATTCAGAGATGTAGAAGGATGAAGTGATGTCCAAACCTTACTGTAAGCAGTGGAAATGAATCTAAAGCCATACAAAATCATAAGGGGTGAAGAGAAGGTCATGCTGGAAGATTATTCATTCAGTATTAATTTCACCAGCCACCCTAGTTTTTGAGATCCATACAAACAGCTGGTGCCGAGTTGGTCCAAACAGGGCCAGTCATGGCATTCCAAATGCTGCCTCCCCTTTCTCAATGATATGCCAGCCTCTGCTCTTCCTACTCTCTAAATTTCCTACTCCTCTTCCTACTCTCTTCCTACTCTCTAAATTTCCTACTCCTCCCCGCCTCTTTCTTTCTGTCTCCATCTTCCTTCTCAACCCAGGCAGTGGAAGGAGGTCATAGTGGATACATAGGGAGAGGTGGGTACCCCTACCAATCTCCTGCCTAAGGCAACAGTTTCAATTAGCCTCATGGAGGGGCCAGCCTTGGGTCCAAAGAATAAGAGAGAGAAAATAGGCAAAGTGATATCTTCTACTGGTCCCATTAAATATACTGACTCTCAGCTGAGAGCAGGGTTGGGAACTCGAGTCAGGTGATTTGAACTTGAATCGCAAAATGCACATTTTTTTCTTAACTTAATACACTGTATAGATTGCTGAGCTGGGATGCATCCTCACTCCCTCCCTCCCTGCCATGCCTAGGTGGGTTTCGTTGTGGTGAGGCTGGGGTCATGGTACAGGGGAAGGGAAGGGGTGAGGGCATTCCACACTGCTGCCTGACAGGTGGGATGGAATTGGGAGACAGTGCAGGAGTGACTTATATCACCTACACTTTTCTCCAAGTCTCTTTTGGCAGACTTTTCTTGTCATCCTCCTCCTGCTGCTTTTTCAGCTGCATTTTCTGTTGCAGAAAGGGTGGGTGCATTCCACACTGCTGCCTGACTGGAGGGAGGGATAGTGGAGGGATGTTTAAAGGGAATGCTGAGAAACGTGTAGTGCCTGACACAGCCCTGTTTCCGCCGTGGAGCTGTGGTGGGCCTTTTCTTGCTTGCTTGGCTCACGCTGCCCCCACTCCCTGCCATGCCCATGAAGTGAAGGGGGGGTTTCCTTCGTTGCGGCCAGGGTGGGATTGCATGGAGGAAGGGAAAGAATCAGCATGTTTCACACTGATGCCGGAAACTGGGGTGGGCAGGGACGGCCATGGAGAGTTGAAAGGGAACCCCGAAGCATGTACACAGCCCAGCACCAGCCCCATTTTCCTCCATGGAGCCATGGTGGGCTTTTTCAAGGGTGCGGGTTGACTCAACTCGAGTCCTATCAAGTCGCGGAAGGACAACTCAGAAAGTGCCCCGTTATGATTCATTTTTGAGTTGAGTTGCAGCAGGCGGTGAGTCGTGACTTCACTCGAGTTGCGCTGTGCTGTTTCTTCCCATCCCTGGCTGAGAGACCTGTAAGTGTAACCATATTCACAAGAGGATAGAGCATTGGTTCCCAAACCTTTTAGCACCAGGACACACTTTCTAAAATGACACTCTGTTGGGACCCACCTCTCTCTCTCTCTCTCTCTCTCTCTCTCTCTCTCTCTCTCTGCTAAATATAAGTGGAGTACCACTTGGGAAAAAGTGCCTCTTGAAAAAATTGCCTGCCCAGATAGCAGGAGTTTAATGCTGACCTATGTATAATAATATTAACAACAAATAAATGTTTATGTATTTAATCATAATAAATTTCCCTTACATAAAACCACTACCTAGTCAGCAAAGCAGGTCCAATATTTAGCTGATGCTTCTTCAGTGAGTGCAATGTTTCTTTTTTTGGTTGACCTTGCTGGTAAAAAGAACACAGTGTGTCTTCCTGGCTGGTTCTTGGAAAGCAAGGTCACAAGTCTTATAAAAAATGTAGCTTTGATGTGCATCACAAAATCAAGTGTTCCATTCATTAATTTGGAGTCAACTGCATGATTCATATGCCAGTGAAGAGAATTTCTAATTTATAAAAGCACAGTTGGATCTATTAAGTCAGTACAAAACTCCTATTTATAACTTAGTATAAATCACAGAATTTACTCTGACCCAATAATAAAATATCAGTTTGTTGCCGAGAATAGAGTTGAGTTTGACCTTAAGAAACATGGATTCATGTCCCAACTCATTCATGGATTTTTGTGCCTTGGTGTCATGGCTGCAGCCTTGGTGACACCCAGGACTTGAACACAGAGGTGGAGCCATTTAGATCTCTGACTCGAATACCAGCTGCTGAGGTGCAGGACCCCGGCCCTGACAGTAGCCCCAGAACCCTGAATCTGATGGTCCCTTCTAAGCCAGACTCACTCAAGGGATTGGATCCGGATGAGCCAAGCACTGCTTGCCTTTTATTACAGTTCATTATAGTCATGCACATTGGGGCAAAAAATCAAAACTTTAGATATAGGCTGATGGGTTCTGAGCTGTCTGTGACAGATCAGGAGAGAGATCTTGGGGTGGTGGTGGACAGGTCAATGAAAGTGTCGACCCAATGTGCGGCGGCAGTGAAGAAGGCCAATTCTATGCTTGGGATCATTAGGAAGGGCATTGAGAACAAAACGGCTAATATTATAATGCCATTGTACAAATGGATGGTAAGGCCACACCTGGAGTATTGTGTCCAGTTCTGGTTGCTGCATCTCAAAAAAGACATAGTGGAAATGGAAAAGGTGCAAAAGAGAGCGACTAAGATGATTACGGGGCTGGGGCACCTTCCTTATGAGGAAAGGCTACGGCATTTGGGCCTCTTCAGCCCAGAAAAGAGACGCCTGAGGGGGGACATGATTGAGACATACAAAATTATGCAGGGAATGGACAGAGTGGATAGGGAGATGCTCTTTACACTCTCACATAATACCAGAACCAGGGGACATCCACTAAAATTGAGTGTTGGGCGGGTTAGGACAGACAAAAGAAAATAGTTCTTTACTCAGCGTGTGGTCGGTCTGTGGAACTCCTTGCCACAGGATGTGGTGCTGGCGTCTAGCCTAGACGCCTTTAAAAGGGAATTCGACCAGTTTCTGGAGGAAAAATCCATTACGGGGTACAAGCCATGATGTGTATACGCAACCTCCTGATTTTAGAAATGGGTTATGTCAGAATGCCAGATGCAAGGGAGGGCACCAGGATGAGGTCTCTTGTTATCTGGTGTGCTCTCTGGGGCATTTGGTGGGCCGCTGTGAGATACAGGAAGCTGGACTAGATGGGCCTATGGCCTGATCCAGTGGGGCTGTTCTTATGTTCTTATTGTAAGCCTGTTTCACTGCCTGCCAACCCAGGGAACACATCATGCAAGACGGGGTCTAACAGGTGGCAGGGTACTCTCCTCCAAATCTGGAGGTTCATTCTGCAACAGTTGCGTGGGGCCTAAGGGAATAGTCTGGACTAGGAAACATAAGAGAGCTCACTGAAGGTGGCAACAAGTTGCTTCCTTGGAGCTCTTCAGGAGCTGCAGCGTGCTTGGCTGGTCCCTGCTGAAACAAGAAACCAATCCTCTGAGAATGTCACCATCAGGGCCTCTGAGAGGGGGCTGCAAGGGGATTCATCATATCTGGACTCAGGGTCATAAAGGAGTCAAAAAGGAGGACCCAGAGGCCAAAGTTACATTTGAAGGGAAAGGGCCCCAAAGAAACTTTGTACCCCCTGATAAAATTCCTCTCAGTGGATCTGGTCACCACCATCATTTACCCTCCAGTTCTTGTCTTGTATGAGATTACTGGTGACCCACTTCACACTAGCCCTTGCAGAAGACCTTTATTCTTTGCACATGTATACAGAAGGGTAATATAAGGCTAAGGCAGTTGTATTTCTGGTTCCAGTGAATGATATGACAGACATGAGGAAGCTAGTGTACAATAAACACTGATTAGTCTGAAATAAGTATGTACAAAGAATGAAGCGTTTCTACCAGGAACACAAACATTTAATTTATTCCTCAGTTGTATTATTCAATGTTAATACTAGTAATACTGTTTCCCCACACATGTTTGTTGCCCAGGGTCAACTCCAACAGCAAGGGGCTCCTCAGGAGCAAGGGTCTCCTTGGGAGTAAGGAATAGGTACTACCAGGGTTCAACCCCTAAACAAGAAGTAGGGAATGAGAACTCTCCACACCTGGGGATGATGATGGCTCAGGAAGGGGTGGAGCACTTGGGGTTAGTGGCTGGGTTCATAAGGAGCCCAGCAGCCAGAGGGAGAGGTTCTCCCTGGGATTTGGGCTCCTGGGAAATGGCGGGAGTGAGTTGCGGTAAACCCCTGGCCTGGCCCTTACCTGAGCCTTGCCTTGCCTTGCCTTGCCTTGCCTTAGAGTGGATGGAGTTGCCTATCAGTCAAGGATGGGGCCTACACCCCTACATGGGATCAGGTGGCAGGCCCTACAGGGGCACTCCCAGCCACTAGCCCCTGGGGTGAAGAACAGGCCACCTTGGACCAGAGACAGAGGGCCCTGGCAGTTACTGGGAGCAGGTCAGGGGTGCAGAGCCTCTCCTGAAGAGCCTACCATCAGAGTTACAGGGTCAGGGCAAAAAGATACTGGACCAGCCCATCTTGCTTAAACCAATATTCACGTGGACCAAGTACCTGACCCATATCCTTGGCTCTTGAAGCAGCGGTCGTGCAGCTCTTGCTGACCTAAGCCTTTCCAGCCTATGGACGGGGGGGGGGGGATCCATAGGACTGAGATTTAGGGCCCATCCAGGACTGAGATTCAGGGCCCAATCCTATCCAATTTTCCAGTGCCAGTGCTTCTGTGCCTATGGGGTATGCACTGCTTCTTGTGCTGGGGAGGCAGTCTTGGAGGCCTCCTCATGATATGGAAGCATTTGTTCCCTTACCTTGGGGCTGTATTCCAGCTGCACCAGTGCTAGAAAGTTGGATAGGATTGGGCCCTTAATTTGGCCAGCAGAGCCAGATGAACTGTGAATAAAGCCTACTTGAGGGGCTTGTGGCCTAGTGGCGTAACTGGGTCCGAATGAATGTGAAATACTTGACAGAAATAAATTGCCTTTGCCAGTACCACCAATGCTCCCAGTGGTTCTTCTCAAGATCTGGTAAGTCCTCAGCCGGTTGCCCCTTACTGCGGCTGCCCTTGCAACCCTGGGGGAGGGACATGGGGCAGCTATGGAGACACAATGGCGAAACATTCAAATGTGCCCTTGGAATAAAAACATGCAACAGTGCTTTCTGCACTTTTCATTTTTGTCAAAGAAACAAAATCTGCAAAGATAATAATAATAAACTAAAAAGGCATGCCTCTAGCTGCCAATCATCCTTCTCTCTCTTTACTGATTGTTCCATTTTATCTCTTGTTCCTGATCTATATATATACTTATAAAGATTCTGCTCAGGGATAATTTTTATGAGTGAGCTAGAAAAGCAGTTCTAAGAGGAAGAAGACAACTTTTATTATTATTAAGTCACACATGCCTACATTAAAAAAAAGAAAGAAAGAGCAATGTTAACTCTGTGAAATCAGGGCCTTCACCATTATGCAAATGAAGCTCTGCTTCTGTTCAGCCAGGCAGCTAGGTTGACATTTTCATTGAAGAGGCCGATCTTTTCCACATTACATTTCCAAATGATATTCTGACAGAACAGCATTGAGTTCTACAGCTTGCCACTTTCTAAATGATGGTAATTGTGTGTATGTGTGTTAAACTTCTTCTAAAATGTATACTGGGCCTAACTAAACAGAAGTGACTGATAGTGCCTGGTTTTGGTGGCATAGTTCTGTACAAGGGAAAAGACTTTTCAGCGTAGCTGTGTTCACATCATCTAACAAGGCATAATCATTAAGGATTTAGCTAGACAATCCAGTCACATGGAATGACTTTTATTTGTCATGTTCTGTGGTGATTTATGGTTTTAATATTTGTTTATTTTTTTCTTATTGTTTCCTTTTGGAAGAGAAAGACAAAAGCACAACCCTGCTGCGCAGTCCCATGCTGAGGCTAAGCGAGTAAGAGAGCACTTGTTTGCAAAACTCCATTTTGAGAGGGCCATGTGCTGGTTATGGAATCAAGGGTTGTCTTCCAGTCTGAGGGCAGGTATTCTGCTTGGCAAGAGAGCTGCCTTGTCCACTGGATAGCAAACCTGTCTGTCGAGGTTCAAGGGGTGGTTCCTGTCCACTCCTCTCTTCAAGTACTTTCAACATATTGTCAACATCAAGTTATGCATTTCCCAGCCTGTAAAATGGGCATTGTTCTCTTCCAGTCACCTGAGTGACCAGTTCATTGGGAGCTTGGAGGGGAGCAGCAACTTGCTCAATTGCAAGTGAAATGACTGGGGATTGCTTAAGAAATGTAAGTTGTTTAAGCTAGGAATGACCTAGTTAGGATCAAGCTAAGGCTTTATGCTATTTTCCAAGTTTGCAAAATTATTCCAGCCATGTGCAAACTTCCCAGTTTAAAGCTGGGATGTGTGAGAAGGGTAATGGGCTCAGAGACTGAGTAGCTTCCCAGCTTCATCTGCTGGGTGTTCACATATATTGCATCCCTTTGGTGAAAATGCTTTTTTTTATGCTTGCCAGCCAAGCACAGTCATTTTCCATCCACTTGCTTGTATTTTTTACTACCCACTTTTCCCCATATTGTTTAATTATTTTTCTTTGAAACTTAGACCCTTTGTCTGCCTGTTCCTTGTTCACAGGTAATTCAATGGTCTATCATGCGTCTTCAACCTGCAGATGCTACTGTGGGTTTGATTTTTAATAAGAGCCCCTGGCGTTCAGTGCACTCCTAGAAGGAGGGTTTTCCCCAGATGGCCCTCCTCTGTTCCCTGTAACTTGCAATGATGGCAGCAGATATAATCTACCAAAGTTTTTCCCTATTTCGCTGCTAGTCCAGTAAAGGGAAAATCAAAAACAGGAAGGGGTGTGTGTGTGCTAACTACTAGGTGCCACTGCCCTTGGTCAGCCTTCCCTCTCCCAGAGGTTTCTTTCCTTGGCAAATAGTGTTTTACCAAAAGGGCTGGTGAGGGGGATTATAAATTTCTATATAATATAATATAATATAATATAATATAATATATGTATGTATAACTTTTAAGAAGGCCTCTGCTGACAACCAGTTTAGGATGCTGTCTCTCCCATCAAACTCACTGATAGCAGGAAACATGTGGGTTTTGCAAGCCCAAATTCAAAAAATCCAAGTGGAAGAATTTGTACTCACAGATTAGAAAGTCAATGAGTGGCAAAGAGTTGCCCACAAGATATGGACCTGTGTATGAGTTCTGTGACCTAGTTTGTGCGTATTCTATGCAAAATGCACATTACCACATGTGGTTTGAGACTTTGTCAGCAATGGATTACATCAGGATGACAGAGAGCAGCCCTGATCCCCAAGGTGCTTCAGCTCTCACTGCACTCCAAGCTTCTCCATTCAGTCTCTCCTCACTCAGCAGGTGCCAGTAGCTCCTGTTTCTTTCTCACCTCACAGCTAAAGTGGTTGACTCCCCTGTGAGCTGGTTGACTCCCCCATTCAGAATATTTCAGAGCCTTTAACTCCCCCATTCAGAGACTTCTACTGGCACACTGAACAATGAGCCAGTAACCTGCTTAGCAAAATACTTGGCCACCCAGCACTAATAATCATTTCCCTAAACTCAAATCATGATGGCATGATATGCCAATAAGCATTCACCTCACCTTAAGAGCAACATGTCAGATTCAAGAGGAAGACACTTTTTTTTGCCTTGAGTCTCTATGAGCCAAACTATACATACATGATGGGGCAGTTACATTTTTCATTTGACTCTCCCTAAGGTGAGGGAAGCATGGAGTCTAATTCCTGTAACACGCTGGTTCCCAGCCTATGGTTCATGAACCACAGTTGGTGTGTGAGACCCTAAGAAGTGGTCTGCAAGGTCTCAGGAAAAAACATCACCTTCAATCACTTCCAACTTCTCGTCAAGCAATCGCTCCCCATTGGACCACCAGAGAAGCTAGAGAATGAACTGTCCACAGCTGCAGCCAGCACTGAAGATGCTGTGGCTGGTCCATTTTCTGTCTAGTCTGCTAGTTCGTGAGGGAGCACTTGTTTGGAAGATGCTTGCCCTTGGACTGCCAGAGAGGACAGAGAACTGACCACCCACAGAAAGCAACAAAAGCAGCAATCCTCAAATCTTCTCTATAAATAATAACTCTAATCAATCTTCTCTGATTATTACAAGTTTAATTGTATTTTTTTTATACATGGGAGTGAGGGGAGCTGCTACCTTACACTCAATGGACAGTCCCTTGAACCCCCTTTTTCCCCAATCCCACTTCAGTACTGAAGGTAAGCCAGGCTGGGAGTAAATGTCTGTGTAAATGGATACCAACACCCACATTCTTCTTTTCATGTAACATTTAATAATATACATAATATAATAATATACAGTATTTATGTACTGCCTTTCTTGGTCTTTATTCAAGACTTTATTCAAGGCGGTTTACACAGGCAGGCTTATTAAATCCACGCAGGGATTTTTACAAATTGAAAGAAGGTTCTTTCTTTCCAGAACCACTACATATTCAAGGTGTTACACTCCGATCTGGTTTAACATTCTGGCCTCCATCCTCCCACGCTCCGAGCAGATGGAACAGCTCAGCTGCAGCTTGCCAGCTGCTTCAAGGTCGCACGGTGCCGGTGGCCTCGAACTGGCGACCTTGTGGATGTTAATCTTCAGGCAAATGGAGGCTCTACCCTCTAGACCAGACCTCCTGCCCTTTAAGCTTCTGGCCTCCTTATTAGATGTGAATGCAGCAGACATAAAAATAAACAAACAAGGTTGCTCCTATCCTACGTTGTTTGGCCTTATCTCTCATGTGTCTTTTTATTTAAACAGATTATAACTCCATTCCAGTGCAAGGATCAGTCAACACTTGACATTTTCTTTTAAGCATGAGCATGTCCAAGGCCCAACACTGCATGCCAGATTCAAGTTTATCTAGAATTCACATCTATCCTGAATTCCCCTTTTCAGTTTTCCCTAATTGCAGATGTGTGTGGGCTGGTGAGACAGTGGGTGGGGGCTATCAGTTTTATTCCATATTTTTTCATTCTGTAGTATTTGGAGATACAAAGAACAATTGCTAGATCAGTACATAACTGAGAACTGAGAACATCAATGTACAGTATTGGAACAAAACTAAGAAAGGAAATCTTTTAGTTAATATTGTGTACCAAGGCACCCTTGATGTATTTTAACTATTGCCTTTGTTGAGAATGTCAAATAAGTCCCTTTTGTCTTGTTAATATCCTGTGGAAAATAATGCCAAGAAATTGTTCTCATTCTTCAAGAAAACCAAACCACAATAGCTACCCTCGTGAAACCACTGACCCCCACTAGTTTCTAATGGATGCAGAGAATATTTATTTGTGCAGCTTGGCTCTGTTATCTTTGAACTTAGTTTTAATGCTCAGTTAAAATTAACGGAGCAGCTGAACTAATACTTGTTTCCTTTATTTATTTCTGCACCAGACTAAATCTGTGTAGTTCCACAGCTTCTTTATTTGTCCACAGCTTGCTAAAAAGCAGGAAGATCAGTCTTGCCTTGCAATGTGAGGAACTTGTGTCACACATGTCATTGCTTGAGGATGATAAACAGTCACACCACATGTCCAGCCCCCTTTAGTACACGTGCAACTCAAACCTTTTGTCCTGCAATAGCTGTCACAGAGACTTCTCCCTTCCACTTGCTGTCTGTACCTGTCAAAGTGGGGAAAGCTCCTGTGTGCTAACACTGTCACAAGTTAATCACCACCTTAATTTATCATCTGAAGCCCCCTTGGAGAGGACAAAAGACATTCAAGGCATCACGAGCTGTCACATTTTAAGAATTGTTGCATGTCAAGTGGCATGAGATTGCAGGGCTGGCCACTGATTCACATGACCATTTTGCAGATGGAAAATCTCCACCAGGCAATTTTTCTCCCTAATATAAATCATATGCACTCCCCTGCCCCTTTGACAATAATATGGCAAATTCACAGTTCTGCCACAAAGGATTCTGGCAAGGCCACCTGTCTTCATTTGTTCTTTGTTGCCCTGAATCTTTTTGTCAGAAGTACTTGAACAGAACATGGAGTCATCTCAGGGCAAAGCAAACACCCTGCTTTCTGGGAAGTCTCTGTAGATAGGCTAGACAACAATCGTGCCAACACTGGGAGTATTGCCAGATGCTTAATTGCTAGAGTCATGATGTCTAGAGCTGTTAAACTTTCAAGTTACTAAATATATTTATTTTATATTTAACTAAAACATTCTTGGGGTTTCTGCTGTACGCTGCCATTTACACTGAATTGGGAATTCGGTTGATGCCCTGGAAGAGCTAGGTCTATACCAGGTCTTTGCAAGGGAGAATATTCTAGCACAGTCCTATGCATGTTTACTCAGAAGTAAGTCCCACTGTGTTTAATGGGGCCCACTCCCAAGAGAGTATGTTTAGGATTATAGCCTGATAGCCCCACCCTATCCTCCTCCCCTCATTGGTGTGTGCTGAATCCTGTGGAGGTTGTATTGCACTGTATCCTGGGAGGTTGTGGAGGGGCCTCTGTAAGCCTTCTGACCCGCAGTGGGTCTCTTTGGACCTGCAAGTCCAAAAAGAGAAAGGGGACAGGGAGGCTGCTGCTGGAAGGTGCCCTCACCACTGGACCCACCTCTTCCCGAAGCCTCTTTGTCTCTCATTCCTCCTCCCTCCCCACCCAGTTTGCTCCCCTCCCTGCCCTGTTTCCACCCATCCCCCAAATGATTGAAAATGAATTATAGAGAAATTAATCATAGCAACCTCTCAACAGTTTACAGTGGAGCGTGTTGCTATTTTTTAAGTGGAGGAGGGACTTTGACAATCAACTGGTCAGGTTGATACTACATTACACAACAGAGCAGCTGTGGAAGCCAGAGTAGGGGTGAACATGAAGAGCAGGAAATGGCTGGAGAGGATCTAGAGGCAACAAAGGCAGCATTCCTTATTATTCAAACTGCCTTCAGTAAAAGAAAATAATTTTAACCTATGGTGAAGGGGAAAGATTTGTTTGTTTGATTGCAGTTACCACCCAGGAGGTAGACTTAAATTCTACATCAGGCTTTGTTGATTTGGTTATTTGCAAGTCCAATCAAGATGGGGAAGAAGATAACATTCTGTCATTTCTCCTGTTATTACTATAAAGAGAAGTAGGCATAGTGATTTATAGGCATGAGAAGTTGAAAGGAAGCTGGGTTAATAAGGAGCCTGTTATGACTTGCATTTAATGTAAGTCAATTTCATTTACACAGTGTTTAGTATTTTGCTCCTTGAACTTTAAGCACTCCACAATAGACTGTAAATAAGATTTTATTCATTTTTTTCCTGAAGATAAAAAGATGAAAAGGGGATTAACTTTTTGGGGGGTTTAGAGAAGTGTTAAAACTTGACAGTAGCAAGCTTTCATTGACAACATCTGTTTTCTTGGCAGATGCTTAAATAGTAGTTGAAGCCCAACATATTGTTAAGAGTGTTGACAGTAATAGAAAGAAATAATAACAAAAAAAATTATGGGACAAAAATATTTTATTTATTTACAATATTTTTATCTCGACTCTCTCCCCAAATGAACCCAAAGTAGCTTATAAAAAACAGATGTAAAAGATAAAGAAAACATAAACTTACAATTTAAAAAAAAGCAAATTACACAATAAGACAAAACCCATGAAACAATTAAGACAATCTTAAAAACAATAAAATGCTTGTACAATAAAACATAAGAGCAGCAGCCACCGCCATATAAAATATCGATAATAATTAGGTTTTCTACTATTCTGTAAGCATGGAGAATGGTGGTGACCTTGATGAACAAAGGGAGAGTACTGTGGACAAGCCATAGTGGACAAGAAGCAATGGAATTGGAACAATAGTTCTTCTTAGACGCAAAGGAATACAGTCAAGCACAGCTTAACGACAGAGATGAAGATTGGCATCCTGTTGTCAAGAGGATCTTGAGGCTATGTGAAGCCTCTGAACGTGAGAGGAAGCTCTGCTTCCCTTGCCTCCACAGGTTTTTCTGAGCCTCCCAGAGGCAGTGCGCAGATGCGAGCTGCCTCTGGAAGGTTCAGAATGCCAGAACCGTGCGAGAAATTGCCTTCCAGGAAATCGCGTCTCTTACGCTATTGGGGCCTTCTGGGGGGGGGCAGCACGTGACTGCATGCTGCCGCTGAAAGGCTCAGAAAAGCCTCCAGAGCTTCCCTCAGCTTCAGAGACTTGGGGTGTGTGACTCTCCTGACCAGTGGCAGCTGTTGCATATAAGGCCTGTCGCTGGCCAGAAGGTCGTTAAGGGGTGCACACCTGTACTTGAATGGTATAAAGATTATTCCCATGGGTGCAACTCTCTGAGGGTACCCAAAATTGTACCCCTTCTCTGTACAGTCATTGGTTTTAGCGTCAATCTTTTTCTTGCTTTGGTATTTCTGTTTTGCAGTCCAATTCAGTGCATGTTTACTTGGAAGTAAGTTCCACTGAGTTAAGAGGGATAAATTAAGGAAGGAGTGCTCTATATGGCTATTAATCATGACAGCTAAATGGAACCACTGTGTTCAGAGACGGTGTACTTCTCAATACTATCCTGAAGGACAAAGTATGGGGAAGAATTATTGCCTTCATGCCCTACTTGTGGGATTCCCAGTGGCATCTGCGTTATTGGAAGCAAGATGCTGGAGGAGGTGGATACACCTTGGCATCCAACAGTAGGTCTGTTCTTATATTGTAATTTACTCTCCAGTAAGTGTGCATGAGATTTGAGCCTTGGCTGTGGCTGGGAATAGGGTTGCCAAATTTGTCTTTGAGGGATCACGTACCTTTAGGCTGCCATCCTATATACCTTATGACTTCTGTAGTAAAGAGTGATTCCCACTAAAATCAGTGGGAAGTATCCCAGAATAGCTGTTACATCTTCTTCCCAGCATGCCTTGATCTAAGATGTTTTGACCCCAGGCACAAATCTTATGGGCAGCCCAATCCTAAGCTTCCTGGTGCCCACTGGAGCAGTGGCACCTTAGTGGCTACCACTGTATCCAGTTGGTGCTGGGAAGCTGCTGGGAGTCTCCTTGGGGGAAGGGAACATCGCCTTCCCTTCCCCCAAGGAAAGCCCCAATCCCCACAATAGGGCAAGTCTGCGCTGGCTATTTTGCTGATATTTAGCCTGATACGGCAGAGCAGAGCTCCACTGGCCCCCCCCCCGCCCGAGTTCCTCCCCTCACCCAGCATTTGTTCTGCCCAGTGGCATAGCTAATGATCGTGTAACCCGATGCCAAGCTCAAAATGTTGCCCCAAAAGTGATGTCACAACCAGAAGTGATGTCATGCCTGAGCTTTTTTAAAAGTGAAAATTGGGGGAAAACCTGCCTCCTCCACCTAGCAGCTTGCCACCCATTTGCTCTGCTGCCTGAAATCCTATCCAACCTTCTAACACTTGTATAGTCGCAATGCAGCCCTGAGGTAAGGGAAAAAATGTTCCATACCTTGAGGAGACATCTGTGACTGCATCCCTAACACAGGAAGCAGTGCATACTCCATAAGCATAGCAGCACCAACACTGGAAAATTGGATAGGATTGGGCCCTATCTATCTGCTGCCTGGGATCAAAGAAGATTTTTTTGCTGTGTTAGGCGTAATCTAAGATCTCTAGCTATTGTGTGTATATTCTTAAGAGCCACATGCCATTGCTCACCCAAGATAGAGCATTCCAATTCAGAATTCCATTTAGTTCGAAGTAAATGTGTATCAAACTTAGTACATGACATTAGATATTTATAAACAAATATTACTGACTTCTTCATATCAATGGACTGCATAAGTACACCTGAAAGTAGGGGAGCTTGTGAAGCAGATAGTGCAGAGGGACCAAATTTAGAAACTAATAAGTGTTGCAATTGTAAATATTGCCAGCTAGCAGACTTTGGAAGATCATACTGTTCACTAAGTCTATCAAATGAAAAAAATTCCTGATCCTTATCAATAAGTTGAGCTAATGTAAAAATTGCCCTATCAGTCCAGCCCCTCCATAAAAAAGATTCCCTATTAATTTTTAAAGTTGGATTCATCCATAATGTTAATCTACAGTGGGAATAGGGATCAAATTCAAACTTCCGTGCCATCATATTCCAAATATATCTAGCTAAGATTACTGTCACAGGCACTTGTTGATTATTAAAATGTTTAGACCCCAATACACCCTATTTAGACCCCATTTACACAATGGAGCTAACCCAGATATCTCTGACACCACCCATGATGGTATCTCACTCTGCTGGTTGTCCCATCTATTGCAAAAAGTTAGCAAATATGTGAAATGGTACAGATTAAGGTTGGGAAGTCCGAACCCTCCCTCCTTATGTGACAATTGCATCTAATGAATTCCTTGGTATTGCAGAGCCCCATAAAAATTTCCTAAACAAAGTATAAAACTTATTAAAATAACTTTGTGGTATTTATAAAAAATTGCATGTAGTACATGTATAATATGAGGAATAATATTCATTTTTAAGGTATTCACTTTTCCCCATAGAGACAGATTTAGGGATGCCCATTTATCAAGATTCACTGAGATATCAAGTATCTGCTTATCAAGATTCAGTTTAATCATCTGCTTGATATCTCTGGGAATAAGAATTCCCAAATACCTAATAAACTCAGGACACTACCTAAAGTTCCATTCACTAAATATATCTTACAAAATACTGTCCCCAAGAGGCAATACTTCAGATTTGCTCCTATTAATAGTATAGCCAGAAATATTGCCAAAAATGTTAATGAGTTTCAGTAATTCAGGTATAGACACAAGTGGGTCTGCAATAAATAACAATATATCATCAGCATACATAACAATCTTAAATTTACTATTATTATATTTAACTCCCTGAATCTTAGAGTTTTACCTAATTGCACAAATAAGAGGCTCTGAACAGAGAACAAAGATTAGAGGAGAGAGTGGACAACCCTGCCTGGTTCCTTTACCCAAATATATTTTGGGAGATATGCAGCCATTTATTATTATTTGTGATGTGCCCCCCTAAAGCTTCATGCCCGGTGCAACTGCTACCTCCTGCACCCCCTTAGCTACGCCACTCGTTCAGCCCTTCCCCCAACCCCCAGAGGCCACACTGCCATCCAGCAGTTTCACTTCCCCCTGGCTACAATCCGTCCTCCTCCTGCCAATGCTGAGCCTGGCGCCTGATGGTCACAGCACTCCCTGACACCAGCACTCCCTGCTCCCTGGGTACCGTAAACATGCTTTACATCACCTTTAAGGCACCCAGCGCTGGCACTAGGGCTCCCCGTCAGTGCTGGGAGTGTTTAGGATTAGACAGCCTTCAAAAAACCTCCATCTTGTTGCAAACAGCAAACTGGGCTTATATCATGCCCAGAAACCATTTCTCATTCCCATTTTCTTTATTGTTTTTGTTTTAATGAAAAACAAGCATTGTTAAAACATTGTTTTAAACTCTACCTGAAGAAGAGTTTTGGAAAAAACACACACGTTACTTTGTGATCTTGGGCTTGCCCTAATAAAAAGGCAATTATTAAAGGGAATTAGTCATCTTGTTTTTGAACTTGAGTGCAATACTAATCTTTGTTTTCTCTTCATTAATTACAAACTGGGATTGGCCTGCAGCCTAGATACTGTAAACATTGCCCAGAACAGAAATGCAAAACTCAAACCCAGTTCCTTAGGTCTGTGAAGCAGAAGCTGTATTTTAGCCAATCATAAAACTGGAGACCAAACAGCTACCGTTGCATCCAACACCACTGCTGAGGCCCCTCAAGGTCCTCTTGGGGGAAGGGGACTTTTGTCTCCCCTTTCTCTCCCCAGGGAGAGCCCCAAGCCCCGCAATGGGACTTCTCAAGTCTGTGCTGGCTATTTTACCGGTGCAGACTTGAGAGACTCCATGTTGGGCTTTCCGGCTCAACATGGGGTTCAGGATTTGGTGGAGCAGAGCTCCACCAGTACCACCTCCTCCCGTCTGGTTCCTCCCCCTGCCCTGCTCCCCCCCCCACCTCACTCCCATCAAACCCTGCCTCCCCTCGCCCAGAGCGTACTTCCCACTGGCTGGCACTGCTGGTGCCTTCCGTGTGGCTCTAAGGCTCAGTGCCAACTGGTGCTGCCCCAGAGCCAGCAGCCCCTCCTCTCTATGTGCCACAGACATGACTTAGGCCATGTTTGCGACATCCAGCGCTGGCACTGGAACTCGGCTCCGGCGCTGAGTGTCTTTGGGATTGGGCCCTTAGTCTGCCTGCTGCTTCTGCCAGACTTATAACTTAAGACAAGATGTTATGTCACTCTCTCTTTTTCTTTTGTCATGTAAAGGTACATGACAAAAGATAAAAATTTGTTGAGGAGCAACATGTTAGTTTATTGCTATAAAGGCATCAGATACTAGCAAGTTCCCAACAGTGGTTTCAGGCAGTTTCTACCTGTTTCTACCCATTCTACCTTTCCAATTATTTTGTTGGCTGGAATTTGCAGCAATATCAATGCTCCTACTTTATTTGAAAACTCTCAGAATGAAAGTATGTGGCTGATCAATATACAAGTGTATACGCTACCTGGCAGGATCAGAGGCTTAGCAGATTGATGGAAAAACTCTATTGAGTTATCATTTAGTAACATACATGTCACTAGGTGGGTCGTGAATCAATTTCAGGTGGGTCTCCATTCTTTTCAATATTTTATTTTTAATTTTTAGACTTGATGCTACCATGCTATGTGACTGCATTTGGGGAAATGTTACACATCTGTACTTTTAACAGGCTACTATGTATATGCTTTTAACAATGATAGTCAATGGGGCTTACTCCTGGGTACATGTGGGTAGGATTGCAGCCTAGGATTGTTAAAAATTTTCCTGCTTGATGCTGTCACTTCTGGGCATGACATCACTTCTGGTGTGTACTGGCAGATACTCATTCTAAAAAGTGGGTTCCGATGCTAAAAATGTGAGAACAACTGATACATGGTGATATGAAGCTGCCTTGTCAAATAATTAGTCCAGTTTTGTCCCCTCTGACTGGTGGCCCCACTCCAGGACTCATTTTTACCTGGCCCACAGGTATACACATTTGGTCCCTGTTGAATAATAACAACAACAACAACAACAACAACAACTTTATTTTTACCCTGCCTTTCTCCCCAAAGGGACTCAAGGCAGCTTACAACAGATTAAAACAGATTAAAAACATAATTTAAAAAACAAATAAAAGCATATAACACATATCAGATAAAAAGTAATCAGGTAAAAAGAGCATAGAGCAGCAAATCATAAAAGAATCAGGCCTGTAATCAAGTATTTAAAAATATTAAAAGGTGTTGAAAAGATGTTAAAGAAGCCAAGAACTCAGAAGGCTTGTTTAAACAGAAGGGTCTTCAGGCCTCGCCGAAAAGTTTCAAGAGAGGGAGCCATTCTTAGTCAAGGGGAAGGGAATTCCACAGTGTTGGTGTCACTACTGAGAAGGCCCTATTTCTTGCCGCCGCCCCACATACCTCCCTAGGCGGTGGCACTTGTAAAAAGGCCTTCTCTGATGACCTGAGAGGATGAGCCGGATTGTACGGGAGTAGGCGATCTCTAAGATACCCTGGCCCAGAGCAGTATAGGGCTTTAAAGGTCAAAACCAGCACCTTGAATTGGGCCCAGAAACGAATGGGCAGCCAATGCAGCCGCCGGAGAAGCGAACTGACAGAGTCAAACCGCCTACCTCCAGTAACCACACAGGCCGCCGCATTCTGCACTAATTGCAGTTTCCAAACCGTCTTCAAGGCCAGCCCCACATAGAGCGCGTTACAATAATCTAACCTTGATGTCACTGTGGCATGGATCACCGTGGCCAGGTCTGCATGATCCAAGTATGGCCGCAGCTGGCACACCAGCCGAAGCCAAGCAAAGGCCCCCCTAGCCATCGCTGCCACCTGGGAATCCAGGAGCACCTGCGAGTCCAGTGGACCCCTGCATACATATATGCATGTTGCATATATGCAACATTGGGCAGAAATGGCATAACTAGAGTTGCTTGGGACTCTTGAATTGGAAATGAGATGGTGCGTAGATCTTCCTTTGCCACTGAGAGTTGGCCTTCTGTGTCAATGTCTAGGTTACAACTTTGCCTTGAAGTGACTCTTGGGAGCTCTTCATGATTCTGGCTTTCCATTCAGTATATGGCAACAATGAAGATAACGGAGACAATGAGGTCCTTTGCGATGTCTTCTGAAGTTTTGCAGAGGAAATATGAAATTGGATCGAAGGTGTTTGAGTTACTAGGAACTTCACACAAAAGTGCTATCTTTAAAAATGAAATTAGATGTTGTAATTAGATGTGCTGAATAATGCTGCTGATGCCAAAGACTTTTCTCATAAAGCAAGTTTTTGTGCACACAAAGTACGATAAATATCTGGTTATAAAAAAATTTATCAGTAGCCTTATTTCTTGCTCACCTTGTATGGGGCAGTCTATGGATACCGATTTAAAAGAAAATCCTTGCTTGAATAACTTCTGAGCTCCAGGCTTCATAAAAACCAAACTTTTGCTCCCTGAACTTAATTTCCCTTTCCTGCTTCACCATAACATAACATACCTGTCATACCTGTTTTTCTTTACTTATCTGAAAAGATTATTGAGGTGTTTTTTTAAAATGGAAAGCAAAACATGCCAAGAATGTAATAAGTATAAACTTTTTGGAATCTATTTTTTTCCCCCAACACTATGAATTCCTGTCAGAAATGTAGTGAGTCCTAAGTTTAGCATTTACTTTATGGAAAGTCAGTGTTAACCTATGGCTCTGGTTCAGAATGGTGAATAAATATTAGATGGTATATGGTAATCAAATAAATATATACGTATTAGTGTTGCAGTAAGAATTGTTGGGCTTTTGAAAATGCCATAGTTGTAGGCAAAATGTTAGGAAATGAAAATCTTCATAGACCATGGCCAATAAACCCAAACAGTTCTTACTGCAACAGTAATAGTACCAACCACAAAAGCCTTAGATCAGTGGTTCTCAAACTTTTTACCTCAGGACCTACTTTTAGAATGACAATCTGTCTGGGACCCACTGGAAATGATGTCATGGCCGGAAGTGACATCATCAATTAAATTAAAATAAGTAAATAATTGTAAATAATTAAAGTAAAACAAACAAGGGAAGATGGGAAGGGGAAGCCAACTCTGTTTCACCATGTGAATGATCTCTGTAGCCTGCCTGCAATAATCTCAACCCCCCCCCCCAAAAAAAAAATCAGTAAGATTTTAAGTCCTATTCAATTTTCAGTTCAATTTAAGTTCTTATATTTAAACCAGTTTAGTATGATTTGGAATTAAATCTGTTTTCAATTCAGCATGTTTTTTGTTTGGGCTAAATTGAGATTCAAAGCTTCCCTTTAAACAGCATTAAAACCCTAGAGTAGGGGTCTCTAAACCCCGGCCTGGGGGCCAGATGCGGCCCGCAGCAAGCCTCTTTCCGGCCAGTGGCCAACTTCTTGTCCCCTGAAAGCCTCTGGGCCGCTCAACTGAACATGACCAGAAGTGTGCTCTGATTGTGTCTTAAGGGTGTTCTGAGGGCCAGAGAGATTGAATGAATGAGCCAATTCATTCATTTATTCACTCATCTAAGTTCCATCTCTATTTTTTTTTCCGGCCCTCCACACCATGCCAGATATTTCATGTGGCCCTCTGGCCAAAAAGTTTGGAGACCCCTGCACTAGAGGAGAGGAAATTACCCTGGGGGGGGGGGGGAGGAATTTCAACTATCAAGACCCACCTGGCTTTACAAGTCTAAAAAAGGAAAAAAAAATTAACCTTACCTGTGAAGTCTGTTTTTATCCTTTTTTTTAGTGGGGGGGGGGGAGTAACTATCTTCTGGAGCATTTGTTGAGCTCCACTTTCATCAGATGGTCCCATTCTTTTAGCCTTGCATTCCCCTTCAACATCAGCCAAGTCACATTTGTTTACTTGTGAGTAAATGCAAACATGATGCTTAGTTTTGCTTTCCATAGGGCTCAATAAATTTGTCAGCTTGAAGGGAGGAACGTCCTTCTCGGGTGTTTTGGGGGGGGCTGCATTCATCAGATTGGGACCATTCTGGTGGTTGGATTCCTCTTGGCCTGCCCTTTACAAGGAACTAAGGCATGTTTGCCTTCTCGTGAGTAAATGCACAATATGGCTCAGTTTCACTTTCATAGGGCTCCATGCATTTTCTTCTCAGCTATCAGCTAAAGCAGCAATTTTCAACCTTTTTCATTTCATAGCACACTAAAACTGTCAAGGCACACCATCAGGTTTTTATAATTGCCAAGGCACACCATGCTGCCAGTAGGCGTCTCACATCCTTATTGGCCCTACTAATAAATGACCTTCCCTCAAATTCCTGTGGCACACCTGTGGATCACTCACGGCACACCAGTGTGCCATGGCACAGTGGTTGAAAATGGCTGAGCTAAAGCTTCAGGATCCACCAACAATCACCAAGTGCGCTGTGACCCACAGTTTGAGAAACCCTGCCTTAGATGTGTATATGTTAAATACACATAAATATTATTTGACAGTTTAATATGCTGTGTGTTTCATGGTGCAGGGGACTAGGCTTTGGGGTGATTGGGAGGCTTTTGAGCAGGTCTCTTTGCTGCAGGGATTGCCACAGTGGATTGTCTGTCACCGGTTGTTGATAGTACAGGGTGACCCCCAAAAAACAGAACCCATAAAGATTTTTTTAAATCCTACAAAGGTCCAGTAAATTTCAAGAAATGTCTTTTCCTTGGTTGACCAAGACATATTGGGGAAGATTATTGTTCCAATATTTCATGCACAAAGTCGACTTGTATACCCAGAAAGAAAAAAGATGAAAAATTGAAATTGACAGTTTTATTCAAAGATTTGTGGGTTCTGTATTTTTTGGGTCACCCTTGTACATAAACTGAATGAAAAGAGAGGTAAAGAAAACACTGAAAGAAAATGAAAGGGTGGGCTGCCTGAGTGAGGGCAAGTTTGAGAATTTGGGGCCCAATCCTATCCAACTTTCCAGTGCCGGTGCAGCCACAATGCAGCCCTGAGGAAAGGGAACAAATGTTCCCTTACCTGGAGGAGGCCTCCATAACGCTCCCCTACTGCAGGATGCAGCACAAGCCTTGTTGGTACAACTGCACCAGCACTAGAAAATTGGATAGGTTTGGCCCTAAGTCCATTTAGTTTGAGCGAAGTCATAGTTGAGGTTCATGAAGAAGTTAATAAAGAAATAATGAATAAATGTAAAAATAGTGGTGGTGCTTTCTTCAATATAAAGGGATGTATGCATATATAATATAAAGAGCTGCAGTCAGTCAGTGTAGGCAGTATTGAGCTTGTTGGTCCAGAGTCTGACTCAGCAGAAGGCAGCTTTATGTGTTCAGCCAATTCTGCGTCTTTCTAGCCAGCCAGCATGATAGGGGTAATATCATAGAGATGGCACCCTGGCATGTGGAATGTTGTTCGCATGAGACAAGTCAACAAAACAGGGAAGCAGGCACCATTAGGGGCTGCCGTTAGGAGGCTAACAAGCTGAAATTAAATCCGGACAAGACAGAGGCTCTCCTGGTTCAGAAATCCTCGATGCAGGTGCTGGATTATCGACTTGCTCTGAATGAGGTTGCACTCCCTCTGAAGGAGCAGGTCCGCAGCTTGGGGGTCCACCTGGATTCGCAGCTGCTCCTGGATTCCCAGGTGGCGGCTGTGGCTAGTGGGGCCTTCACTCAGCTTCGGCTAGTGCGCCAGCTGCGGCCGTACTTGGATCGTGCAGACCTGGCCACGGTGATCCATGCTACGGTGACATCGAGGTTAGATTATTGTAACGCGCTATATGTGGGGCTGCCCCTGAAGACGGTTCAGAAACTGCAATTAGTGCAGAATGGAGCGGCCTGTGTGGTCACTGGAGGTAGGCGGTTTGACTCTGTCAGTCCGCTTCTCCGGGGGCTACATTGGCTGCCCATTCGCTTCCGGGCCCAATTCAAGGTGCTGGTTTTGACCTTTAAAACCCTATACTGCTCTGGGCCAGGCTATCTTAGAGATCGCCTACTCCCGTACAATCCGGCTCGTCCTCTCAGGTCATCAGAGAAGGCCTTTTTAAAAGTGCCGCCGCCTAAGGAGGTACGTGGGGCGGTGGCAAGAAATAGGGCCTTCTCAGTAGTGGCACCAACATTGTGGAACTCCCTTCCCCTTGACTTGAGAATGGCTCCCTCTCTGGAGACTTTTCGGCGAGGCCTGAAGACCTTGTTGTTTAATCAAGCCTTCTGACTTCATGGCCTTTTTATTATCTTTTATACATCTTTTAGTTGCTTTTTACAGGCTTGATTCCTCTAAGTACTGCTGTTTTATGCTCTTTTATTCTGACTTTTATCTGACTACTGTTTTTATGGGTTCTGCTAATGTGTTTTTTAATGTGTTTTTATCTGTTTGTGAAATTATGTTTTAATCTGTTTTATATGTTGTTAGCTGCCCTGGGTCCCTTTGGGGAGAAGGGCGGGATAGAAATAAAGTTTTATTATTATTATTATTATTATTATTATTATTATTAGATTTCTGTAGTTCCCGTTCATTTATTTTCACTGCTGGTATACTCAGGGCACCCTTTTCTAACAACCCAAATAGTTAGGGTACTTTTCAGGATGAAAAGGGGAGGGGCTACAAATGCAAATAATAAGCAATTGATGTTAAATTGGGGAGGGACGTATACAGTCAGGACACATCATACGCACATTTTATTGGTGCAAATTCAAGTATATGCACCCAGCACAACAACAACAACAACAACAGTATTTATATACCGCTTTTCAACAAAAAGTTCACAAAGCGGTTTACAGAGAAAATCAAATATCTAATGGGTCCCTGTCCCAAAAGGGCTCACAGTCTAAAAAGATGCAAAGGAATACCAGCAGACAGCCACTAGAACAGACAGTGCTGGGGTGAGAGAGAGAGAGAGAGAGAGAGAGAGAGATACATCAAACATAAGGCCTATGGGCCATATATGGCCCGCGGAAGGTCTTTAACTGGCCTACATGATGACAAAATCTTTGACAGTAGTTTTAGGGCAGCACATAGCTGTGTGGATAGGCTCCTGGTTGGGGCTGTCTGGAGCCAGGCAGTTTTATTTAGCGTATGGCATATAATACATGGACTTATATATCACTTAGACTAGATCAAATGTCAGTGTCCAATTTGTCCAGCCATTCAAGGACAGAGTTACCTTGATTGAAAAATCAGACCATGGGCCAGTAAACGCCCTCAGTTTGCAGTCAGACACAATGTGGTACATGGTTTGGTGGGAGAACCCGCAATCACACTGTTGGGTCGATACTAGCCCCCATTTAAACACTGAGTCCTGACTAACACCATGTAGGGTATGGATCCTGTTCAAAGCTTTCCAGGGCTGGCGAGGTAAGTCGAAACCTGGCACCTTAAGGGTAGGATTGTCTATATAACTACCTGTTTCTGGGCGTTCGACTGCCCATTTAGCCTTCTATTGGGCATTGATGTTAAAATTGTTGTGCAGATGTTGTGCAAGTGCCAGAGAAGTCTTCCTGAATTTAAGCCTACCGATTGATAGATGAGAAAGATTGGCATGTACTGGTAAAAGTGGGTTGTTGATGATTTTTCTATATTCTTTCATTAAAGCCTCTTGTCTCCGTAGGGGACCAACAGACAAGGGGAGCCAACAGACAAGAGTGGGTCTTATACAACTGCTTATGATCCTCATGGTTTTGATCTGGGATTGATCTGGCATCAATCTTGCTAGTATGACAGCTGTTAAGCCATACTGGAGCGCAGTATTCTGCTGCGGAGTAAATCAATCCTAATGCTGATGTTCTGAGAGTAGTGGCTGAAGCTCCCCATCTTGTTCCTCTTAATTTCTGGAGTATGTTGTTCCTGGTATTGATTTTTGCGGATGTGTTCTCGAGGTGTGACTTATCAGAGAGAGTCCGGTCCAAAGTTACTCCAAGATATTTTGGATGAGGATTGTAAGGAAATAGGTTGTTATTTAGATAAACCTTTGGGGTTGCATTAGCTAATTTATTGTTAAGGTGAAAGCATGTAGTCATTGTTTTGCTGATACTGGCTATTAACCTCCAGTCAGCAAAATATTTTCCCAGGATCTTGAGGTCTTCTGAGAGGAGGCCATCCAACACCTCCATGTTTTTTCCCTGCACTGCTAGAGCCAGGCAGTGGGAGCTTGAGATGCTGACACAGGCAGTGCTGAAGCTGAAGAAAGACTAGAAATCATAGCCAACCCTCACACAGTCTCTTCTTCCAATCGACTGAGCCCATTCTTAGCCTTGCCTTTTTCTTACTGCAGGATCTTTATTAAATTGTAAAGATTATCTGAATCAGTGCTTGCAGCAAAATACTATCAGAATAGGGCACCCAGATTTGCAAGAGAAAAGACACCTCATGGCACTACAGCCTTCCTTCCTCTTCCTCTTCCTGGCCTTTAATTGGTGTGACCTTTCCTAAGAGTTCACCATGACTTCACCTCTTCCAGAGTGAAATCCTGCCTAGCTCCCAGAAATGCCGGCCAGTAACCAAATTGTCTAGACTGCACATGTGTTGGGGAAAAAGAGGACATTTACAGCACAGTACAAGGTCCAAATAGGATTGGGCCATAAGTATGTAGGTAGAGTATATTTCCTTTCTTAGCAAAAATAAATAAACATGAGCAGATGTTTTACCAGAAATGTTAAGAAGTTTTAAGAGGGGTGTGTTCCTTCCCTCAGTAGTAGATTTTCATTTAATTTTGACTCTAGATAGAGTTTCACATGTATAATCTCTGCAAAATGTCAACAAAATCCATGTCTATGATATAACCCCCCCCCATGTACCACATTTTATAGATTTGACATAAAATGACCCAAAAGTGAGTGATCAGACTCTCTTTGATTCAGATTCATTCACTTAGAAAGAACAAGAACCCAAGAGGACAAGCTGGGGACATTTTCTAACCAAGCAAAACAAAGAGGAGGTGCAGGAATGGGTCATTGAATAGTCTCTGACTGTAGGCCACTGCTAGTTTCAGAATGGTCTAGCCCAGGGGTGCTCAATAAGTCGATCCCGATCTACCAGTCGATCGCCAGGCAAAATGAGTAGATCACAGGCTTCTCTCCCGTCCATGCATTCCTGGGAGTGAGCCCTGCCCTGGAGTGAGCCCCACCCTGGGAGTGAAGCATCCCTGGGAGTGAGCCCCGCCCTGGGAGTGAGCTCCTGTCCATGCATCCCTGGGAGTGAGCCCCATTGACTCTACTGGGGTGACTCATGAGTAGACCTGGAGAGGAGCTGCTGGCAGGCTTCTCTCCTGTCCACGCATCCCTGGGAGTGAGCCCCGTTGACTCTCCTGGGGATGACTTACCTTTCCCCTGTTTTTGCACTGGTATGTATGGAGATCTGGCCCCCCCAACTTCCATCTGTTGGTTCTGTGTGCAAGGGGTTTTGCACTGGTCTTGCTGTGATGTCTATATAGAGATCTTCCCTCCCCCACACCTTTCCCCTGTTTTTGCACTGGTCTGTATAGAGATCTGCTCCCCCTCCCCACTTGTATTGGAATCGAGGAAGATCTGGTGAGGAGGTAGGCTGTGGTGTCAGCAGTGGCCCCTTTAAGGGTAAGGCCTGGGCATCCAGCAGAGTGTGCTGCACAGCTGCAGCCACTTGAAGGCAATAGGGCCCTCAGGGATATAAGACCACCTGAGGCAGGAAGGGCTCCACTTATTTATGTGAGTCAGCCTTTTCCTACATGAAGATCTTTAAGTCCAAGTACCGTTCCATCATGACTGATGAACATTTGGAAGTGTGCTTGAAGCTGGCTGTCAGCAGCTACTGTCTGGGCTATGCATCCTTGGCTGATTCACTTCAGTGCAAGTCATCAAAGTAAACTCAAGTAATTACAAAAAATGTTTATAGTTAATTATGTTGTGTTGTGCAATATTGGCTCATGCGGTTATGCAAGGTACACCAACATACATTGTACACATAAATGTTATATGTTATGATGGCGCGAACATTGTAAAAAAACTCTGGTAGATCTCCGGGCCTTGCTGGGTTTCAAAGTAGCTCTCGAGCCAAAAAAGTGTGAGCACCCCTGGTCTAGCCTGAGACTCTCAAAGAAGCCATGAGACTTTAATCCTCGAAATATCCAGTTAAAAGGATCTTACATAGCAGGACTGGGAAAGAGTCAGAGGAGACAATCTTCAGAGGAGACAATGCTGTTCTCCGTGGACCAGTGATCTGACATACATAAGAACATAAGAACATAAGAACAGCCCCACTGGATCAGGCCATAGGCCCATCTAGTCCAGCTTCCTGTATCTCACAGCGGCCCACCAAATGCCCCAGGGAGCACACCAGATAACAAGAGACCTCATCCTGGTGCTCTCCCCTACATCTGGCATTCTGACTTAACCCATTCCTAAAATCAGGAGGTTGCGCATACACATCATGGCTTGTACCCCATAATGGATTTTTCCTCCAGAAACTCGTCCAATCCCCTTTTAAAGGCGTCTAGGCTAGACGCCAGCACCACATCCTGTGGCAAGGAGTTCCACAGACCGACCACGCGCTGAGTAAAGAAATATTTTCTTTTGTCTGTCCTAACCCGCCCAACACTCAATTTTAGTGGATGTCCCCTGGTTCTGGTATTATGTGAGAGTGTAAAGAGCATCTCCCTATCCACTCTGTCCATCCCCTGCATAATTTTGTATGTCTCAATCATGTCCCCCCTCAAGCGTCTCTTTTCTAGGCTGAAGAGGCCCAAACGCCGTAGCCTTTCCTCATAAGGAAGGTGCCCCAGCCCCGTAATCATCTTAGTCGCTCTCTTTTGCACCTTTTCCATTTCCACTATGTCTTTTTTGAGATGCGGCGACCAGAACTGGACACAATACTCCAGGTGTGGCCTTACCATCCATTTGTACAACGGCATTATAATACTAACCGTTTTGTTCTCAATACCCTTCCTAATGATCCCAAGCATAGAATTGGCCTTCTTCACTGCCGCCGCACATTGGGTCGACACTTTCATCGACCTGTCCACCACCACCCCAAGATCTCTCTCCTGATCTGTCACAGACAGCTCAGAACCCATCAGCCTATATCTAAAGTTTTGATTTTTTGCCCCAATATGCATGACTTTACACTTACTGACATTGAAGCGCATCTGCCATTTTGCTGCCCATTCTGCCAGTCTGGAGAGATCCTTCTGGAGCTCCTCACAATCACTTCTGGTCTTTACCACTCGGAAAAGTTTGGTGTCGTCTGCAAACTTAGCCACTTCACTGCTCAACCCTGTCTCCAGGTCATTTATGAAGAGGTTGAAAAGCACCGGTCCCAGGACAGATCCTTGGGGCACACCGCTTTTCACCTCTCTCCATTGTGAAAATTGCCCACTGACACCCACTCTCTGCTTCCTGGCCTCCAACCAGTTCTCAATCCACGAGAGGACCTGTCCTCTAATTCCCTGACTGTGGAGTTTTTTCAGTAGCCTTTGGTGAGGGACCGTGTCAAACGCCTTCTGAAAGTCCAGATATATAATGTCCACGGGTTCTCCCGCATCCACATGCCTGTTGACCTTTTCAAAGAATTCTATAAGGTTTGTGAGGCAAGACTTACCCTTACAGAAGCCATGCTGACTCTCCCTCAGCAAGGCCTGTTTGTCTATGTGTTTTGAGATCCTATCTTTGATGAGGCATTCCACCATCTTACCCGGTATGGATGTTAGGCTGACCGGCCTATAGTTTCCCGGGTCCCCCCTCTTTCCCTTTTTAAAAATAGGCGTGACATTTGCTATCCTCCAATCTTCTGGCACTGTGGCCGTTTTGAGGGACAAGTTGCATACCTTAGTCAAGAGATCTGCAACTTCATTCTTCAATTCCTTAATAACCCTTGGGTGTATGCCATCAGGGCCCGGTGACTTATTGATCTTTAATTTATCAATGAGGTCTGAAACATCTTCTCTTTTAACCTCTATCTGACTTAACTCCTCGGTTAGGAGGGGCCGTTCGGGTAGCGGTATCTGCCCGAGGTCTTCTGCCGTGAAGACAGATGCAAAGAACTCATTCAATTTCTCTGCCATCTCTAAGTCTCCTTTTATCTCCCCTTTCCCTCCCTCACCATCCAGAGGGCCAACCGCTTCTCTGGCGGGTTTCCTGCTTCTAACATATTTGAAGAAGCTTTTATTATTCCCCTTAATGTTGCTGGCCATGCGTTCCTCATAGTCTCGCTTGGCCTCCCCTATCACCTTCTTACATTTCTTTTGCCACAGTTTATGTTCCTTTTTATTCTCTTCATTAGGGCAAGACTTCCATTTACGGAAGGAAGCTTCCTTGCCCTTCACAGCCTCTCTAACTTGGCTGGTTAGCCATGCGGGCACTCTCCTGGATTTAGTGGAACCCTTCTTTCTTTGCGGTATACACCTCTGCTGGGCCTCTATTACTGTTGTTTTAAGCAGCCTCCATGCACTCTGGAGAGACTGGACTCTTTTTACCCTCCCTTTCAACCTCCTTCTAACCAGCCTCCTCATTTGAGGGAAGTCCGCCCGTCGGAAGTCAAGGGTTTTTGTTAGAGATTTGCCCGGTATTCTTCCCCCAACATGCACGTCAAAACGGATCGCAGCATGATCACTGTTCCCCAATGGCTCAGTAACGTTTACATCTCTAACCAGGTCCTGCGTACCGCACAAAATTAAATCCAGAGTCACCTGTCCTCTGGTGGGCTCCGTGACTAGCTGATCTAAGCCACAGTCATTCAGCACGTCAAGAAATCCGGTTTCCTTATTGTGACCAGAACACAAATTGACCCAGTCAATATGAGGATAATTGAAGTCCCCCATGATTACAACCCTGTCCTTCCTTGTCACCTCCCTGATCTGTTTCCTCATTTCAAGGTCCCCATCAGATTTCTGGTCTGGAGGACGATAGCACGCCCCCAGTATTACATCGCTGCACAAGCCTGGTAATTTAACCCACAGAGATTCTACGGTGGAGTCGGACCCACCTTCAATCTCTACTTTGCTGGATTCTATCCCTTCCTTAACATAAAGGGCCACCCCACCTCCAACACGCCCCTGCCTGTCCCTCCTGTAGAGTTTATAGCCCGGGATTGCGGTATCCCACTGATTCTCCGCATTCCACCAGGTTTCCGTTATGCCCACTATGTCAATATTTTCCCTTGTCACCAGACATTCCAGTTCTCCCACCTTTGCTCGTAGACTTCGGGCATTCACATAAAAGCATTTATACACGGAATGCCCCAGGATGGGCTGCTTATTCGCTCCTTTGTCCCCGCATCCTCTCATTGTGCCAAACCGTCTATCACATCCCATCTCCCTAACTTTCCCAATTTCTTCTCCCACCCTGCCTTTGTCTTGTTGTTCTCTAACCTCCCCATCCTCATCCCATAGGGATGAGGAGTCCCGAACCGGATGCCCCTCGGCTCCTGTCGGCCTTCCCCCAGGGATCAGTTTAAAAGCTGCTCTGCCACCTTTTTAATGTTATGCGCCAGCAGTCTGGTTCCATTCTGGTTCAAATGGAGCCCGTCCCTCTTGTACAGGCCCCGCTTGTCCCAAAACGTTCCCCAGTGCCTAACGAATCTAAACCCCTCCTCCATACACCACCGTCTCATCCACGCATTGAGACCCCTGATCTCCGCCTGCCTAGCTGGCCCTGCACGTGGAACAGGTAGCACTTCAGAGAACGCTACCTTTGAGGTCCTGGCTTTCAGCTTCCTGCCTAAAAGCCTAAATTTGGCCTCCAGGACCTCCCAGCTACACTTGCCCACATCGTTGGTGCCGACATGCACCACAGCCGCTACCTCTCCCCCAGCACTGTCTACCAGCCTGTCTAGACGAGAAGTGATGTCCGCAACCTTCGCACCAGGCAGGCAAGTCACCATGCGGTCCTCACATCCATCGCAAACCCCCCTCTCTATGTTTCTAATAATCGAATCCCCCACTACAAGAAGCCCCCGACCCCCCTCCCGCCGAGGAGTATCCCGAGTGCGCTCGGATACGGGCCCATCCCCTGGAGAAGGGATCCCCCCTAGGGGATTGTTTCCCTCCTCTCCAGGATGACGTCCTCCAGTCCCGAGACTTCCCACCCGGGCAGCCGAGGAGCTGCACGCCTGAGGTTGGGACGAAGCCTGATCGTCCCCGGAAGTCTCCCCACAGTCCTCCTCTGGCTGCCTGCGCTTCTCCAGGTCGGCCACCAAGGCTTCAAGGGAGCGGACGCGTTCCCTGAGAGCCTGGAGCTCCTTGCAGCGAGGACACACCCATGACATGCCCCAGAGGCATATAATCATACATGTGGCACTCGATGCAGAACACTGGATAGCCCCCACCCTGCTGCTGGCTGTCTGACTGCATAGCTTTTTTGTTGTTGTTGTTGCTTTATTTAGGGGTCCTTTTAAAAACCGTACACTGGATAGCAGCCCTCTTCTCAAGGGAAGAGGAAGGGCAGTGTATGGGGCCCTGGCCTCCTCGCCCTGCTGCTGAACTCGCCCAGATGCTAAACTCTTGTGCCTTACCTGGCACTTAGTTCCCAGAGGCACTTGGTGTCCCAGAGGCCACACGCGTCTGCAGAGAGCCTCACGCGATGGCCTGCCTAGCTTTATACTCCTGGCTGGCCCCTCCCCCCTCCTTCCTTCCTGATTGAAAGGGGGCTGGCCTTCCCAGGTGAGTTTACAAAAGCTCAGGAAGGCAAATGGCTGCTGATGGGCGTGACCTACTCTGCAGGCTCCTGAATGGACTGCTTGGATTAGCCTACTGGAGCTCTTAATGGGTTGGGAATTGGCCCTTCCTAGGTCCTTTCCCTCCTAGTTCTGTTCTCTTAGGCTGGACTGTTTTTGTAACCTCAAGCTAGTTTTTATTTGGGTTTGTTTAATTATTTATTGCTCTCTAGATCCTGTGTCCCAATTTACTGACCTGTTTAGGTTATGTTCTAACTTAGATTAGGTTTAACCTGGGTTAAGTATAGGTTTAATTTAAACAAGTAGAAAACCTGCTTTTCACTTTATCCTCCTCCCTTCCTTCGATTAAGTGCTACCTTAGGTGCAGCTAACTTTCAATTTTGATTTAAATGCCTGACCCTTGGGCACTTACTCACGAGTAGGACGCTGCTCTTACTCACGAGTAGGACTCTGCTCCTGCTCAGAGTAGCCCTATGTACCTCCCTTAGGTGCTAACTTTCAATTTTGATTTAAGGTTGCTTTAAAGGTAAGGTTAAGGTTAGAAGACAGGGAGTTAGAAAGACAAAGCGTTAGAATGAGTACACTTACCTCCTCCTCCTCCTGCTCCTCCTCCTCTCCTTCTCCAAAACTCAGAGGTCTCCTTGCCTTCTCCTCGCCCAGATGCTAAACTCTTGTGCCTTACCTGGCACTTAGTTCCCAGAGGCACTTGGTGTCCCAGAGGCCACACGCGTCTGCAGAGAGCCTCACGCGATGGCCTGCCTAGCTTTATACTCCTGGCTGGCCCCTCCCCCCTCCTTCCTTCCTGATTGAAAGGGGGCTGGCCTTCCCAGGTGAGTTTACAAAAGCTCAGGAAGGCAAATGGCTGCTGATGGGCGTGACCTACTCTGCAGGCTCCTGAATGGACTGCTTGGATTAGCCTACTGGAGCTCTTAATGGGTTGGGAATTGGCCCTTCCTAGGTCCTTTCCCTCCTAGTTCTGTTCTCTTAGGCTGGACTGTTTTTGTAACCTCAAGCTAGTTTTTATTTGGGTTTGTTTAATTATTTATTGCTCTCTAGATCCTGTGTCCCAATTTACTGACCTGTTTAGGTTATGTTCTAACTTAGATTAGGTTTAACCTGGGTTAAGTATAGGTTTAATTTAAACAAGTAGAAAACCTGCTTTTCACTTTATCCTCCTCCCTTCCTTCGATTAAGTGCTACCTTAGGTGCAGCTAACTTTCAATTTTGATTTAAATGCCTGACCCTTGGGCACTTACTCACGAGTAGGACGCTGCTCTTACTCACGAGTAGGACTCTGCTCCTGCTCAGAGTAGCCCTATGTACCTCCCTTAGGTGCTAACTTTCAATTTTGATTTAAGGTTGCTTTAAAGGTAAGGTTAAGGTTAGAAGACAGGGAGTTAGAAAGACAAAGCGTTAGAATGAGTACACTTACCTCCTCCTCCTCCTGCTCCTCCTCCTCTCCTTCTCCAAAACTCAGAGGTCTCCTTGCCTTCTCCTCGCCCAGATGCTAAACTCTTGTGCCTTACCTGGCACTTAGTTCCCAGAGGCACTTGGTGTCCCAGAGGCCACACGCGTCTGCAGAGAGCCTCACGCGATGGCCTGCCTAGCTTTATACTCCTGGCTGGCCCCTCCCCCCTCCTTCCTTCCTGATTGAAAGGGGGCTGGCCTTCCCAGGTGAGTTTACAAAAGCTCAGGAAGGCAAATGGCTGCTGATGGGCGTGACCTACTCTGCAGGCTCCTGAATGGACTGCTTGGATTAGCCTACTGGAGCTCTTAATGGGTTGGGAATTGGCCCTTCCTAGGTCCTTTCCCTCCTAGTTCTGTTCTCTTAGGCTGGACTGTTTTTGTAACCTCAAGCTAGTTTTTATTTGGGTTTGTTTAATTATTTATTGCTCTCTAGATCCTGTGTCCCAATTTACTGACCTGTTTAGGTTATGTTCTAACTTAGATTAGGTTTAACCTGGGTTAAGTATAGGTTTAATTTAAACAAGTAGAAAACCTGCTTTTCACTTTATCCTCCTCCCTTCCTTCGATTAAGTGCTACCTTAGGTGCAGCTAACTTTCAATTTTGATTTAAATGCCTGACCCTTGGGCACTTACTCACGAGTAGGACGCTGCTCTTACTCACGAGTAGGACTCTGCTCCTGCTCAGAGTAGCCCTATGTACCTCCCTTAGGTGCTAACTTTCAATTTTGATTTAAGGTTGCTTTAAAGGTAAGGTTAAGGTTAGAAGACAGGGAGTTAGAAAGACAAAGCATTAGAATGAGTACACTTACCTCCTCCTCCTCCTGCTCCTCCTCCTCTCCTTCTCCAAAACTCAGAGGTCTCCTTGCCTTCTCCTCGCCCAGATGCTAAACTCTTGTGCCTTACCTGGCACTTAGTTCCCAGAGGCACTTGGTGTCCCAGAGGCCACACGCGTCTGCAGAGAGCCTCACGCGATGGCCTGCCTAGCTTTATACTCCTGGCTGGCCCCTCCCCCCTCCTTCCTTCCTGATTGAAAGGGGGCTGGCCTTCCCAGGTGAGTTTACAAAAGCTCAGGAAGGCAAATGGCTGCTGATGGGCGTGACCTACTCTGCAGGCTCCTGAATGGACTGCTTGGATTAGCCTACTGGAGCTCTTAATGGGTTGGGAATTGGCCCTTCCTAGGTCCTTTCCCTCCTAGTTCTGTTCTCTTAGGCTGGACTGTTTTTGTAACCTCAAGCTAGTTTTTATTTGGGTTTGTTTAATTATTTATTGCTCTCTAGATCCTGTGTCCCAATTTACTGACCTGTTTAGGTTATGTTCTAACTTAGATTAGGTTTAACCTGGGTTAAGTATAGGTTTAATTTAAACAAGTAGAAAACCTGCTTTTCACTTTATCCTCCTCCCTTCCTTCGATTAAGTGCTACCTTAGGTGCAGCTAACTTTCAATTTTGATTTAAATGCCTGACCCTTGGGCACTTACTCACGAGTAGGACGCTGCTCTTACTCACGAGTAGGACTCTGCTCCTGCTCAGAGTAGCCCTATGTACCTCCCTTAGGTGCTAACTTTCAATTTTGATTTAAGGTTGCTTTAAAGGTAAGGTTAAGGTTAGAAGACAGGGAGTTAGAAAGACAAAGCGTTAGAATGAGTACACTTACCTCCTCCTCCTCCTGCTCCTCCTCCTCTCCTTCTCCAAAACTCAGAGGTCTCCTTGCCTTCTCCTCGCCCAGATGCTAAACTCTTGTGCCTTACCTGGCACTTAGTTCCCAGAGGCACTTGGTGTCCCAGAGGCCACACGCGTCTGCAGAGAGCCTCACGCGATGGCCTGCCTAGCTTTATACTCCTGGCTGGCCCCTCCCCCCTCCTTCCTTCCTGATTGAAAGGGGGCTGGCCTTCCCAGGTGAGTTTACAAAAGCTCAGGAAGGCAAATGGCTGCTGATGGGCGTGACCTACTCTGCAGGCTCCTGAATGGACTGCTTGGATTAGCCTACTGGAGCTCTTAATGGGTTGGGAATTGGCCCTTCCTAGGTCCTTTCCCTCCTAGTTCTGTTCTCTTAGGCTGGACTGTTTTTGTAACCTCAAGCTAGTTTTTATTTGGGTTTGTTTAATTATTTATTGCTCTCTAGATCCTGTGTCCCAATTTACTGACCTGTTTAGGTTATGTTCTAACTTAGATTAGGTTTAACCTGGGTTAAGTATAGGTTTAATTTAAACAAGTAGAAAACCTGCTTTTCACTTTATCCTCCTCCCTTCCTTCGATTAAGTGCTACCTTAGGTGCAGCTAACTTTCAATTTTGATTTAAATGCCTGACCCTTGGGCACTTACTCACGAGTAGGACGCTGCTCTTACTCACGAGTAGGACTCTGCTCCTGCTCAGAGTAGCCCTATGTACCTCCCTTAGGTGCTAACTTTCAATTTTGATTTAAGGTTGCTTTAAAGGTAAGGTTAAGGTTAGAAGACAGGGAGTTAGAAAGACAAAGCGTTAGAATGAGTACACTTACCTCCTCCTCCTCCTGCTCCTCCTCCTCTCCTTCTCCAAAACTCAGAGGTCTCCTTGCCTTCTCCTCGCCCAGATGCTAAACTCTTGTGCCTTACCTGGCACTTAGTTCCCAGAGGCACTTGGTGTCCCAGAGGCCACACGCGTCTGCAGAGAGCCTCACGCGATGGCCTGCCTAGCTTTATACTCCTGGCTGGCCCCTCCCCCCTCCTTCCTTCCTGATTGAAAGGGGGCTGGCCTTCCCAGGTGAGTTTACAAAAGCTCAGGAAGGCAAATGGCTGCTGATGGGCGTGACCTACTCTGCAGGCTCCTGAATGGACTGCTTGGATTAGCCTACTGGAGCTCTTAATGGGTTGGGAATTGGCCCTTCCTAGGTCCTTTCCCTCCTAGTTCTGTTCTCTTAGGCTGGACTGTTTTTGTAACCTCAAGCTAGTTTTTATTTGGGTTTGTTTAATTATTTATTGCTCTCTAGATCCTGTGTCCCAATTTACTGACCTGTTTAGGTTATGTTCTAACTTAGATTAGGTTTAACCTGGGTTAAGTATAGGTTTAATTTAAACAAGTAGAAAACCTGCTTTTCACTTTATCCTCCTCCCTTCCTTCGATTAAGTGCTACCTTAGGTGCAGCTAACTTTCAATTTTGATTTAAATGCCTGACCCTTGGGCACTTACTCACGAGTAGGACGCTGCTCTTACTCACGAGTAGGACTCTGCTCCTGCTCAGAGTAGCCCTATGTACCTCCCTTAGGTGCTAACTTTCAATTTTGATTTAAGGTTGCTTTAAAGGTAAGGTTAAGGTTAGAAGACAGGGAGTTAGAAAGACAAAGCGTTAGAATGAGTACACTTACCTCCTCCTCCTCCTGCTCCTCCTCCTCTCCTTCTCCAAAACTCAGAGGTCTCCTTGCCTTCTCCTCGCCCAGATGCTAAACTCTTGTGCCTTACCTGGCACTTAGTTCCCAGAGGCACTTGGTGTCCCAGAGGCCACACGCGTCTGCAGAGAGCCTCACGCGATGGCCTGCCTAGCTTTATACTCCTGGCTGGCCCCTCCCCCCTCCTTCCTTCCTGATTGAAAGGGGGCTGGCCTTCCCAGGTGAGTTTACAAAAGCTCAGGAAGGCAAATGGCTGCTGATGGGCGTGACCTACTCTGCAGGCTCCTGAATGGACTGCTTGGATTAGCCTACTGGAGCTCTTAATGGGTTGGGAATTGGCCCTTCCTAGGTCCTTTCCCTCCTAGTTCTGTTCTCTTAGGCTGGACTGTTTTTGTAACCTCAAGCTAGTTTTTATTTGGGTTTGTTTAATTATTTATTGCTCTCTAGATCCTGTGTCCCAATTTACTGACCTGTTTAGGTTATGTTCTAACTTAGATTAGGTTTAACCTGGGTTAAGTATAGGTTTAATTTAAACAAGTAGAAAACCTGCTTTTCACTTTATCCTCCTCCCTTCCTTCGATTAAGTGCTACCTTAGGTGCAGCTAACTTTCAATTTTGATTTAAATGCCTGACCCTTGGGCACTTACTCACGAGTAGGACACTGCTCTTACTCATGAGTAGGACTCTGCTCCTGCTCAGAGTAGCCCTATGTACCTCCCTTAGGTGCTAACTTTCAATTTTGATTTAAGGTTGCTTTAAAGGTAAGGTTAAGGTTAGAAGACAGGGAGTTAGAAAGACAAAGCGTTAGAATGAGTACACTTACCTCCTCCTCCTCCTGCTCCTCCTCCTCTCCTTCTCCAAAACTCAGAGGTCTCCTTGCCTTCTCCTCGCCCAGATGCTAAACTCTTGTGCCTTACCTGGCACTTAGTTCCCAGAGGCACTTGGTGTCCCAGAGGCCACACGCGTCTGCAGAGAGCCTCACGCGATGGCCTGCCTAGCTTTATACTCCTGGCTGGCCCCTCCCCCCTCCTTCCTTCCTGATTGAAAGGGGGCTGGCCTTCCCAGGTGAGTTTACAAAAGCTCAGGAAGGCAAATGGCTGCTGATGGGCGTGACCTACTCTGCAGGCTCCTGAATGGACTGCTTGGATTAGCCTACTGGAGCTCTTAATGGGTTGGGAATTGGCCCTTCCTAGGTCCTTTCCCTCCTAGTTCTGTTCTCTTAGGCTGGACTGTTTTTGTAACCTCAAGCTAGTTTTTATTTGGGTTTGTTTAATTATTTATTGCTCTCTAGATCCTGTGTCCCAATTTACTGACCTGTTTAGGTTATGTTCTAACTTAGATTAGGTTTAACCTGGGTTAAGTATAGGTTTAATTTAAACAAGTAGAAAACCTGCTTTTCACTTTATCCTCCTCCCTTCCTTCGATTAAGTGCTACCTTAGGTGCAGCTAACTTTCAATTTTGATTTAAATGCCTGACCCTTGGGCACTTACTCACGAGTAGGACGCTGCTCTTACTCACGAGTAGGACTCTGCTCCTGCTCAGAGTAGCCCTATGTACCTCCCTTAGGTGCTAACTTTCAATTTTGATTTAAGGTTGCTTTAAAGGTAAGGTTAAGGTTAGAAGACAGGGAGTTAGAAAGACAAAGCGTTAGAATGAGTACACTTACCTCCTCCTCCTCCTGCTCCTCCTCCTCTCCTTCTCCAAAACTCAGAGGTCTCCTTGCCTTCTCCTCGCCCAGATGCTAAACTCTTGTGCCTTACCTGGCACTTAGTTCCCAGAGGCACTTGGTGTCCCAGAGGCCACACGCGTCTGCAGAGAGCCTCACGCGATGGCCTGCCTAGCTTTATACTCCTGGCTGGCCCCTCCCCCCTCCTTCCTTCCTGATTGAAAGGGGGCTGGCCTTCCCAGGTGAGTTTACAAAAGCTCAGGAAGGCAAATGGCTGCTGATGGGCGTGACCTACTCTGCAGGCTCCTGAATGGACTGCTTGGATTAGCCTACTGGAGCTCTTAATGGGTTGGGAATTGGCCCTTCCTAGGTCCTTTCCCTCCTAGTTCTGTTCTCTTAGGCTGGACTGTTTTTGTAACCTCAAGCTAGTTTTTATTTGGGTTTGTTTAATTATTTATTGCTCTCTAGATCCTGTGTCCCAATTTACTGACCTGTTTAGGTTATGTTCTAACTTAGATTAGGTTTAACCTGGGTTAAGTATAGGTTTAATTTAAACAAGTAGAAAACCTGCTTTTCACTTTATCCTCCTCCCTTCCTTCGATTAAGTGCTACCTTAGGTGCAGCTAACTTTCAATTTTGATTTAAATGCCTGACCCTTGGGCACTTACTCACGAGTAGGACGCTGCTCTTACTCACGAGTAGGACTCTGCTCCTGCTCAGAGTAGCCCTATGTACCTCCCTTAGGTGCTAACTTTCAATTTTGATTTAAGGTTGCTTTAAAGGTAAGGTTAAGGTTAGAAGACAGGGAGTTAGAAAGACAAAGCGTTAGAATGAGTACACTTACCTCCTCCTCCTCCTGCTCCTCCTCCTCTCCTTCTCCAAAACTCAGAGGTCTCCTTGCCTTCTCCTCGCCCAGATGCTAAACTCTTGTGCCTTACCTGGCACTTAGTTCCCAGAGGCACTTGGTGTCCCAGAGGCCACACGCGTCTGCAGAGAGCCTCACGCGATGGCCTGCCTAGCTTTATACTCCTGGCTGGCCCCTCCCCCCTCCTTCCTTCCTGATTGAAAGGGGGCTGGCCTTCCCAGGTGAGTTTACAAAAGCTCAGGAAGGCAAATGGCTGCTGATGGGCGTGACCTACTCTGCAGGCTCCTGAATGGACTGCTTGGATTAGCCTACTGGAGCTCTTAATGGGTTGGGAATTGGCCCTTCCTAGGTCCTTTCCCTCCTAGTTCTGTTCTCTTAGGCTGGACTGTTTTTGTAACCTCAAGCTAGTTTTTATTTGGGTTTGTTTAATTATTTATTGCTCTCTAGATCCTGTGTCCCAATTTACTGACCTGTTTAGGTTATGTTCTAACTTAGATTAGGTTTAACCTGGGTTAAGTATAGGTTTAATTTAAACAAGTAGAAAACCTGCTTTTCACTTTATCCTCCTCCCTTCCTTCGATTAAGTGCTACCTTAGGTGCAGCTAACTTTCAATTTTGATTTAAATGCCTGACCCTTGGGCACTTACTCACGAGTAGGACGCTGCTCTTACTCACGAGTAGGACTCTGCTCCTGCTCAGAGTAGCCCTATGTACCTCCCTTAGGTGCTAACTTTCAATTTTGATTTAAGGTTGCTTTAAAGGTAAGGTTAAGGTTAGAAGACAGGGAGTTAGAAAGACAAAGCGTTAGAATGAGTACACTTACCTCCTCCTCCTCCTGCTCCTCCTCCTCTCCTTCTCCAAAACTCAGAGGTCTCCTTGCCTTCTCCTCGCCCAGATGCTAAACTCTTGTGCCTTACCTGGCACTTAGTTCCCAGAGGCACTTGGTGTCCCAGAGGCCACACGCGTCTGCAGAGAGCCTCACGCGATGGCCTGCCTAGCTTTATACTCCTGGCTGGCCCCTCCCCCCTCCTTCCTTCCTGATTGAAAGGGGGCTGGCCTTCCCAGGTGAGTTTACAAAAGCTCAGGAAGGCAAATGGCTGCTGATGGGCGTGACCTACTCTGCAGGCTCCTGAATGGACTGCTTGGATTAGCCTACTGGAGCTCTTAATGGGTTGGGAATTGGCCCTTCCTAGGTCCTTTCCCTCCTAGTTCTGTTCTCTTAGGCTGGACTGTTTTTGTAACCTCAAGCTAGTTTTTATTTGGGTTTGTTTAATTATTTATTGCTCTCTAGATCCTGTGTCCCAATTTACTGACCTGTTTAGGTTATGTTCTAACTTAGATTAGGTTTAACCTGGGTTAAGTATAGGTTTAATTTAAACAAGTAGAAAACCTGCTTTTCACTTTATCCTCCTCCCTTCCTTCGATTAAGTGCTACCTTAGGTGCAGCTAACTTTCAATTTTGATTTAAATGCCTGACCCTTGGGCACTTACTCACGAGTAGGACGCTGCTCTTACTCACGAGTAGGACTCTGCTCCTGCTCAGAGTAGCCCTATGTACCTCCCTTAGGTGCTAACTTTCAATTTTGATTTAAGGTTGCTTTAAAGGTAAGGTTAAGGTTAGAAGACAGGGAGTTAGAAAGACAAAGCGTTAGAATGAGTACACTTACCTCCTCCTCCTCCTGCTCCTCCTCCTCTCCTTCTCCAAAACTCAGAGGTCTCCTTGCCTTCTCCTCGCCCAGATGCTAAACTCTTGTGCCTTACCTGGCACTTAGTTCCCAGAGGCACTTGGTGTCCCAGAGGCCACACGCGTCTGCAGAGAGCCACACGCGTCTGCAGAGAGCCACACGCGTCTGCAGAGAGACTGGCAGATGCCTATACTTCTATAGGAGCAACAAGTAAACACTCAGGGAGTGTTGCTTGCCCCAGAGCAATGCCTCTTGACACCTATCTGTTCCTGTCCCTTTTCCACCCTCCAGTAAGAATCTGTGATTAGAGCTTGAGTTAAAAAAAAGCTTGTGGTGATTGAAAAGGGTGAGGAAGGGGGAATTTGCACTCTGCTATTGGGTACTTTCAATTCAAGAAAGGGAGACCTCAGTCCTACCCCTCTGCCACTGGAGGATGAAGGAGGAGGGAAGAGGAGGAGGATGCTGGTGGAATGTCATTACTGCTGGCAAGTGCCAGCAGAGCTGCCAGCAGAGAAGATTCTGTTAGCCAACACAAGATGAGTGGCAGTGGGATTGGGCAATGGGAGGCAGGGAGGAGGAGGAACTGGGAAGTTTCTGGGCAGGGAGGAAAGTAGAATGGGGGCGTGCGTGTGATCAGTGGCACATGCATGTGGCTGGATCCTATCCCTCTCCCTTGCTGCCACCATTACACTCCTTGGTTCTGCTCCAGCAAAATAGCTGGTTCACAACCAATGAGACCCATAGGGAAAGCAGAGGCTTTCCCCAAGACAAGGGAACAAAAGTTTCCTACCCTGAGGAGACCTCAGTGACTGCCCCCCTAGGATGCAGTGTGCGCTCTGTGGATTCAGCTGCATCTGTGGGAGGGGGGTTTGGTTGGATTGGTCGTCTTCGAATTTAATTAAAACTCCTTGTAATGAATTTGATTATTGAGTATTTCAGACATAGAACCCTAAAAGGTGTGATTGAATTCAAGGAAACTAATGGATATCAAAAGCAGCTTTATAAGATTTTTTTTTACTATTTGATTCTCAACCTGTAATAAGGACCGTACTACATTGCTTTTTAATTAAGCCTTATAGTCATAAAACTATATGTATTTATTAAATCATATCATTGTTAAGTGCTGCTCTCATGATGATATTGACCTTGAGGCTTAATTGCCAGTGCTTAGTTAGAGCCTTGGAAAAGGGACACTGGAGATGAAACGGTTCAACTCTGGTTTCTGGAGAAAGAATCTTAGATGCACCTAGGCTTCTTCTTAGGTCTTGAGGGCTTCCTCCCCCCCATCATATTACCCAATCTAAAATGTTTTTAATATGCCTTAAATGCTTATTCTGCATGAGGACTCAACATTAAAACTTCAATGGATCTCTGTTGACATTTTTTGGATGTTATTTATCTTTTTTCACATTTTCCACCTCCCTCCCTCCAAGGAGCTCAGGGTGGTGTACATGTTTTCTTCACTCCTTTTTTTTCCTCACAACAACCCTGTGAGATAGGTGAGGTGAGGCGATAGCCATGGTCACCCAGGAAGCTTCATGGCTATGCAAGGATTTGAGCCTGGCTCTTCCAGGTCTAGTTCCAACTCCCAAACCACTATCCTGACACCCATTCGATGTGGAAGAATCTACACAGGTGACCATGTAAGTTTGTGCTCAGAGCTACTTTGTGGATTAGGGAGCTGTATGTGTGTGGGGAGGGCACTCAGGACATACAGTACTTATGCTGTTTTCAGTTGCCTTTCTTTTCTTTGTGTATCAATTTCACATAGTATCTATTATTATTCTCCCAACCTACTATCGTATTTCATGTGTCACATAAAAGATTATTTAAGCATTCATGTCCTGGATGCAGCATTATGCATTTAGATACAACAGATATTGCTCCAGTGCACATGATATGGGTCTCTTTAGTGCGAGATTTGGCCTTTGGGGATTCAAAGCTGGCACAACACTGTCCCTGGTGTGATCAGTCTGTGACCACTGATCAGGAATTCCAGGGCAAACTGTAACAGGAAAGCAATTGGAAAGGGGGAGGGAAAGCCACCATGTGATCCTATTAGATACTCAAAGTTGTCATGGCAACAGCAGCATAATTAAAGGCTCCTTCTCCACTCTTCTATGCTTCAATTGTGCTGCTGATGGCTTGCAGCATTTGAGCTTGTAAACCAAAAGGCAACAATTTCTTTGTTTGCAAAAACAAGCAGAATCGCTGCTCATGTGTATCAAGGGAGATGTGGTGTGACAGAGTTTTCTCAAATAACATGTTCAGCAAAATTGATTGCTTTTACCACAATTCTTTTTTCAAACTAGAACATAGAAAAGTGAACATGAGATGCTCCAGTATAACTTTTTTATGGGTTAATTCTAGGAGATACTGATATCTTTGGCGTCAGGTTCCCATCCTCCCTTACAAAGATGAACTGAAGGTTTTGCGCTTAAGAAATACATCACCATTTTTTGTGGTATCCAAACGGCGACAGTACCAGAAGCAAATACTGGGAATTGTCCAAGGGGTGAGTAGGATGATCTGGCTTGCTCTCTGCTGAGTGGTGCAATGGTGACAACCCTTCTTCCCAGGGAGCGAGACTGGGCAATGTTCCCTCATCTCCCCTGGGCTTCCAAGGGTCCGCTGCATCCTCATCTTTCTCCAGCACAGGACGTCCAGTGCTTCCCTGGGTGCTAAGGAAGTTCTCCCTGTTTGAGGCTGGCTAGCCTGTAATTCCAGCTGCTCCTGTCATCATCATGATGAGAACAAAATCTTGATGAGAACAAAATGACATGCCCCTGCCACTGACTTTACCATGGTTGACACAGCCCAGGGTCCACAGTAGTGGGGCTCCAATGCTGCTACCACTTTGCAGGGGCAGCTTGGATTGGTCAGAGGCAGGGCACTCCTCATACCATTGCTGATCTGTTTGTGATGGCAGGATGCTTGTTCTGTTGTTGCAAAAGGCCCATTGGATTGGGCCATAAGAGGGATGAAGGAAAATCTTAAGGAGACATGGAAAAATGGGAAGAGTAGCTAGGATCTCAGAGTAGGAATATGACATGATCGAGAGGGGAACAAAGAGGAGTCATCTTAGGTCAGTTGGAACATGTAGCCCAGCTTGCTATTCTGGTCAGAGAGAAGAGTCAGTCTTCTTGACCTATGACTTGAAACAAGGACAAATAGAGCTCCATTCTTCTGTGTGTTTTCTTAGTCATGCTGAGTCAGTCAATGTACATTGACTTACCAGTGCTTCAGAGGCAGATTTCCAGGTTCCCAGCCTAATATAAATATAGGGTTATACTTATATAAAAGTGGAGTAAGTTGAAGAGAAAGACATAAGGACATAAAAAAAGCCTAAGTCCAGCGCCCTGTTTCTCACAATGGCTCACTAGCTCTCTCTGGGCAGCCACAAACAAGAGAGAAAGGGATACTTCTCTCCAGCCATTGCTCCTCTGCAACTGGTATTCACAGGCATATTACTGCTGGAAGTAGTGCATAGTCATCACGTAGCCATTGATAGATCTCTTATGTCCACTTATGAATTTATTGGGTGCAAGGGACTCATTCAAATTTGTGGGCAATGTAATCAAGGAATGGATTGGCATTAACAGGGTACAGGCAGGCATTGGGCTGAGGCTGACTAAAAGCAATTTTCTCGAGGGTGAATAGGTATGAAGAACTCTTTCTATATTACCTTCCTAGAGATACTGTCTATGGCTCTATGTGGCCTTGCTTTTGCAGAGCAGACACATGTCTCGCCTATAGGCAGGAACTGGGAAGACTTGGCAACCAGAGGTGTACCCAGGGGTTGCAGCATCCAGGGTGGTAACATCATGACATCACACAATGTTGTGATGTCATTTTCAGGTTCTCCAAAGAAGGAAGGAGCTTCCATCTCCTTGTGTTCAGCAAAAGGGAAGCCCCTATCAGAAGGAGGGTGGAAGGAGCTAACAAGCCAAGCTAAGTGGAGAAGCACCTGGACAGCCTGTGAGTTGCTGGAGTCCACAGAAGCACCTGGCTTATTTATTTATTTTTATTTAAAGTGGATGCCTCCTTTGGTGTAGTGTCCAGAGCAGGGGCCCCTCAGGCTCCACCCTTCCTATGCCTCTGTTGGCAACAATTAGGATCCCTTGATGACTCTTTGAGCATATAGACTACATAACAGTAGCTCGGTTATCATTTATGTAGGTCAAGTTAAAGAGTCCCGTAGAGTCAATTTACAGCCAAATGGACAGGGATATGAGAGATTGAGGAAAGCTGTATGGGTGAAACACCAAGAGATTTTCTGTGTATATAAATATTGATGATTGACTGTATTCTAGAAACTCTGAATGGGATTATTCAGGCATTTACAAAAGACTTAATTAGGTGGATACCACAATACAAACCATCTTTTGGAACTAGAATTCAGAGGAATCACTGGATCAGTGGCGGACCTGCCATTAAATAAAAGGAGCAGATGCCCCAGATGTGGAGCCTTGCATGCCTCTAGGACTGCGTGGAAGCTCAACGCGGTTGGAAACTGTGTTTCTGGTTTGCTGGAAGCACAGTTTAAAGCATCAGGGAAGTTTCAGGGGCTTCCCCGATGCGTCCTGGAGTCATGCAAGGTTCTGTGTGCTCCAGGTAAGTGGAGGGGGGGCAGATTTGCGTGGGGGTGTGGCGGCATCCCGTGGGGAGTGCCATCATGGACCTTTGCCCCTGGCGCAGGCAAGGGAGGTCTGCCATTGCACTGGATATTCCTCGCCCCCAACATAACTTTTTTTCTGACTTCCTCTCCAGAAACAGTTATAATGCAATACTTTCTTAACACAGTAACAAATGAGTATGAAAGAGCTACAATTGCTATGCAATGGGAGAGGAAAAACATCAATGGAGTTTTGTATACCTGTACTACAGTAGTGAATCAGATAATGTTTAAGTTACTACGGAAATACAGCTGGAGATGGAAGCAGAAGTTATGAGAATTATTGGCCTAGTTTTTTGCTTGCTTGTTTCACAGTTCTGGCTACAATGACTTTCCTCCCTTCATACTCTTACTTTATCATCACATTCGTATACTGTACATCCTGTCCCATTTTTCCCAACCTTTATTGCGTGAAGACTATCAGACATTTGGAGACAACTAATTCATGTGATCTCCTCTCTTTGTTGTGACCTTGAGATGATCAAGTTTAAATTCCTAAACCAAGCAACTTTTTTTTAGATCTTCGCCTACAAGATTCTACACACAATCCTTCTTTTGCAGGACAATGCTGTCAATAGTTTACATTCTTTGCATACCCATCCTATTATCTATCCAAAGGCTGCTCATCCTTCCAGTCTTTACTCTGCTTTTCTGAAATGAACATTCCGAGCAAAAGCCTAAGAAATTTGCAGTTAGCCAACAGTTGAGACCAGTGAGCAATCTGAAAAGGAAAAAAAAAAAATCAGCCTTGCTCCAAAGTAACTGATTTATGTTTGGTTGTTTTTCTCCTGGGGAGCCTTCTGTTCTCGTTTTCCTGTTTATGCCATTTAATTATAGCTGTTCAAGCATGTATGGAAAGTTTGTTAAAATCAGCATTCACATTATCTTACCATTGACCTCTTTTAATCTTGATGCTACCCTTTTAACATAATTGTGACAGGAAGGCAAGCTGGTCACAGCAGAAGTGGATTTTGGCAAAAACATCAGCCAAAAGTGGAAGCTTTAGGAACCTTTTAGTTTTAGTCCTTTGGTTGGTCACGCTTTTGTTATCATCATTGTTCAAAGAACCACTTCAGCTAGCAAGGAAGGCACTGAGAGTTGGCAGCATATGATACTGATTGTATTTATTGTATTTTAATCCCACCCTTCCTCCAAGGAGCTCGGTGTGGTGTAGACAAATCCCACACTTTTATCCTTACAATAAACTTGAGAGGTTTACAATAAACTTGAGAGAGCCAATGGCCCAAAGTCATCCAGTAAGTTTTGTGACTGAACAAGGATTGATAGCTGGTTCTGCGTAGTCTACATCCAGCACACTGGCTCTTTGATGATGGTGGTGGTAATGATGACGACTGCAACAAAAATAGAATATATATTGCCATCAAAGAGAATTATTCAGCGCCTGCTATAAAAGACTAGAGAAGAAATTCAGAATGCATTTGCCTGAATAGGACGATGACTATGCTAAGCCAGACGATATTATTAAATTACAATCACGTATATTCCACCTTTCCTCCAGTGAGCAAAAAGCAGCATAATTAGAATGTCTCTCACTGTGTTATACAACAACCTAATGAAACAAATTAGGCTGAAAAACCATGAATGCCCAAGGTGAGTTCTCTGACTTAGCAGGGATTAAAACTGAGTTGCCCCAGTCAAAGTCCAGCACCCTATCCACTGGGCCTTATAAAATGAAAGTTTTGTGGTGGGGTGAGGTTAAAACTCTAAGGGCACAATCCTAACTATCAGTTAGGCTGATGCAAGTCCCTTGCACTGGTCTAGGAGGGTCGCAAATGTGCCGTAAAGCACATTTGCGCCTCCTCGTGTGTTGGTTGGGCTGGTGCAGGGATACGTGCCAGCCCATGGAGGCGGCATCCAGCCATTGGGGCTGCAGTGGCTTACCCGGGGGTAAGGGGAAGAGTTTCCCCTTACCTCCGGCTGAGCCAGTTCTGGCCCCAATCTTACACTGGATACCTTGTTCCAGAACAAGCGAGGATTGTGCTGCACATGTCTAAAAGACACAGAACTAGATATATCCAGGATCTGTCAGTATTTGTGCTCTAAAACAAAATAGTGACAAATCCTGGATATATCTAGTTCTGTGCCTTTTAGACTGGAAATATCAACAACCACATATAAATTCCTTGTTTAAGGAGCACCTTGAGTTTTCAGCCACTGTTTGCAAACAGTTAACAGATCTGCAAACAGATCTGCAAACAGACACAGGTTTAGCTGGGGAAATTCTTTATAAAATTATTTGTAAAGAGGGCATGTTAACTTCCTCCTTGAGGCTACTGATGTTTCTTTGTTTTTTTTTAAAGAACTTCCCAGACTGGTCCTGTATTTCCAAGAGAGATCCAGATATGAAAACATTTCCAGCAGTGAGTCAAATCTTTTCTTTTTTTTAAAACCAAAATACAAAACACACAACATCAGATAAGTAGCCTTTATGCAATCAGTGCTTTAAAGATATATTGTGAGGTATTTTTCTATGGGAAGGGCAGTCAGTGCCTTTTTACTTTCTTTCTCCCAAAGCTGCTGATATACATTAGATTGAATTGCTTATCCAGCAAGTCTTGGGTTCAGTTAGCTAAAGCGAAGATTAATACTGCATTACCTACTGGCCCATATAAAGCTCAGGATGTGAAGCGGGAAAACACACTTAAGAAATAAAGTAGGAAATCTCCTGCCCTATGTAAGGTGAACTCGGGAGATTTCAAATGTCAGCCGCACACTCTAGATTTTATATAGGAGAAAATACCAAGGCTGCTATCCTTTTATTTGAAATAATCCTTTTGTGCTCGGGATTGCTGGGTTGGGTCTTTGCAGCAGTGGAGAATGGAAAGATTATTTCAAAATATATTTAATGCTGTTTAGGATTATTATTGGCAGGGGATGTGAGTTGACATGTTCTATTATTCTTATGTGTCTATCTGTTCTGGGATCATTGCTGTAAAAGCAAATTGCTTTTATTTGTTTTTAGTTCAGACTCTTAAAACCAGCTTGCTCTTTCTTGCATTTATATACACTATTTTTTCTTCCCAGGAGCCATTTTGTGGTGTTCTTTTTCTGTGACATTCCGCTGGTGTTTTGTCCATGTTGTGCCTTCAGTTTTCTTTGGTTTGCAAATATACAAAAATCTGTGCTTGGAAAAGAATGCAAATCAATAAAACGTATAACCAAAATTCATAAGGCATAAGATTTTGCATAAGGCCCCACTGACACACTTTCAGCCCAATCATATTTTCCATAGCATACCTCTCACTGTTAAAAAGGTCAGATAGGATTGGGCTGTTTTGTCTAAACCTAATTTTCATGATTTGGCAACGAGTGTCCATGTACTGGTATTGAAATTAAATCCCAATTAATTGAGGATCATCTCCAAGCCATAATAATAACAGCCCTTTAGCTTTGTTTTGGAATTTGCCTCTTCACTTGAGAAGTTTAACAAATCTGTCAACCATGAGCAGGTATTCACACTGTTCAGCCACATTATCTTAATTATGTACAAATATGACAATCGACTGCAGCCTGCTGGATCATTTGTGGCATGTTCTCCATTGCCATCCATGCTGAACAAATCACCCACCTCCATTTTAATTTGGGGGCATGCAAAGGTTGAATGTAGAGAAATTAAAACTGACAGGCTATGCCAAATAGAGGTATTGCACGATGTGTTAATATGGCCAGTGTAAAATCACCATGCATGAGAGTTGTCGAATAGGTTTTCCAATTAGCAAATAGAACCTGTGTTAAAAATAGTGCTCATGGGGGGGGAGGGGGAAGAGGGTGGAATAAGCTCACCTCTCAATTCACACTCCTTTCTGATTTTATTTCAAATAGTTTGTTGTAAACCTTTAATGCACTGCCGAAGAAGTACCTTGAGTTCTGATAAGGGGAAGGAGCATTGTATAAATACGTGGTGTGAACAGAAAGAGGAAGTAGTGAGGATTAGGAGAAGAATTACTTCTCTGGAGGATGCCTTCAGCCTCCTCTGGTGCCACCTACTCCTTACCATAGGGCAGTGGTGGCTAACCTATGGCACGCGTGCCGGAGAGGGCACGCAGAACCGTCTCTGCGGGCACGCATCGCCCCAGCGGATCTAGGATCGCCACCCCGGGAGGCAGCAGCAGCTGCAGCACATCTGCCTGCGCAGCCACAAAGCCAGCCTCCTGCTGCTTGGCAGCAGCCGGGGCAAAGGAGGGAGGGGCGAGGCCAAGGGGGGGAAGGAGGACAGCAGGGGGAAGAGGGAGATCAGGCGGGGCTGACGGTGCTCCCAAGACGCCCCATCTACCCAGGCCACCCGGGGAGGAGGAAGGCTGAGAGGCCCTCTGCCCAGCAGCCCAATGGGAGCGCTTCCTCCCTCCCCTGTGAGGCCCCTGTGAGGCGGGCAGCTCACGTACGGCGGGTGGGTGGGCACAGCGAAGCTGCTGCAGGCTTTGGGGAGCCAGCCCTGCACGTGGTGCTGGTCCTGAAGTAAGTCGCATTAAAGTCATTGGGGTTTGCTCACCAGGCCAGGATTGCAGCCTGAGAGCCCAATCCTATGCATGTCTACTCAGGAGTCAGTCCATTGCAGTCAGTGGGGCTTAGTCCCAGGAAAGTGAGGGTAGGATTGCAGCCCTAGTCAAAAGGGGGGGTTGCTCCTAGTTTAAGAGCCCAATCCTATGCATGTCTACTCAGAAGTAAGCCCCATTACAGTGGATGAGGCTTACTCCCAAGAAAGGGTGGCTGGCATTGCCGCCTTGGGGCCTGCTCCTGTGCGTGTCTACTCAGAAGTAAACCCCATTACAGTGTGTGTGTCTACTCAGAGGAAAGCCCCATTACAGTGGATGAGGCTTACTCCCAAGAAAGGGTGGCTGGCATTGCCGCCTTGGAGCCTGCTCCTGTGCATCTCTACTCAGAAGTAAGCCCCATTACAGTGGATGAGGAAAGTGCTCAGTGCATTGCAGCTTTGGAGCCCACTCCTGTGCATGTCTACTCAGAAGTAAGCCCCATTAGAGTCAATGAGGCTTACTCCTAGGAAAGAGTGGCTGGGATTGCAGCCTTAGAACCTACTTCTGTGGGTGGGGCTTTTAAAAAAAATATTTTCTTGTTTGAGAAAATGAGCAGTGACAAGGTCTTGCAGCCACCCCCTCCCTGCCAATATTTCTTTACCCAGCATATAATTATTCTGTGGAACTCTTTGCCACAGGAAGCAGTGATGACAACTTGCCTAGATGCCTTTAAGAAGGGATTGGACAAAGGGATTTCTAGAGGAAAAGTTCATTACAGGTTACAAGTAATAGTAGGTAAAAGATGTTAATGTATGAGTTTTTTCTTAACTAAAACCTCAGTATTCAGGTTAAATGGCGTGTTGGCACTTTGCGATAAATAAGTGGGTTTTGGGTTGCAGTTTGGGCACTTTGTCTCTAAAAGGTTCACTGCCACAGGGCACCTGCTGCACCAATGCGGCAAAGGTATCGGTACTTGCACATCAGTCCAGTTTGCCCTTATATTAGATCCTGAATATTGTTCTTAGCACATTTGCTTAGTAACATCCCAGCCTGCTCAGTCTGCTGGTGCAGACTCAAGAAGCCTTGTGTCAGACTTTGAAGGGAATAGGGAATAGAATTTGGCGGAGGAGACCTCTGCCAGTCCCACCTCCCTCCTGGGCCTCTTCCTCCCTGTTCCACTCTCCCCCAACCTCCCTCACTTAGTAATGCCTCCCCCACACCTTCCCACCATCTTCCCCATGACCCTGTGTCTCTCTTCACTTTCCTGTGCTCTGGCAGAGGCCAGGGCTTAGGAGGGTGGCACAGGCCTTTCCACTTACTCTTTGTGATTCCCAGCTGGCACTGGGACTGCAGCACTGGTGCTGAGGCACCATTGGATCTGGCTGTGAACTGATAAAAATTTATTTAATTGGATGACAATTCTAAGCAATATTTTGAAACGCTGCTGGTGTGCTGGTTAGGGTACAGTGAGATTCAATCCATGATACTATTAAACTGAAATGGGTTTTTAAAAAATAATATTTTCCTTAATATATGGGCCCATTTTCCTCTCCTGGCTAAAGCCCAAGGCAGCTGACAATAAGGAGAAAAACAATGTGAAGTAACTAACTTCAAAATAATTGCTTTGGTGTCCCTATGGAATACACTTGTTAAAGCAGTTTGTGGTGATGAATATAAGAACATAAAAAGAGCCCTGCTGATTCAGGACAAAGGAGGATGTAGTTTCCTCCCAGGTTTGACACTGTGTTACGGAGGGTCATGGAAGCTTTTCTGGGCCTGGTGTGTATGGCTTGCAGCAGCAGTTAACACTGCATGCACATGGTTGTGCCCCGACATTATGCGCTGGCAGCGAGTTCAGGTGAGATAGGAAAATGACAAGACCTAGGAACTTTCTGGGCCCCTTCCTTTGGCTCCTGGGCCCCCTTTCTGACCCTGGGCCCAGGTACAAATTACCCCCTTTATCCCCCTCTCCTAGGCCCTGCCCCATAGGGGCCTGAGTCACAAGTGTTGATAGATGGGCTATTCCCAAAAAGACTGTCCCTACATGGAATGTGACCTGTGGAGGACCATAGCTTGCCATGCCTGGACCTCAGGAGCCCTACTTATAACAATTACGGTGAGTCTGGGCAGGATTTCCTTCACAACCCTGCTAGACTGTGGGAGTGCAGTGTGTCTATGATCAGGACCACTTCATTCAAGAAGACTGCCCTTGAAGCATCAATATCCTGCCTCCTCCACCACACCCAAGGGCTCTCTGTAGTGCAAGTGTCTTTCAGTTATGGAGGTACAACTTACCAGATCAACTTTTTGCCGGCCAAGGACCTTCCCTATCCTTGTTACTGGGAAGGGATACCTGCCACTTCTGAGAGGTAATCCACACAGGGTCCTTTCTTGGCATTGCCTGAAAGGTCAGATCATCCTGATGCTCAGGCAAAGCATGTCATCCACTTTCTTGATTTGTCTTCTCTGATGGTAAACTTTTGTTGCAGTATGAAACTTGATCTCAGGCATGCTTCTATGAAAGTAGGACTCAGATAAATCTTACTTATTACATGAGACTTTCACCCAAGTAAAGTGCACAGCCAAGACTGCATCTATCTCTTCTTCATATGGCATTGAAGCAGGATAGGCACTGCAAGTGGAAGGTTTTGATAGCTATTTGTTTCAAGAATCTTTTTGACTCTTTTAGAAAGACATTTTATAGCAATTGTGAATTAAATAATTGCTTTTGATAGACTTAGAGCTCAATCCTTTGCATGTCACTCAGAAGTAAGTCCCATTATGGTCAATGGGGCTTACTGCCAGATAAGTGTAGATAGGATTGCAGCCTGACAGTATCAGCTGTCATCTTGTCTTCTGTTTTTTGGTGACAGACACTGAAAAGTACTTACTGGTAGGTTTAAAAAAAACAACACACAACTCACAGATACACAGAAAGAAACTGCATTCTATTCTGCAACTACAGGGAGCAAGTTAACCCTGGACTTTCCAATTTTTAAAAAAGTTTTCCAGGAACAAGCAAGAGACTTGCTATGATGTTGCAGGATTCATTACCCACTAGGGTCTGAATGGCTCCAAAAGGAGAGGCAAGGTGTTAAAATCTCATTAGGAATCTGTCAGAGCTGTCATGTTTATACTAGAAGGGATTGCTGTTGTAAGGCAAGGATTATGCTATAACCCTACATTAATTGGTTTTTAATTCTTTATTACTAGGGCTTCAGCAGTCAATCCTGCTTTGGGATTGAAACAGCCCAGTTATTTGTTCGATTTACAGCTCTTGATAGGGCTAAATTTTTTAATTTCCTTCTCATAAGCAAACACAATTCTGATCCTCTGCACACTTTAATTTTCAAATGAAAACCTTTGAGAAGTAAATCTGTTTGGTCTCAATTACCTTAAGCAAGTAATAAATTTATAAAATTTTAAGATATTAAAACCAGGTGAATCCCAAGGCATCCAAAAGACCCACTAGCTTTCTATAGCTTAGTGTTTGTAGACAGAAGTCGGTTCGCAGTCTGTGACTTCAAGCCCATAAAGGGCTTTAAGTTGCTACAGGAATATTTTCAATACAGCTTCCACACAGTTCTGTAGAAACAAAATAAAATTAAAGAAATAGGATTACATCTGCCTGCTTTGTCCTTATATGTTGGGCATAATGTATGAGCAATGAGCACATGCCTGTGGTCCATATCCCCCCAGTTTTGCTAGGTAAGGATTGCATGATACCTAAGTATGCATCACCTCTTGTGGAGCACAGGGCACTGAAGCAGTGCTGCCAGAAGGAAACTGGGCACCAAAGCAAGTCAGTTCATTGCAATCTTATGTATGAGTAACAAGTCACAAGTGAAGATGATTTTTCTTCCACAATGTTCAGATAAACATCTACATGTGCTTGATTGTACATGTGCATTGTGATTCTAATGCAGCCCTGTTGTAGCTGTTGCAAATCCTGCAAACACATTTATAAGGTTTTTAGTCTGCTATGCTAGCAAAATATTTACAAGTACATTCTAGTAGTTTGAAACTTGTGTCTTCATTTCAGCGAAGGTTTCAGCTGTTTCCTATTGCTCCTTTGTCATTTTTCATCTATTATTCCCCATCAATACATGAACTCTAATTCTGCTACCATGTCTGAAAATGAAAAAATTGGCCCCTTCCCTACTGCTTTTCCATCATAAAGCATTACAACCAAAATTGTATTCTGATTTGTTATGTTATCATTTGCCTATCATAGCACTTTTTAAAAGTTCTCCAAGTTGTTTTACATAGCAAAATTGTCAAAAATTAATTTGCTCATGATGTTTGGGGAAGGCAGCCTATGAGCTCTACAGCCTAGGGTCACAGCAGCCATCACATGGGGATGGAGGGAGAAGCAACACAGAGCCCCCACTATCTGACCTTCCCATGTATCTTTGGGTACCTTCTGGACTGGCTGTGACAGACCTGGTATTCTGAGTCTCAAAAAGGGTGCAAGTTGATAACCCCAGGAAGGGAAGAACAAAAAGAGGGGTTTTCTTTCTTCCACCTAGAGTGAGCCCAGTCACTGAGTTCCATCAGCACAGCAGTTGGTTGCTAAAGAAGTGCCCACCCATCTGCATGCATGCATGCACACACACAATCCCTTGCAGAGTTATCTGTAAGACAACAACAATAGTATAGCTGGAAGGGGGGGCAAAACAGTAAGTACTGCAACATCCATGTAAGTAGTTCCTCCCTTTCACATCAGACCCATTCCTGGCAGTAATGGCAATGTGTAGGTGCTCGCCAAACCAGACAGCATCTCCTGCATCTTGCCATCACTGCCTGGAATGCCTCTGTGTGGGAGTTGGAATGGCCACTTATTACACGGTGTGTTGCGGTGGCCTCCACCTCCCTTCCCTCTTTGTCTATGAGTGCCCAGACAAGTGAAAAAGTGAAGCGCAGGTGCCTCGTAAGGTGTGTGCATTTGTGCAGCCTCCTGGCTCAGCTGCATGCAGAGGAGAGGTGCCCTGCCGCTGCTGCCTCCATTGCTTGACCCTGTGCCTTGAGGTGAGCCCTTGCAGCCTGGTTTTTCAGGAGTCAAATCAGGACTGCAGCCAGCGTGGGAAGTCTTGTGGGGGGGCTGCCACTGCTGCCAGAGGAGGTGGGGGGCCTGAGGAGGGGAGGAATGGGAGCAATAAGGAGGAGGAGGAGAAGAAGGAGCAGGCTCCCAAAGGCATTGCTGGCTGGCTGGCTGGGGGGGGGTTTCTCTGGGAGTGGGTTTCTCTGGATGTGATTTCCCTGGGAGTCCAGACTCCTGCTGGCCAGGGAACACAGAGGAAGGGAGTTGGAGGCAGTGTGCCAGCAGGAGAGGGGAGAAACAGTATGCTCAACCCCCAGCCCTGGTACCCCCTCCCCAGTTGGCAGGATTGGGCCCCCTGTATGTGCTCTTCTAATGACCAGGGGTGGAGCAAGGGATTCCGGCAACCAGATTTTGGCACCCCCTTTGGAGAGGGAAACAGGCAGCACCTCTGCTGTCTTACTGCAAGCTGCCCACCTGGGAAGAAGCAATTCCAGAAGTTGCAGAACAGGCACCACCGTAGCCAAGTACAGCAGGTGCAACCCCTGACTTTTCCTCCTCAGAGAGCAGCAGCAGCTTTGTCCATGAGGAGCCCTCCCCCACCCCACACTTGGCCAGTTCCCTATCTCCTCAGATTGCAATCCTATGCATGCTTACCTTGGAGTAAGCCCCACTGACTATAATGGGACTTACTTCTGAGTGGACATGCCTAGTCACACTGTGGCTTGTTAGTCACACTGTGGGTTGTTAGTCACACTGTGGCTGTGATGAACTTCTCCAGAAATTTCTCCAATCCCCTTTTAAAGGCATCTAGACACCATCATCACATCCTGGGGCAAGGAGTTCCACAGACTAATGGCAGAGTAGGCAGCTGTTGTTTTGTGGCTGCGGCCTACCCATAGGCTTGCTCACACTCTCTTAGCTCCAACCAAAGTAGTCCACAGCTAGAGCATGACAGCAATTAGAATAGGAAGTGAAGAGAGGCTTTTTTCCCCCCTAAAGACCTTGCAGTGCACACCAAAAGGACTTTTCTTCCTGAGACATGCAGCAGCCATTCTGAGATGTCTCTCTGAGCTGGTGCTTCTTCTTCAGGACCCACCTGCCTAAATTGTGTTGAACACTTTCCTAAGGACTCTGGACTCACAAGTGGGGGGGGGGGAGCAGGGCCAGGGCTGTGTAACAAAAGGAACTGCGGAGGGATGTGTGTGCTTTTTGTTGGCTCACTGAACTACGTTGCATGACTTGTCTATAATCCCCTTGTGCTTACCCTCTCCCTTTTTGAGGTGTTTTCCCACACTTAAAAGAGGCAAGGGCTGTGCGTAATGTGGTCTGGTGTGGGGGAAAAGAGACTGGATTGAATTGGGTGGGTGTGAAAACCTCTGATTTGGGGGGGAATTATTATGTGTTCCATGTATTCCTTGTAAACCCAAGACTTTCACAGCTAGTGAAGCACATGCAAGCACAACCATCACATTAATTATTAAATAGTCTTCTTATGTATTACAAATTTAATTGTATTTTTGTGTGCGAGGGTAGGGGGGGTTGCATGTGGTCCCCACCGTCTCAAAAATTTGCCTTGGTGATCCCTGAGCTCCTAAAGGTTGGGAACCACTGGTCTAGAGTTATTTTCCATCTGCTTAGCACTCCCATTCCTACAAAGCAAAGGCTTTAAAAGGCAGAGTGATAAATGTAATGACATCTTGCCAATTCAGACATCACAACAAACCAGATTTAACACCATATATACCATGGTTTATGTGCTTCTAATCTGCTGGCTGATCACTAACCATGTCTTGTCAGTTCAGACCTTACACCCTGGTTGAACCATAGCTTCCTCAATAATGGGTTGGCACAGTCTGAATTTAGACAGAGTGTAGTAGTTGGCAACCTTCAGTCTCGAAAGACTATGGTATCACGCTCTGAATAGTGGTTCTGGAACAGTGTCTAGTGTGGCTGAAAAGGCCGATTCGGGAGTGACAATCCCTTCCACACCGGGAGCAAGTGCAGTCTGTCCCTGGTCTGTCTCCCTGGCTATGGGCCTTCCTTCTTTGCCTCTTTGCCTCAATCTGTTGGCCAACAACTGTCTCTTCAACTGGAAGAGGCCATGCTGCATAGCCTGCCTCCAAGCGGGCCGCTCAGAGGCCAGGGACAGCTGGCCACCTGTTCAGGTCCACTCCTAAGGCCTTCAGATCCCTCTTGCAGATGTCCTTGTATCGCAGCTGTGGTCTACCTGTAGGGCGCTTTCCCTGCACGAGTTCACCATAGAGGAGATCCTTTGGGATCCGGCCATCATCCATTCTCACGACATGACCAAGCCAACGCAGGCGTCTCTGTTTCAGCAGTGCATACATGCTAGGGATTCCAGCACGTTCCAGGACTGTGTTGTTTGGAACTTTGTCCTGCCAGGTGATGCCAAGGATGTGTCGGAGGCAGCGCATGTGGAAGGCATTCAGTTTCCTCTCCTGTTGTGAGTGAAGACTGCTCACAGCCCAATCCTAATCAGCTTTCCAGCACTGACATAGCCATGCCAATGGGAAACACTCTGCATTCTGTGGTGGGGGGACAGTCACAAAGGCCTCCCCAATGTAAGGGAAAATTTGTTTCCTTATCTTGGGACTGCATCGACGCTGGTCAGTTGGTTGAAATGGTTTGTGACTTTCCTCCAGATGTGTGTGTGTGTGTGTGTGTGTGTACTGTATCTATAAGATCTTGCTTTCTGGAAACCAATAGATGTTCAATTAATGAAACTTCATACCTTCTAAATAAACCCCTGCTAACTGGTTAAGAGGCACTTTTTCAAGTGGGTGCTCCTCTTTTATTTAGCAGGGGAGAGTAACTCGCCCTCCTCAGTAGTGCCTTTTCTAGAGGCTGTCTGTCTGCTGGTGTTTTGCATCTTTTTAGATTGTGAGCCCTTTTGGGACAGGGAGCCATTAGTTATTTGATTTTTTTCTGTAAACCACTTTGTGAACCTTTTTTTAAAAAGCAGTATATAAATATTGTTAATAAACAAACAAACAAATAAATAAATAAATAACCCACTTGCCGAAGGCCCACTTCTGACTTGGCACCAGGAGATTGGAAACTTGTATTGGCGTATTACTGGTTTAAAAAAGTACATGATAACAGGTTCACGCAAGATAGATAATAAATACAAAGTACTCTTCACTTCAAAAAAAAAAAAATTGATGCCCCATAGCAGGCTCATGACATGCAGTTCCCTCTACCTCCTGACTAGACACCCCATAATTAATTATTTGTAAAGCACCTGGACACTAGGCACAATGTAAACAGGGCCATCCTTGAACCGATTTATCCAATTTCACCAAATTGGGCGCCACACTTTAGGGCCCCCACACTGGGGCAGGATCGCTTGCAGACACAGCCAGGATATCAGTATTCAGGAGGCCAGTGCAGCAAGCAGAGTGATTGCTCCTTTGGGCCCTCCTTTGGGTCTGTTTGGCCTGAAATGAACCTCTGCAGCCACACCAACTGAAGCAGTTGGTGTGACATCATCGCTTTGCCACCATCTACTTTTGGGTGGTGCTGGGCTTTGCAGCAGGCGTTATCGGTTCACCAACAGTCCTTGAACAACAAATGCTGAATCCAGCCTCTCTCAGAATGTTGGCAGAATGATTTATCATGGTATAACTGGCAGCCCTCAAAATTCCATGGTTCAGGGTAAGCATAATTATACTTGGCCCAAACCTTTGCTTCAAAAAAAAATATTCTTACAGGCTTGATTCTTTCCTGTGCAGTCAGCTGAGCGGCTTCATTTACAGTGACCTTGAAGCACCAAGAAACAGATGCATTCATACACTAAGGCAGCACATTTCAACCTGAAATGAGAGAACCATATGCAAAGCTGCCAAAAGCTTATCTTGAACAGTTTAAAGTCATTAAAGCAAAGCACTGACAAGATACCCTTTGTTTATATGCAGTTTGGATTAGAATTATGGGTGTGCATGTTTAGATGAGAAATGGGACCTTGGGCTGCTAGGACAGCAGAGCAAGTCCCAACCCCACTATACTGTAGTTTGGGAGTGATTAAGGTGCAGTACTTCTTAGATATCATTTTATGATTGCTAAGGCTAGTGTGTCTTTGCATAAACTGCAGTAGTTAATCATTAAGATCAACAGCATTCTAAGAATAAATTATAACTCTCAAAAGCTTCAGGACCAAGTGCACAGAACATGCAAACATGCATGAGGAAGCCCCAAGGTGGGGTGGGTTAAAAGAACAGCAACTTCAAGAACAGGGTTTTGGAGCAAATGCTATAGGTGGAGAAAATGTTAAGAACCTTCTCCCTTTCCTGTGCTGCTTTTCTGCTCCAATTTCCTCTTTTCCAAAATGCTTTTCATTAAAAACAACAACAAAAAAACAACAAGACACCCTGCAATATGGAGTCTTCTTGTGGTCTCTTTCTAGTTAGCAGATGATGTTTCATTAGCACCTTATTTCTTCAGTTTGATTATGAAGAGAAGTAACTCATCCTTCGCAATGATCTTATTTAAAGCAGTTCTGATGTAAACAAGGACCATGGACGAATGTGTGCAGATATGTCAACGTGTGTCAACATGTTGAGTAAGCTTAATACCTCTGGGTAAAAGCAAGGGATTCTTCCAAGCTTGTCCATTGCACATTGACTCATTTGATGTCTGAATAATATATGATCATGTTGGATTTTTCAAGATTCCCCAGTCTCAGTCTAGGCTGCTTGTTCTTCATGCATGAAAGAAAATTATTCAGTGGGACTTACATGTCTTTCACTTTAGATGAATCATTCCAACAGTTTGCATATTCTGGTTATAATATTTCAACTCTAAGGTAGCAATCCTATGAATATTTAATTGTAAATAAGAACCACTGAGCTCAGTTAGACTTACCCCTGAATAAATGTGCACAAGATTGGCCTGTAAGAAAAGCCTAGTAAAATGTAAGTAATGGAATGTAGAAAGGAGGTAGAACAAAACAATGTAAAATTGTGGAGAAATACAGGAGAAACTGAGAGACCAACCAGGTAGAACCGGTGTGTCTTGGGATGCGCATGGCTACCAACAAACCTACACATGCAGACAGTTTTTCTCACCATTCATAAGCAGTGAAACTTTAGGAACTGTAGGGTGTTTAAAAGATAGCAGTGGATATTATTTGCACAATACACAACTGCTGTAGCAACAGCAGCTAAAACATTATTGGAATTCTTGTTTATGTAATTCACAAGGGGTTCCCCCCCCTTGTCTTTATTTGAAGAGGTTATAGCATAATGCTGGTGGCCAGTGTATTGCCCTTGTTTGGCTCTTTGCTTTCTTTCTGGTTTTATAAGTTTACTGTTAAAAACAATTAATTTTATAAAGGTAATTGCTAGCATGGATTCAAAAGTCAGTTTGACTGGAGGTTGTTTGCCTTTGCAATGATGTATGTGACAGTGGTGCATTGTGCCAAAAATTCTATTCTATGGGGGAGTGTAACTTCAGTTGAAAACGTTTTCTACCCTTCCCCCCTTTTTTGCCTTGGGGGGCTCATGTGCACTTGCACCTGAACACCACCACCACCACCCAGTTGCGGACCTTGCTCTGGTGCAGCCCAGGGGCACAGGACTGCAAAATGCCACCCCCCATTCCAAAAATGGCACTTCAGGTTTTCTGCAAAAACAGGAAATGCCGTTTATTGGCATTTTGAAGGTCTCTGGGGGCCAGGGAGGCCATGGGCAGCCCCCCCCAGCTGCCTTCTAAGGCCTCAACAACTAGCCCAAAAACGGACCAAAAATGGGGGGGGGAGAGAGAGAGAGAGAATATATATGTGTATATATGGTTCAGTGCTGCACCCTCCACAGTGTACCACTCTGGGCATTTGCCCCCCTGACCTCCCCAGGTACGCCACTGCCACCCCACTTCCACCTGCTGCATCTTTAAAATTGGCTGTGTGGAAGATCATGGGAATTCTTGTGAGGTCTCTCCAGCCAGCCAGTGAAAGTGCAGAGGAGGACAGAAGGCAGTGATCCTCTTCCTGATCATAAGATAATGGGGATTATGAGTGGACACTCAACTTCCTCCAGCTCCACTACTGCATTCTTCAACAGCAGCACTGGAGGAGCAGGTAAGACCCTCATCCTTGCGCAATGATGAGATCAAATGAGAAGAAGATAGAGCAGGGAGGGGAAGCAAGAACAATGCACCCCACACTGGTAAGCAGAGATGGGGAGATCATTCCATGCTAGCACATCTGCATCTCTTTCTCCCCCTATCAGTTGCTGGTAGTACCTGTTGCTGTATTTTCTTAGCAAGCTCCCCCCCCCCACCCGTTGTAGCCTCTCATTAGCCCTGGGACTGCCCCCACCCTCTGCTCAGTTCACCTTGGCTGTCCTCCTTTGATCAACAGCATTGGGAGTGAATGGATGAGGTGACTGGCTCCTTGGATGAAGCACTGCTGACATGCCAATGTTAGGATACCTCTGTTCCGTTGATGTTGTGCTATGATGGTGTTTCTGTGGACACTATTACCAAGAAGGGCTGTGTCAGCATTACTGGGAGGGCTGCACCAACATGGTGTTGCCTAAATGAGCTTGGTATAGGAAGTTGGCATTGGTACACCATCAGCACAGCTTCTGAATAGGATTGAGTCCTTACTCTGAGTAAGCATGCATGGGAAATGGACCCTGTTTTATTTAGATATAACAAGTTTGTTTTTTTTAAATGTACTCTCTGGGTAATTTTTCTTCCTATGAAACTGTTGCACATGATGCTTTAATTTTTGAGTGTTCTCTGGAGAATAAACTGATCTAAAAACACATCCTGCCAAAGTAATGCAGCTCCAACTGCTCTGAGCAGAACAAAGATGGCCAAAATTCAGTTCTAGCTGGTTGCTCTGATGACTTTAATTTGAGAAATTTCATACGAGACAAAGCTCAAGCTCTGGCTGACTTCAGCATTAATAATGAAACTTTTTTTTTTGTGGAGAGAAGGAATGATAGCCCTCATTTCATGGCAAAAGTCCAGCTCAGGTAATTAGATCATGCCCATCTAAAATTCCTTCTATAATTCATTTGGATTTAATGCTGGTCTGAAAAGGGAAAGTTGCCATAATGTTGAAAGGTGACACGATGAAATGCTGATTGATTGTCACATTCTGAGAAAGTATTGCCTCTGAACTGTCTTATTTCATTTTTCAAAAAATTACTGTCACATTATCAGCGATTAAGTCAGGAAGTGACTTTTGAATATTGTATGTTTTCCTGCTGAGTTATTATATGCTTATGTGTCTGTCTTTGAGGCAGTTTAAATCCATCATAGCAGGAAAAGCAGTTTGGATTGTTCTGAAGATGACAACTCAAGAATTTCTTGGGCAAACTGCGCCCTTGACATAGCCTGGTCCTTTCAGAGAGACATGAAGTTATTATTCCCTCCCCATCTATACTTCTAGAGAGGCTAAACAAGGGAGCCAGGATGATGTAGGGTTTCGGAGTTGGACCTGGAAGATCCAGGTTCAAATTCCCACTCAGCCACAAAGTTTCCTGGGTGACCTGAGGCCAGTCACACAGTCTCTCAGTCTCACCTACTTCACAGGGTTGTTGTGAGGACAGAAGGAGGGGAGGAACTATGTACACCACACAGATAACTCAGAGCAAATTGCCATCTTACAAGAGTGCCGTTCTGGCCATTATTGAAATTTGCAGTGCAAGTACTGATGACATGGTGAGGAAGTCACCATTCACCAATTTGGTATACCCTCTCTTCCAACTAATGAGGAAGAACTTACAGTGCAATCCTACACGTCTACCCAGAAGAAAGTCCTAGTCTGACTCCGTGCAACATGAAGGTGGCTTGTAGATATACTCATTAGGGCAAAGCATCTACAACACATGAAAGGATGAACCAAAGCAGATCAGCATCAGGAACAAACAGATCAGTTCTGCTTCCCAGGCAAGGCAAGCTGTGAGCATCACGTCAAATACAGTATAAGAACAAGCACCAGATGAAAGAATTACCGGCTATCTGTGCACTGAGCACCAGCAGTGAATGAGGCAATAAAAGAGAACTGCAATGATTTACTAACTGTCATAATGTATGCATCACCAGAGGCTACAAGTACAATGCATTTTAAAATGCAGCGCCGTGTTAAATATTTAACAGCAAATACAGACACACAACGTGACGGCAGCTGCTTTCACATGGCGCAGTTCTCCCACATTTGTTTGCTAATTTATTCTCCTCTTGGATCGTACTCGCCCTCTGTCTAAAAAGTCTGATCTGCACCAATTATGTTCTGACCAACTCTAAAGTCTACAAAAGGGCCATAGAGCCTTGCATGCAGAAAGTCCCAGGTTCAGCCCTTGCACTCCTAGTTAATAAGGGTTTCAAATAAGGGAGCTGGAAAAGGCTTCTGTCCAAAATCCTTGAGAGCTGCTGTCAATCAGAGGAAACAGCACTGGGCCAATTCAGCTTCATGCATTAATATTCCTTTCTCTTCTAGGGTGTGAAACAAAGTCTTGAGGAGGCTGACCTGTGCAGTAGTCCAGCTGTAAGTAGCAGGCAGGTGGATTATTGCTACAGGTCAGTCTCCTTGAGGCTTTGTTCCAGACACTGGAAAGGCTGGAAGAAGTGAAGCGGGAACTGGGGAAACTTTCAGTGAGAACTCTCAGGGGAGGTTTGTCCTCAATGAAGCATTTAAATAGCAAAACACATCAATTTCATATGAGCTTAAAGGAGTAGCACTGTGGTTTGAAACTGGTAGACTGCCGAAGACATTTTGCTACCTGAAGCAGAACACTAAATGGCACCTCTTTTTTCTATTAAAATCCCACACAACCTTCTTTCTCTGTTCCATTTCTCTCTCCACCCATGGGGGGGGGGAGTAGACAAATGTGAAATAATGGATTTCTAGTTGGTTCTCCCTCTATTCACATTTGATAAAACATTCATTTAGAAGTGGGTAGTAAGCAAACCCGACACCTGCCCACAAATCTGCCTCCTGAAGTGGCCCACTTTACCCAGTTTTGTGGTAGGGCTAGCCCTGAAAGCAGGCGCTCTGGATTGGTTAGCACAGTCATAAACTCAAAAGAGAAGTTCTTGAAAGAAATTTAGCATTGCTTATATTTAGCAAGGGAAGAATAATTGTCCCTCTTCCCTCCAACACGGTGTCTTTTCTAGCGGTTGTTTGCTGATGCTACTTCTGTGTCTTTTCAGACTGTGGGCCCTTTTGGGACAGGGTGCCATTTATTTAATTTGATTTCTCTATAAACCACTTTATGAACTTTTTTCTTGAAAAGTGATACATGGCTACCTTTCTAATATGAGGGGTTAGGTTCCAGACCACCGCCATAAAGCAAATATTGTCCTAAAGTGAACTGCAGCCTTTTAAATCTGTTTCAAGATCTTTTCCTTTGAGTTTACTACTGTGCTAACTGTTTTGCAGGCCAAACCTAGCTCACAGCCTGTCTTGGCATTTGACATGCCTTTCTCACTAAGCTTAATCATTTCTAGCTTTTGATTTAAAGTAAGAGGCTTGTGACCCTTCTTTTCACTAAATGTAGGGGCCATTGTACTGTAATTAATAACTACAATAATAACACAAGTACATGGTTTGAATTTTTTTTTTAAAATTGCCAAAATACAACACTGAGACACAAAGCGCACAAATGCTGTAAGCAGACTGAGCGCAGGTAACAGCTCAAGAGTCAGCGGAGGTGCGCATTACTGCTGAAAACCCCCTGAAGAGCAAGACAAGAGCTGAAAATGATAAACACAAATAGAATTGAAAAGTGTTGAACAAGGCCGGCCTCAGGGGTATTTGACCAATTGGACCAAATTGGGCCCTGCACTTGAAGGGGCCCTGCACTGGGGTGGCAAGTGGAGCGCTGGCAGCCACAGCTGGCACCTTGCACTGTTGCCAGTGCTCCAGCATGGAATTTTCTATGCTGAGATGTCATGAGGAGAGTGCAGTGAGCAGAGCATGACTGCTGTTAAACCATGAAGTACTTGGAGCATACTGTATGTGAAAACATTCCATTTGTGACTAAACATTTGAAATCACTTAGGCCCAGATCCTAACCCACTTTCCAGCACTGGCACAGCGGTGCCAATGGGACGTGTGTTGCATCCTGCAGTTGGGTGACACTCATGGAGCCCTCCTCAAAGTAAGGAAATGTTTGTTCCCTTACCTTGGAGCTGCATTGCCTTTATGTCTGGAAAGTGGGTTAGGATTGTGCCCTTAGCAAAATTAGTGAGGCCCTGGAATGTGTTGTGCTTGTAAAGATAACATTTGGAAATACATATTTAAATGTGGAGAGAGAAAAACATGGAAAACATGCCAGATCTGAATCAGATCTAAATCTTCTAGTCAGAAAGTTTCAAAAAATAATAAAGATTGTTAATCTGGTCTTTTCAACATTAAGCTATAACTCCTTATTCATTAGAAGAGATTTCAATTGCACTGTTTGAAAACTAAGAATGGTGTTCTTGTTTCCTTTCTAAACAGCAAAGAATGTATATGCAGGATATTTTTATACTTGGGGAGAATACCCAAATACAAAACACAATCATATTCTCAGATAGAAAATGGACTTGTGTGAACGGTTGGCCAACTTATACTGTACCTTTACTCATGAACAGTGACTAGAAAAGGCTGCCCCATTCCTACTTGTCAGCAAGTGATGAATACACAGTTGCCTTCTTTGCGGCAGACACATCTTTTGTTCTTGAGTATTTTATAATCCATCAAGAAAAATGTATGCATCCTTTTTCCCCCTGCTTTTGATGTAAAAAGTAGGACTGAACGATCCAATTTCACAATTCAGATTGTGAGATTCAAATGTGCATTTTTCATATGCAGCCTTACATATTAATATTCAAATCTTACACTTGCTAGTAGCTCTTTGTTTTTCATTCTGGCAGACTTCAGATGAGATCTCATAAGCTGCAACTGTCAAATGCTACTAACCATTGCAACAGCCAACCTAAATCCCTGTGTGGTGATGCAGTGGCACCAGTGTAGGCTACACCGCATCCTATGGGGGATTTTCAGCTGCTGGAGGTCTCCTCAGGGTAAGAGGGTCTCCAGGTAAGAGCTGCAATGGGTCAGCAATATAGCTGGCACAAGTCCACATTGATCCACGCAGGTGGATCAAGCTCCAGAAGGTATTTCAGTGTCTCTCAATGGCAGACTGAGATACTTAAATGCTTAAGTATCTCACTGGCAATAGCTAGTTCTTGTGGGGGTGCATTCTTCAGCTGGAATGAGCCCTTATATCAGGAGAGGAACTGGAACAAGTCACAAGGGAAGCCTCAACAGCACTCAGGCAAAGTAGGCAACCCCTGCTAACTGGGTAAGAGACACGTTTTAGTGGGTGCTCTTCTTTTATTTAGTGGGGGGAAAGTAACTGGCCCTCCTCACTCCAGCACTGTCTTTTCAAGTGGCTGTCTGCTGGTGTTCTTTTGCATCCTTTTATGCGAGCCCTTTTGGGACAGGGAGCCATTAGTTGTTTGATTTTCTCTGTAAACTGCTTTGTGAACTTTCTGTTGAAAAGTGGTATATAATGGTATAACACCCTATGTTAATAATAATAATAATAATAATAATAATAATAATAATAATAATAATAATAATAGGGTGCTGCTAGTTCACTGCACAAATACCCAAAATGGAAGCCAGGGAAAATGGGTTCAAGCCCAGCCAAGGGACTTGTTCTCCCTGGCAAGTTACTCACCTTTTGATGACTGGCCAGAAACAGCCATGGTAGAGACAAAAGAAAAGGGAGAGACAGGTTTAGAATCCATACCAGCTGCTCCACAAAGCTGCTCACTAACCACCCAGCCACAGTGGGTGATAGGTAAAGAACACCCCATCTGGCATTTAACACCTTGTAACTTCAGATACTTCTGGGAAAAGAACCAACTCTGAAATCCAGGGGAGCCAAAGGGACACTGAACCCTCAGGCCCTCTCCAAAAGTCACAAGTAGTATTCACTTACCTGGACCACTTCTGATGTAAACCACTTTGTGAACTTTTAGTTGAAAAGCGGTATATAAATACTGTTGTTGTTGTTGTTGTTGTTGTTGTTGTTGGATGATGAAAAATATCCTTGGGGTAAGAAGCTGTGGGGTTGTATCTCTCAGCCATATGCCTCTCTCTGTCTCTCTCTGTCTCTGTCTCTGTCTCTCACACACACACACATTTTGATAGCCAGTGATTGCAACTTGGTGTATCTCTCAGTTAACCAGATCTTCTGTTGGTGGTTTGTTTGCTTTATGTTTTATCAGCAGATACTTTCCTAAAATAACTACTACTCAGTTCTTTCTTTGTGTGACGGTTTTAGTGTAAACAGCATGTTGGTCTTTAACCTTATAGTGTTTCATTCAATTATTTGGGTATACACAGTGAACCTGCGTCTCACCTGTAAAGTTAAACATACAAAAAGAAAAAGTCACTGAAGCCATTGAATTTTACTTTATTCTGTCATCAGTGAACTCCGTTCTGTGATTGTTTTGAAAACAATAATCCTCATACCTAAAGCAGTACAATAGTACACTATTTAAGCAACCCATCCACAATAAAGAATAGCCTGCTTAATGCATTTTAACAATGAAAAGGATCTCTTGTGGTGGTTTTGTTTCATCTGATGGGATACACTGTGTTCTAGATGTCTATACGAGAGAAGCAGCCTGTATGCTGTGTCTCTGAACCTCTGCCTTGTTCAAGGTTTTCTTTTGATGACCAGGTGTCCTTTCTAGTCTTGGAGCTTCTTGTTTCACTTAACTACGAGCACGATCATGTCAAAGTGAAGCACTGGTCTATCTCATTCATTTCAGTGAAAGACAGGAAGGACAGGTAGCATGTCATTGTGGAATATCTATTAATAGGCATATGCATATCTATTCAGTAGTCTCATTGAATTCAATCAGACTTACCTGTGCCAGGATATGTACATGGTGTTAAGCCAGCCTAAGGACAGGATTGGGCCTTAAATCTCCTGTTGAAACCAATGGGATCTGCAAGTGCTTTGCTTTGGATGGAACGTGCCCAGTGATCATTTCCTTGATGTTTCTTTATTTTTTGATAAAGATATTTGATATTTCTTTATTTTCTCTTCTTATATATTTAATAGCTTCTTCCACTTCCTTCTTTCTAAGCAATCCTGTGCTTACTGGTAGTTGAACATCCATGAGGTGACAGTTTCGTCATTCACCACCCACAGCTGCCCAGATGCTTTGAAACCGTCAGTGTGACCGACAGCTGGCTGGAGCATGCTGTGACAGTAGCAGACACTTCTGCTGTCGCAGAATGGCTGCCAAAAGTGTGCAGAGTTCTCTGTCAGTGGCCCTTTTGGGAGTATTGCCACAGGAGGCAGCAGGATTCTGCAGCCTTCACCAATTCCTGCCATGCGGGCAGAGCAAGTGAGGCAGCAGGGTGGGCAGGGACAAAACTGGGCGGGGGGGGAGGAACAGGGCAAGGAGGCTGCAGAAGGGTGCTGATTTGGCAGAGATGAAGCATGCTGGATGTTATCCCCTCTTTTAGCACCTTCCCTGCCCCTTTCCCCCCTCAGATTTGCATCAGATGGCGCAGGTCCAAGGTGACCCACTACAGAGCAGGAGTCTTATGGAGGGATAAGAGAAATGAATTCTCTTTATCCCTCCTGCCTCCCCGGGATATAGTGTGCTCCTTTTTGGTGCAGCTGTATTACCAGGGGTTGGTAGATGGAAGGATAGGCCCCATACACACATCCGCAGTGATGGAGCTGTTCTATGAATTCTGCAACCACCACATAAAATCTCATAAGCATCCTAATGATTAGCTGTACTGCCTGAAATAAAACTAATGTTTGAAAGCAAGCATGTCTTTATTGCATGAACTTTCTTTCTCTCAAAGAGCACCTTAGATGACAATTTTCCTCTCCTAACGGATAATGCCTGTAACTTTGACACTGCTCACATCTTTCTGGAGTACTGCTTCGGGGGTCACATTTTTCAGTGGCAGCTGAATGATGAACTGATAACACAAATTTACTTGCAATTATTGTGGACCCAAGATCCCAACCTTGTGGAGCCTGTGGCCTGTGGGCATGTTTAGAATTCTGAGAAGCTGTGGTGGGCACCACCCTAAAATGATCACCGGGGGGGGGGGGAGGCAGAACCAGTCGCAAAATATGTGTGCTTCACTTTGTGAATTAATAAATAACTATCCAAATCAAACAATGAATGCACAAGCACCTGCCATTGCTTTTATTTGGCTGAAAGTAAGGCTCTCAGCAGTTATCTACGGTTATTTGCAGTTATACAAATTATTATTATAACTACAGTTATTTGCAGTTATAGCAGTTATTTGGCTCTCGGCAGTTATCTACATCACTTGTTTACATGATTATTGAAAGACTCATTGCGACCCACTATATTTTTTTTCTCCTGTCGCTCAAGCCCAGCTTTCCCTGAATTTTTCATTTGACAGACATACCAGCAGGGCTCTTCTTTTGGTGTTCAGTGCAGCATAAGAATATAAGAAAAGCCCCCCTGGATCAGACCAAAGGCCCATCTAGTACAGCTTCCTGTATCTCAAAGTGGTCCACCAGAGAACACTAAACAACAAGATAGGGATGTGCAATTCACCATGGCTGGTCTTGAGTCTAGCCCCACCCCTTTTGACTTAACTTGTGTACAAGTTTTAAGGGGGATTTGGCAGGAGTTTTCTGGGACTCTGTTGGACTCAAGTTTAGAGTCTTTTCAATACATGTCAGTAGCAGTTCCACAGAAAAACTAGAGCTGCTGGTAGGGTGTGTGTGTGTGTGTCAGAGTTCTCAAATGAGAACTCTCCTGATGTTCAAATGATGTTCAAATGATGAACTCTCAAATGAGAACTCATCCCATCTGTAAACAAAAGCTCTGCTGTTCTTCAAGTGAGTGCAGAAAGCACCTTATGAAACCCAGTGACAATCTTCCCCCATTCACATCACAACTCCCAATTCTGTCCTTAGAAGGAGTGGCAAGCAGCATGCCATGGATGAACAAACAGAGGGAGATGAGTCCCAGCTCAGCAAGACGGGAGGGGATGGGCAGCACGGGATGGGCAGGGGATGGGCAAAAAAACCAGGCAATTTGGCCAATCGACCCCAATCGATTGTCCGTCTCCACTTATTCCCAAGAAATATCAAATATCTGGCACAGTGTCAAGGACCAGTAACATAAATAGATTTTAAATATAAAATTGAAATAAATACATTAGAGACAGAGCTTGATGAATGAATGAATGAGCTCAAAGTTCCAGGATTTCTCCAAGCACAAACACACACTACAGAAATAAAGCACACACCCAAATGGACTCCCATTCCCCCACCCCTCAAGCAGCTTACTTAGATGTACAGGAGTAAATATCTCAGAACCAGCATATCACAGGAAATACCTAGAGCATGTTCTGAGGGCCAAGGAGGACCCTTCTAAGGTCTTCAGAGGGCCCAAAAACATCACTTCCGATTTTGTGGAAAAAACCAGGAAGAGATGGTTTTTAGGTGTTCAGAGGGCCTCCCTGGTCTGCGCTCTGCCTCAACGGGAAGCAGAACGCGATTGCCCCACTCTCACTTTCCCTGACCTGGGGAGCCCAGCAGGCGCTCGCGCCCAGCTCCCCGCAGCCAGGGACGGGTGCTGCAGGGACTGGAGGGTGCACCCCAGTCCCTGCAGCCTGGTCAGAAGGGGAAGTGGAGTGATCGTGCACCGCTTCCGGTTTAGCGATCGCTCCACTGTCACCTTCCCTGACCCGGGGAGCCCTGCCGAAGGTCGCGCAGGGCTCCCTGCACCCCCAGGGGGCTGCAGGGGGCTTGGGCAAGTGCACCAAGCCCCTGCAGCCCCCCTGAGCAGCGCGATCCTGGGGATTGTGCCACTGCCTCCCCCCCGCCTCCGCAAAGACTTACTGTGGGATTCAAACTCCCTGCGAGTTTGAAAACCGCAGCCCTAAGTTATAGCTTGTTTAACTTACACCTAAACTCAGCACTGATTGTTATGGTATGTCAATGATCTTACATTTGAGTGGTCTCTGCTGCAGATTCTTTTCATGAGGTTTGATATCACCATGTCTTTGTCTGTTTGTGTGGCCTTTATTAATATTAATAATAAATTATTATAAAAAATAATTATAAATAAAATTATTATTATTATTATTATTAACAGTATTTATATATGCTGTCTATTTGTATATAGACATATACAAATAATAACAATAATAAATTAATTAAATATACAATTATCTCTTTTAACAACAACAAATTATATCTATGCTTGAGCCACAAATGTCTGCCATCCTGGAACTTACATATAAATGCCTTTTGGTAAATGAACACGATGGTAAGATCATAATGAAACTCTATTTTAAAGTTAATTCAACCACAAATGTAAGCTGAAGAAATGGAAATTGAGACATGGGACTCAGTATGTTTACGTTTTTTTAAAAAGAAGTAGCTGAGAACAGCAGCCTCACCTTATCAAACATCATGTCTTTCAACTGTAACACACTTGCTGAAGAAGTTGGGTGAAATTCTGTCATGGGCCTCCCTGCTCCCCGACTGATAGTCACAGACCTGCTCCCTGGTTTTCTGACTATGAAGAGGCATCTGAATTCATTTCTTCCTCCAAGAAGACCCGAAACATCTTCATGGCATAAAAACTCCACTGCTTTCTTTTTTATGGATATGATTCATGAGACACTGGATGTCTTTGCTCTGAGTCCCAGAAGTAACTTCATACGGGCAAAGCCAGAAGATAAGCAGCAATTGTTTATGCATCTGTTAAACTGGACTGCAAGCAGCATTCCTTCTAGGTGCTCTGGAGCTTGGCAATGGTAATGGTATCATTACCAAGCACTCTGTAACAGCCCATGCACAGCCATAGTAGGGCTCTGTGCACTGAGGAGAGGGGGGAAGAGATTAGAGGGGACATTGGCTGCAAGTATGGCTAGTTATAGATTACAAACACAAGGATTATATATGCAGTACACTGTGCCTAGGGCTTGGGCTATTTTGAGCAAGCATAGAAAAAGGAATGATAAATTTAGAATTCTGAACAATCCAGTTTTTTCCCTTCTAGTTTCTAGCTCATAGAGTCATAGAGTCAAAGATTGGCCTGAAAATATGTGGAGAATAGTTGTGACATTTCCAAAAAGAAATACTCCAGAGATGCAGTATAATTGTTAGCATCGCCAGCTAATGAGACCTGATGGGTGGTGGGGAGGCAGCCCCAGTGGGTTGGCAACATGTGTCCGTCATGGAACACATGCTGTCTACATATGTATACAGTGAGAATGTCTGCGTGGGGCTCATGCAGAACCCAGAATGGGCTCCAAAGATGGAAACAGGTGAATGGGTGGAGGCCATCAGTGGCAAGAAGCAGGTTTAGCTCTGTCTCCCAGGGTGTTTCTGGGAACTCAAGTAAAAGGTAAAGTGCTGAGCTGAGGGACACTGCTGCAGCCCTTCTCTCCACCCCTCACCTTGCATAAAATCTTACCTGGCCCAGCAATGTTACCATATTCTCAGTTATCCACAACAGAAGCCCTGTGGAGACATCCACTATGTGGACACTACAAATTGATGAGTGGATTTTGAATGCACAAAAGTGGAGGGGGGGCGGACCCCAGTCCCCCTCTTGTTCATTTGTAGCAAAAATGCCTGCAAGGGGCTAGATGCTTTCCACATCCTCATAGCCCTGGGTCCTTGCGCTGTCTGCTGCTTCCCAGGGGCAGCAGGCAACTTGGGTGAGTGGATTGTATGCACACAGGCCCCCTGTGCATCTGCAACATTGCAGTAATTGGGGTGTGTGTGGCAGAAGCAGGGAAAGAAAAGGTCATCCAAGGCCAGCTCACCACGTCACCTCCTCCTGTGCGCCACTTTTCAATTAAAAAACCAACCAAAAAATAACAGCAGCAGCCGCACACTTCAGAATGAAAACGTCCAGAAGGATCAAGACACGCATCTGCTGCAGCCCCTGGTATGTGCCATAGTGGCTAACCTCTCCCTGGAATGCCTTTGCTCTGGCCAGAAAAAAAATATGCAATCACTTTAAAAGTTTCTTTCAGCAGCTAGGAAGTGCAGTCAGGGCTGGCCCATCCATGTGGCAAACTGAAGCAGTTGCTTCAGGGCCCAATGCTGGTGTGTGCTGCATCCTGTGGTGGAGAGGCAGTCACGGAGGTAAGGAAGCATTTGTTCCCATCCCTTGGGGCTGCACCAGTGCTGGAAAGTTGGACAGGATCGGGCCCTCAGGCAACAGATGGAGGTGGTTCACCCTGCCAGCCTACTTGCCTCCACTGCTGCTCTTTCTCCTTCCACTCCCTGAATTGGAAAAGGAAGCGGGGGGGGGGGCGACAGAGAGGAAGCCCAAGTGGGGAGTGCTGAGCTAGAACATAAGTGGGAGGGGGAGCAGAGGCTTGGCACAGCATCGAGTCAGGAGGGGCAGCCCCCTCAGGCGCCCAGCTTGCAACACTCCGCTTTCAGAGCAGACCTGCACAGGGCTGGGCTCATAAGGGGGGGGGGGCTTTATGAAAGGAAAACCAAAGCAGTGCCAGTGGGAGGCGAGGTGGGGAAACCTCTTGCTTTCTGGAAGAGCGCCCTTGGCTCGGGGGCGGGTGCCAAGGTGGGCAGCCTCCCCGCCCAGGCGCCTCCCCTCCCGCAGCCACTGGCGAGGCCCCTCCCCTCCGTCCCCCCTCCAGTGACATCAGCGAGGAGGTCTCTGCGCGGACGCCGAATCCCCGGCAAGCCTCGCCTCTTGCTCGCCTCCATTCCCTGCTGGCGGCGAGAGGGGGCCATGCGGGAGCGTCTGCCTGCCAGCCCGCCCCCCCCCCCCCGGGCGGCGGATGGTGGGTTGTGTTCGAGGCCGCGAGCAGAGCGAGGGGTCGGCTCCAGGGAGGGCGGTAAGAGCGCGCCTTTCGTGGGAGCGCCCAGGGAGTCCGGGAAAGTGGGCTGGTGGCGGCTCCAGAGGGTGAGGCTTCCTCCCTGGAAAGTGTGGCTGGGACCTTAGCCTCAGAGCCCCATCCGAGGCATGTCTACTCAGAAGTCAGTCCCAGGAAAGTGTGGCTAGCATAGCAGCCTTGCAGCCCGTCTACTCAGAAGTTAGTCCCGTTAGGGTCAGTGGGGCTTCCTCCCAGGAAAGTGTGGGTCGCATTGCAGCCTTTGTTGCCCCGGACAAGCCTGCCGGAGGGAGGAAGGGCTGTGGGGTGGGTGCAGCGCTGCCCCCCGCCGGCTGTCGGTGCTTGGGTGGCTGTGAGTAAAGCACGAGGGTGGGTGAGGACTGCTCCGAATTAAGCTCGCCAGTCCTGTGCATGCCTACTCAGAAGTAAGTCCCAGTAGAGTCGATGGGGCTTACTCCCAGGAAAGGGTGGCTAGGACTGGGCTGCAGCTGCGCGGGTAGACACGAAGGGCGGCTTGGAAAGGGAGCCGGGGGAGGAGGTGCCCCAAAGGGGGACAAGCGGTTGTCAATCGTGGCCAACTTTGGAGGTCTGCTTGCTCGGAGTCTGGTTCCTCTTCGTCCTCCGCCCGCTGAGCTCATCTCCGCTTCTTCCAGCCCCTGGATATCGGAGCTTGCCTGGGTGGGGTGGGGGGTGTCGTCTGGGTAAGTGGACACAGCCACGGCTTTTGTGCTTCGTCCCCTCCTAAGGCTGCAATCCTATGCATGCTTTCCTGGGAGTAAGCCCCACTGGACCAAAGGGACTTACTTCTGAGTAGTATTGGGCTGCAAGTCTTGCTGTTCTGCTTCCCATGAGCGCCTGAAGGCAACTTTCCAAGTACTGTCGTGTCCCAAATGCTGGCTTCTATTGTTTCACTGAGCGACTTTTTTCTGCCTCAACTTCTCTTTAAAATGGGAAGAGCGGCTGCGTGGAAAACCTGCCTGATTTCACAAAAGACATTGTCCTGTCTGGGATGGAGAGTTGCTTTGGTCTTTGCTTGGTTCTAGACCAGGATGTTTGGTTATGTCTCTGGGTTCATTTAGTGAACAGTGGTGGGATGTTGATCCACATATAAAAAGAGACCGGTTTACTGAGGCTGCAAGCCTGTTAAAAATTGGCAGCAACCCTCTTTAAGTTTGTGGGACTTGGGGTCCGATCCTATTCAACTTTCCAGCACTTTCCATGGGCTGCAATGCAGCTTCCACATACAAATGTTCCCTTACCTTGAGGAAGTCTCTGACTGTCTCCCCACCAAAAGCATGCAGCCCATTGGCACAGCTGCACTGGCACTGGAAAATTAGATATCGGATGGGGCCCTTATTTCCAAGCAAATATGGGGAACTGTGTACTGTCTTTGAAATGAAACCTAACATCCCAGTGTAACCTGTTTTTCTGTAGATTTTCTTAAAACAAGGATACTTTCATACATCCTTCTGAATAATTTTTAACATTAACCATGAGTATTTCACGGGGTGGGGGGTTAATAAAAACTGGACTAGGAAATATTAAGCTTTTCAGAGGAGGTGAATTCAAGGTCTACAATCCACATCTAAATGCCTTTTTAAAAAAATGAATTGCCACCCATTTATTTGCTGGTTACTTTGTACACCTGGCTGAAAGTTTATGGTAATTTTTGGGTAAAAATAATGTAACTGCTACAGCTGTTTGTCAAATACACTTATGGTGCCGCCTGAAACTGTATTTGGTCTCAGATTAAATTATACAGCCATTTTCAACCACAGTGCTGTGGCACACTAGTGTGCCGCAAGTGGTCCACAGGTGTGCCACAGGAATTTGGGGGAAGATCATTTATTAGTAGGGCCAATGGGGATGTGAGCAGCATGGTGTGCCTTGTCAACTGTCAAAAATCTGATGGTGTGCCTTGACATTTTAGTGCCTTGTCAATGTGCCACAAGATGAAAAAGGTTGAAAATTGCTGGATCAAAACAAAATAAAATTAGGAACCCAAGTAAGGCATTGTCAGTTCTCCAGCTGCATAAGTGAGGGCTTTTTAAATGGCGCTGCAAACTTCCATTGTGTACTGTAAACACACCCTCTAACACATTCACTCAGCCCTAGCTCCAAAGGCTGTTTAAGTGTTCCTAATGTATTATAAAGCTGGAAACCAAAGTTTGTGTTAGCAGAGCAGATTTTAAAAATTATTTACTAACCACTTGAATAATGTGGCAGTGAGCAGTTATTTTTGTTGTCAAGCATTCACTCAAAATGAAAGGTGCAAGGGAGGGGCACCATGATGCACCTTGTTGTCTTTTGTGTTCCCTGAGGCATCTGATGGGCCACTATGAGATACAGGAAGTGGAACTAACTTAGGCCTTTTGACTTAGTCCAGGGGGCTCTTCTTATGTTCTTAAAATGTTTCATGAACTCAAAAGGCAGAAGAAGGTGTTGGATACAGCACCATCAGAAAGTATACGTGATGCCTGTTCTTGTACTAGGCAAATCTGCTCTTTGTGTTCCAGTTTTTTCTCCTACATCCTCCTCGGCATGTTCCCTCAAACTGAAGTTAAAACAGAGCATTCCCTTGGCATTCTCTCAGACAGCTACTACTTCAGAAGTTACTTTAATTGAGTTATCTAAATCTAGGCAGGGTTAGCTCAACACATTTTGGCTTCAAAGATGTTTCTGCTTATGAAAACAAGCAGGGATCCTCCAGGACTCCTTGATTTTCAAAGAAGATTCTGGGATGTAACTCTCGGATCTAGTGACTGTGGCCACTAGTGTCAGCACTGAGGTCTTGGGATATGTTCTGGAGCAGCTCTTGAGTGTGATGCTGTACACCACAATAAGTGAATACTCAGAATCACTGTGTATGTGGGGTAGCTCTGATACAAAAAATATGGTGCTTGAACACTAGTAAGTAACTGGTATGTTAGTAGTGTAGAAGAAATACAACCTCTGCTCATTCTTTTTAGCCACTCCAACTGTGTGAAGTGTTTGTGGTTTTGTGGGTGATCTTGAAAAACTGACCTTAGAGAGTGTTCCATTGGGCTAGACATGAACTGTGGAATGCAGAACATTTTGCAGCTAGGCCTGCAATCCCATGCACAAATATCAGGGAGGAAGCCCCGCTGAACTCAGTGATGTTTGCTTCTCAGTAAACATTTATAGAATAACATTGTCAGTGCATTCTAGATGCGATTCTGCAATAGTTTCCTAATTTCTTATTATTATGATTTCCCCTTGTCTTTTAATTGATATGTAGAATGTGACCCTTGGATAACAAAAGTCATCCTCCTGGGATTCTCTCAGACAGAAACTAGCAAAGAAGCGATCCTCATCCCATCCAGCAAAATCCACTTCCATTAAAACTTGAGCAATAAAGGACTTCCACAGCTACTGTAGTGGGGTATCTCTTGGGTAGTTTGTGGGTTTATGATTCAGTTTAATAGATAGTAATGATAATTGGTTAAATATTAAGGTATATCATGTATAGTAGTTATGAAGACTAGTGGTTTCCATCTGCTCCTAGGTGGTTTCCATTCACTGATCTGATAAATGTCATCAAGATTGTTTTATTTCCCTTGGCGTTGTATCTTTTAATTACAGTGGAATAAAGTTTCAGATAGGTAGTGGGAAAAGTCCAATTCATTTACAGTTACTTACTGTTGCCATTTATCAGTGTGGAAAGGAAATCAGTATTTTGTGAAAAAGGACTAGTAATCTGGAATTGTCTACTACAAGCAAACAAAGTTGGATGTCAAACACAATTGAATATCAGGGAGAGCTGCCTGGCTGAGGGTTGGTGTTGTTTCGAGGAATGGCAGGTAGGGAAAAAGGCTATATAGTACTCCAAGCAGGGAACTCATGCTCTCTTAGCTGAAGATTCCCTCTCTCCAACTGTGTAAACTGTTTACATCCTTTTGTGTTTATTGTCTTCTAGAAAACTCTGACCAGAACAAAAGCGACAAGCTGTGTGTGCCGGCCTTTGCTATCATGACACAGAAATCTGTTTTGTATTAAACTTTCTGTCTTGTATTATACTTTCTTGTTTGTTGAGTTTATTTCACAGTTTATGTGAAATAAATGCAGTTTAATAGAAACCAGCAGAGTGCTTTCTGGTCCTTTTTAGACCAGTTTTTAAAAACAGTTACGTGGGTCACTTAATGTCAGCGGACACTTTCCTAGTTGACGTTGCAAGGAAGCTGCATTTTCCAGCAGGCAGCAATTTTTTTTTGTAAGCAGGCATGTCTGCGTTTTATCTGCATGTAAGAATGGTAAGGCCTGAAAAACGGTGTAAAATAATTCTTAATAGAAAGCAGATTTTATGCACCTATGCATTAGAAAACTTGACTTGCATAGAGACCAGGTATCTGCACCAACACATAATGCTTATTCTACAATTAATGGCCTTAGTCATCTGGTTGGAAAATGAAAGCAATTTACCCTGATTTTTTAATCAGAAAATAATGAAATATATTTTAACATTGCATTTGAACAAGACGTTAACACCATCATTCCAATTTAGCTGTAGTTCACTTGCTAATCTTAATATGATTTCACTTGATGCTAATAACTGCTGACCTTGGCATTCTACAAAATCCTTGATGTTGAATCATCAGCCTTACAATGACAAGTAGCGTGTTTGCATGCTTAGCATTTTTTGGTATGGCTACATTCCTATACACACATGTACCTAGATGTAAGTCTTATTATACTTAATAGGACTTGCTTCTGAGTAGACATGCCTCGGATTGCACTGTCTATCTTTCAGCATCCAGCTTGTTGTCTTTGATGTCTCTGGTTGTTATTGCCTGCTTTCTTTTGGCTTTGGAGGGGTGACAGATAACACCTTTGTGCAAGATGACATAGCTAGGGTGCATCTACTTTGGAGATTCTAATCTCACTCTGCCTTTTGTGAATCCAAAAAAGAGTCAAAGTTGTTGAGAGAGATGAGGGGATTTGAGCAGCGGTGTGAATTTCATCTTTGACCACTAGCCAGATGCCTTTTGCAGAGCTAGGGTCTGATGAGAGTATGAATAAAGAGAAGACTGTTCAGGGGGAGACTTCCATCTATTATAAATATAGCATTCCTGCCTTCACTCGAATTAGGACTCTTGGGTGGCTTAACAGTTATAAAATACATCATAGTGTTTCATTACAAAATGAAAAACCACAGTAAAAGTGTGAAGAACTGGGATCAATTAGCACTAAGAGTGGATAAAGAGAGCCTGAATAAATAGAAAGGGCTCTGGTGCCAAAAGGGTGACAAACTGGCAGGCATGCCTCTGGAGGGAGGATCGAGTGGAGGATTGGGACACCTCAGGAGGAGATAGCATCAAGACAAAAGTCTCAGTATTCAGGCAGGTTTATTGGGAATTGGCAGCCTTTATGTACCTTGGTCCTAAGCTGAATAGGGTTTTAGTTTTAAAATTGAATTTTGAATTGTATTCTGAAGTGAAGTAATTTCAGAATTGACAATATTCTATCAGGTTGCTCCCAGTCCACTGTCTAGTAATTGTCTAGAAATTGTGAAATTTCCAAGCAGTCTTCAAAGACAGCCTAATATACAATGCAGTGCAGTCGTCTTATCTGGAGGTGACCAGAGCATGGATCACCAGTGGTCAGGCTGCCTGAGTCCAGGAGGGGACTTGCACTAGGAACACCAAGTGGATGATTTGGTGCTATCAGTTCCACTTCAGGTCTGTTTGGTGGGGCTGCAGGTATGACTGTGTCTATCTTGTAGAACAACTATTTCCAACCTTTTTCATCTTACGGCACATTGACAGGGCGCTAAAATTGTCAAGGCACACCACAATGTTGATGGAGGGCTCACATCCTCCAGTGGCCCTATTAATAAATGACCTTCTCTCAAACTCCCATGTCACACCTGCAGACCATTTGTGGTACACCGATGTGCCATGGCACAGTAGTTGAAAATCAGTGTTGTAGGAGGTTTTACCGTACCATCCAAACGTAACACATTACAGTTCGCTTCCCATGTTCACCAGTTTGGAGCCAAACTAGATGCAGCATCAGAGCTACAAGAATGCATCTCCAAGGTCTCCTTGTTATTAATAGTAGCTGCTGGGGGGGGGGGATCTAGATTCTGGCAGGGGGAATTTAACCCTTTCCCCTTGAACTGCAGGGTGGTAGTTCATTTTGCTCCCCTCTCCTCTGTGGCTAATAGACATTCTTGAGGAGACAATATACAGTATAGGCACCTTGTTGTGCCTGTCTTCTCCAGCTTGGTAACCTCAGGGAGACAGCAGCTTTTAACAGGACTATGGTATGTTTTTTTTGTGAGAGGGGATTAATCCTCTCACCCCATGACTGATTTTTAGGAGGTAAAACAGTGATCCAGATTTATTTACACATCTAGTTTGGTGCAAAAAAAAACAACCAAAACCTATCAGTGGAATTTTAAAAATCTATTTTGATACTGTTTTTCAAGAAGCTTTGAGTTTAGGGTTTAACATACCCAGCTCAAGTGAGAATTGCCACCTCTTGCAATTGCATATCTCATCCTTGGATATTTTATTGCGGCTTTCCAAAAATGTGGCAGGCAAATTTTAAACCTAGAATTCTAGGGAATCCTTCCCCATTTGCATGTGGGAGGAGAACTGCACAAATATATAGCACTGATTCAGAAAAGAGTTTTTCAGTCATGTGCTATTGCTGTTTGAAAGTACAGATAGGAGACAAAAATGTGTGTCTTCTATCTATGTTTTTCTTTTGCGAAGTATTGCAGATTCATCAAACATTGGTTTATAATTCTTTAACTAGGATGGGGCTGGCTGGGAGAAGAGGCAGTGAGCACGCAAGAGCTGAATGTGAGAAAAATTTGACAAAACTCAGGATCTGCTTATGGTTTCTTGCTTCTGATTTTTTTTTCACAAATAGCATTTAAAGTGAGATTTTATTCATACATTTTTAACGCTTCATTGTCAAAAATGTGTAGAGCACCGACTAGGAAATACAAAGTTGTCGTTATATCAGCTGTATAACTTATGTCTCACACAGGATGTTAAGTATGAAGTATATGTGGAAAGGATTTAGTTTATGTAGGTGCAGCCATCCTCCTATTGCTTAGCCCATTTCAAAGCCTGAGATTTTTCTGCTTTTAAAGGCCCATATAGGCTGGAAGAAGTTGTAGTTTATGAAATTTAGGCATGAATGCAACCAATTGTGGTAGCTAGTTAATTTGCAAGGAGACCAAATGAAATTTTTTTTTTTTTTTGCAAAAGCTCATTTTAGAAGCAGTGGGGACTTTTCACTAACCATACGTGCCCCATGCACTTTACAGCCTTTGCACCACATTTCCGTGACTTAGGACCCTATCCTATCCAACAGGGCATGCTTTGCTTTCAGTGGTAGGGGACCAGTCACAGAGGCATTCTCAAGGTAAGAGAATATTTGTTCCCTCACATCAGGGCTGCATTAGCACTGGAAAATTGGATAGGGTTGGGCCTAAAGTTTGTAACGTCTGTAGTGCTGCATCTAATCCACAGTTGTTATGTGGAAAGTGAAAGTGCTACAGAACTTGCTGTTCTCTTTCAAAAACCTGAATACATTAGAGCAGTGATTCCAAACTGAGCTGTGGCTCTTGGGGAGCTGCAGAATCCTCACAAAAAAGCCCACCACCCTATACAGTATAGTATAGTATAGTATAGTATAGTATAGTATAGTATACTGCTATAGAGTATAGCAGTGTTTCTCAAACTGTGGGTTGGGAGCCAATTTCAGGTGGGTCCCTATTCATTTCAATATTTTGTTTTTAATATATTAGACTTGGTGCTACCGTGGTGTGTGACTGCATTTGGGGGAATGTTACATACCAGTACTTTTAGCTAGCTACTATGTATATTCTTTTAACAATGATGGTAAATGGGACTTACTCCTGGGTAAGTGTGGGTAGGATTGCAGCCTAGGATTGTTAAAAATGTTCCTGCTTGATGATGTCACTTCCAGTCATGACACCAGTTCCATTGGGTCCTGACAGATTCTCATTCTAAAAAGTGGGTCCTGGTGCTAAATGTGTGAAAACCACTCATGTAGCCCTAATGGGGAGCTGTGGCCAGTGGCCCAATAGGTCAAGGGAGCTACCCGTCAAAAACATTTGGGAACCACTGCCTTCATTATTATTATTAACAGTATTTATATACCACTTTTCAATGGGAAGTTCCTAAAGTGGTTTACAGAGAAAATCAAATAAACAACTAATGGCCATGTACCCATTGTTACCCCTCCCCCCCAAGTATGGATAGAGCTACAGGATTGGGCTGAGCCACTCTTCCCATTGTTTAATGCAGGGGTCTCCAAACTTTTTGGTGAGAGGGTCGCATCAAATATCTAGCGTGGTGTGGAGGGCCGGAAAAAAACATTTTAAATATAAAATTTAAATAAATAAATTAGAGATGGAACTTAGATGAGTGAATCAATGAACGAATGGGCTCATTCATTCCACCTCTCTGGCCCTCAGAACACCCTCCAGACATAATCAGAACACAGTTCTGGTCATGTTCAGTTGAGTGGGCCAGAGGCTTTCAGGGGACAGGTTGGCCCCTGGCCGGAAAGAGGCTTGCTGCGGGCCACATTTGGCCCCCGGGCCAGGGTTTGGAGACCCCTGGTTTAATGCAAGAGTTAAAGGGAAAGAATACTATGCATTTGGGGAGGGGGCAGTTGTATCATTTATTACTAATTGAATTAAGCACGTTGTCTGATGGGTGTCCCTGATACTTGCATAACCATATTTTATACATAAATGACAATAGTAATGAATATGCTATAGGGGGGAAGTATTGAATTTTCACAGCTATAAGTATTGCCTGCTAGAAAAATGCAATAGAGTACAAGAATCAGGTTGTCATAAATCCAGCTCACCTGGGCATGAGTCCCATGCTGCTGAGTTCTGGTTTTTTAAAAAATATTTCTATACTGCTTTTTGACAAAAAAAAAAAAAATGGGGGACCTGCTCAGCACAATGACTGTAGTCAACAAGAGGTGGCATTTCATTTCACAATGAGCTTTTAACCAGGCCTGCTGTAAAATCCCAGTGTGATATTAGGTTTCCTCTCTCTCTCCTTAGTTTTCTAGTATGCACGGCTTGCAACATTTGTTGACATATGATAACACCTGTTCTTTTGATCTCACCCTCCTTACTAAATAAGATGAGCAGGAAAATGCTGGAAACCTAGCACTGAATATAGATTTTCCAAGTTCCTAGAACAGTAGCAATTACAGGGAAAATGCCACAGTTATAAGCACTGTACCTACTTTAGCCGATACAACAGAGAAACACAATATCTAGACTACTGAGTTCATGGAAGAATTGGTTTAAGTCCAGTGGTGTTAATGATGCATTATGCATCATTATAGGTTCTGGAGTAACTTAATAATAATAATAATAATAATAACAATAACAACAACAACTAGGTATTTATATACCACCTTTCTGGTCATTGGATTACTCCTCTGACTTGAATAAAGTCTTGAATAGTTTACATAGGCAGGCGTTTCTAAATCCCTCAAGAGGATTTTTACAATCATAGAGGTTCTCTCTTTCAAGAACCAACAACACTTCAGAATGGATCTTTCTGGTTTGGTCTCACTTCTGGCCTCCAGTTCTCCCACGCAGGCTGACAAGCAGCTCCATCTCTCACATGGAGGGCAGCCAAGACGCTTCTTGCTCACACCAAGAGCAGGTGGAATCACTCAGCTCGGCTTGTCAGCTGCTTCAAGGTCTCACCATTCTCAGCCGTTCAGGGAGCTGCCTGTGTCCTCGAACTGGCAACCTTCTGATGTTATCTTTGGGCTAATGGAGGCTCTACCCCAGGGGTGCTCACACTTTTTTGGCTCGAGAGCTATTTTGAAACCCAGCAAGGCCCGGAGATCTACCAGAGTTTTTTTACAGCAGAGTCAAGGGGGCTTCATCCCAGGGATGTATGGACAGGGGAGCGGCTGCTCTGCCTGTCTACTCAAGAGTCAGCCCCAGTAGTGCAGCCCAAGAGCAGCCCCCGACGCGGCTCCGGCTCTAATAAGGCGCCCCCCCTTCTCAGACCAGCCTCGCCTCTGCTCTCTGTCTCCACAAAAGGGGGCCAGGCAAAGGGCAGTCCTGCCGCAGAACGCCCCCGCATTACAAGAGCAGCCCCCGACGCAGGGACTGCGGCTGAGGCTCTAACAAGGCGCCCCTGGGGAGGGCTGCGCAGAGGCCACGGCCGCTCACCTCGCTCCTCGCCTCAGCAGCGCTGCCTCTCCCGCGCCAGTTTGGAGAGACAGGGCTCCGCGATTGACTCATTTTGCCTCAAGATCGACTGGTAGATTGCGATTGACATACTGAGCACCCCTGCTCTACCCTCTAGACCAGACCTCCTGCCCATTCATCATCCTGTGTGTTCTTCATCACCTCATGTGTTTTTGTATTTTATGAAATAGGCTGCTACATGTAAAAGTTACAGTATAGCATAGTATAAGATGTGACCTATCTTATTGAAAGGATTAAGTTCTGAAGTTAGCACACAAGGGCAAAATCATGTATACAGTAGTTGAAACTACCTTAAATTCAAAATCACATACTGTCTCTTTAAAAATTAAAATAGCACTATAAGAGACATGTGGGAACAGAGACAACTGAAGGAACAGCAGATTTCTTCTCCCAATTTACACTCACTCTGGTGTGTGTACTCAGTGATTTGACTAGTGAAAGAAATCACTTGCCTTATTTGTCTCTTTGCTGAGCATGTATACTTAAATTTGTGCAAGTACAATGCGCAGACGTAGAGGTGGGATTTTTTGAATGGTAACAAAATAAAAACATAACACTGCTTTCTGCACTTCTCATTTTTGTAAAAAAAACAAAAAACCCAAAAACTTTGAAAAAATAAAACCATTGTCTAACACCTCTGCATGCATCTGGCTGCATCTATACCACCTATATCACCTACCTAAAAACAATAACACCGCTTTATGTACTTCTGACTTTGGAAAATCTGTGAAAAATAAAACAATTTTCACTCACCTCTACTCATAAAATATGCCCTGACTGTCCCAAAAAGTGTATCCTGGTGCTAAAAAGATTGAGAACCGCTGACTTAAGGCCCAGTCCTATCCAATTTTCCAGTGCTGGTGCAGTTGTGCCAGTGGGGTGTGCACTTCATTCTGTGGTGGAGGGGCAGTAACTTGGACCTTCTTAAGATATGGGAACATGTGTTCCCTTACCATAGAGGCTGCATTGTGACTACACTGGAGCTGGAAAGTTGGATAGGATTGGACCCCCAGGTGTTTAGCATATACAGTCTGTTGGGTCCCACTGGAAGTGATGTCATGGCAGGAAGTAACATCCTCAAGGCAAAATTTTTTAGCATTTTTTTTTTAATTTTTATAATTTATATATTCCAATTAACTCCATATGACAAAATTAAATTTAAAAGTTTACAATAAGTATAAGTTTTAAAATTTATTTAAAATAAATAATCCTCCTAAGCAGTTGCTGATCTGTTTAAAAAAAATTCCCCAAACATCCCTTCAGTCCTAGCCACACTGACGTAGGAGTAAATCCCATTGACTATCATAGTAGCCTGTTAAAAGTACAGTTCTGTCACATTTCCCCAAATGCAATTACATACTACGTTAACATCAAAAATGATATATTAAAAATAAAGTACACATTGAAATGAATGAGAACCCACCTAAAATTAGTTCGTGACCCACCTAGTGGATCCTGAGCCACGTTTTGAGAAACACTGACCCAAGCAATTTCACAGCTGAATTCCTCGTGGATAAGACTACACAAGTTTTGTGACAATTATATGTAAGCCAGTTAAGAGGTGTCTTCTGCTGCGATGCCATTTCTTTTTCTCCAAATAAAAGGGAAAACGTTCTTTGCAGGAGGCTGTTGCCATCTTTCCAAATGTGAGTTGAGGAAAAACTGCCATGAAAATACCATGTATTTTTATATTTGTTCAGAAAGACTTCAAGACTAGCCTTTTACTTTGGGGGAGAAAAGGAGAAATAGAGTTTTGGAAGACCAGTGTCTCTCAAGGTGATGAGTTTGTGGGAAGGATGCAGAGTTTCAGTAATGATCTGCAGGCAGCAATGTTATCCACAAGGTGTACTGAGTAGGGAAACTCTGGAACAGGACCCGAGATAGCAAATGTGTTTCCCTTCTGTCCCTTGCGATTGAGAGCAAGTCAATCTGTGTGTTTTCAGAAGTGTGTGTGTGCCTGGGTGTGAGTATGTTCTTTTTTTACATAGCAAGCTGACTTGGCAAAGTACCAGATCATTCTTTTCATGTTTTGTCATTTGCCTCTTGGGAACTATTCTTAGTTTTCTGTTATGTAACATTGTTCCCTGTGCCATTCTTTAGTGATGAAAGGGGAAAGAATCCATGTTCAGCAGTATCCTGTTGGATTAGAGACCTTTACAGGATATTGCAAGCCAAATAACCTTCTTTGGGTAAACTTACTGGATTTTAAGGATATATTGTCAAGCTTCTGGGTAGGGAATGGGAGCGAGTGGAGGGATGTTGTGTATTACATATGGCCAAAACGTTTCCCTCAAAAGAACTGCCTTCAGAGGATATGCTTTTCCATGGGAACTGGGTAGATGCAAATCTCCCCTTTTGATTCTCTTTCTCTTCTGCTTGTTTTCTAGATTCCAAAGAGTGGTTGCACTGCTTCAAAGTCATATTGTCTAATTGAGTCTTCTGACTGAGAAGGGAGTGGGGAGGTTTGCCTGTCTTCATGACAATCTGCTTTTCTTTTGCTATCACTAGTAACTTTTCTTAAACCCCTTTTAATGCAATGCATATGGGGCATGCGCTTCCTTTATACCAGAACCTGACATTGTCATAGGCCTCTCAGCTATTTCTTAATATCACACTGCTTACAGTAGAGATTGAGTTATATCACATTTGTTTTCATGAATAAAAAGCATGAAAAGTCTTAATGCTTTTCTGGTGTGCACACCAACATCCCTTGTATATGGGTTCATGACTTTTTTTCTTATTAATTGTGTGCCAGTTTTGTTTTATAGTGTATGACTAGGCAAAAGTACAAATCTTATTAAATAATTTTTTTAAGTTCGTCTTGGAAGATAACAGGCACATTCAGTCTAAAAACCTGACATGTACTGGGGGGAGGAGAGGGAGGGAGACGGAGAGAGAATATACGTGTTGTTTTTTAATAATATGAAGAGGGTTGATCTAGTCAAAGCTGAAGACTAGCTGAAGTCTAGTCAAAGTCAAGTCATGTGTGCCTTGCAAACTTCCTTTGATCAAAGGTGGCTAGAAATCTGATTTATATATATATGTATGTATATATGTATGTGTGTTATATATATATGTGTGTGTGTGTATGTGTGTCTGTATAATATATATAAACTAGCATAGCAGAGCGTAACAGTGTAGCGGAGTATAGCCCTGCCCATTGAGTGATTATGTCATAAGTATAGATCATGGACTCACTGAGTTGGAAGAGACCTACAAGATCATCAAGTCCGATTCCTGCCAGTGCAGGCAATTCAAAACTACAATGTTAAGATTGGGAGGGGAACTGGACGGGACAGGGACAACAAACAGAAATATTGGGAAACACACAAAAAAACTTTTGAAATAAAAACATTTTTCCTTTGGAATGACATGTGAAGTTTTCTAAGATACAGTTTTAAAATATTATGTATCTGCCCTTTATTCCTTCAGAATGCTTTCCAATAACTGTGTTAGACAATCTATACTACAGTGTTAGGCAGTTACAATTCCTGTATCCTGCAGGCAAGTACAACTCTCAAATCCTCCAACCTGTTTCAGATTTTTCCATCTTGTGCAGCTTCTAAATTAATTGGTTTGTGTTTAGACCAATTTGACCCTGAATGTCAAATTGGAATGATTTACTGATAGCATTTAACATTGTGATCTGTTAAACTGGTGACCAATTTTAGTTATTTTTTTCTATGAAGTTGGAACCAATTTCAAAGAAATTGTTTGTGATGTGTACTCTTAATCCACCTATTGCCTCTGGGAGCAGGTGCTATAGACTTTTAGCATTGTTTCTTCTGATTCTGGATATTGCTGACATGATCTGTCAGCAGTGATATGGAGAAAAGACTGTTTTGAAATCCAGATAATTTTAAAGAACTTTCCTTTTGTTAACCATGGTGATGGTTTCTCTTTTAAGTTTATTTTTTCAATCTTCTTTCCTCAAATTTTTAATTTTGTTACTGGAAAAACACACAGCAAAAATCCGGATTCCCCCCCCCCCCCGTTTCAGAATGTCCAGGAGTTCTCCATCTCTAAACAAAAGAACCCATAACGACAGCTTAATTGCCATGGGATGGCTGTAGCTTTGGTTGCTTCTTCCCAGCATTGTTTTCTGAAGCACAACTGGAAAGATCCAATCTAATTCCAAATAGCGACCTGTTGCTTCTTCCTTCTCCTCCTCCTCCTGTATGAGAGCTGTAGTGCAGAGGATCTTAGGAATGTCAACTGGGTCAATTCTTATAATTGTCTTATCACTTATAATGATAAGTGTCAATGTCAATCTCACTGGATTTCCTCAGACAAAATACTCAGTCTCCTTCCCAGCCCTGATCTGCAACAACAGGGACAATAAACTGACCTATCTTAAAAGATTTATAGTACTTGTTGAGTATATTTCAAGCATTCAAAGGGCTTCATATACATTGTCTCAGTCCTATTTACAGTGTTAGGCAGAGTTTCCTAAATTGGGGCATCATTATGCCCTAGCCACTGGGAAGTCCTGCCTCTGCCCTCTTAAGGGATAGGGCAATAGCGAAGGCATCTGGAAGCATCTGGCCTTCCTAAAGTGGGTCGCAATAGATATTTTTAGTTTTTCTGAGGCTTGGGGAGCCCAGCAGAGGGGTCTGCGGGCTCCCTGCATTTGCAGGGCTGGTACTGCCAGGAGTAAATGAGGGGGGAGAAAAAAGGCTTTCATTCATGGCAGAGGCACTGTTGTGGCAATCGTGTTACTGTCTTTGTCCTTCCCCAGCACGCATGTACAGCTTTTCCCAAACTGTTACAGCACAATCGCAAAGCAGAAGTGAGCTCTGATAGCAGATTGGAGCTCATTGCAATCACATGGAGAGTTGCTGTGGGGTATGGTAAACTGCCCCTGGGTCCCTGCAGCACCTTGATTGCTGCGGTGCCCTTGGGGACCCATTCCTGGGCCACTTCCCTTAAGGGCCCCTTTTCGGTATCCCCAGTGGGTCATGAACCACCAGTTTGGGAACTGCTATTATAGATGATTTGATGCATAATTTACAGCAGAACGCATTGAAGCAAACCAGAGTGAAATATATTCTATCGAATGTTATGGTCATAACAACAGAAAACAAAAATACAACTGTCTTATGCAGGGCCTTCCAAACCCTGACCCGGGGGCTGGATCAAGAGTTTGGACTACCCTCCCCATAAGTGAAGCTTACCATTCTGCCTTGTCACTGCATGACTTTCAGTGTGATCAGGGGACATGTGCACTCTGAGCAGTCGCATTCGCCCAGACGTCCTGTTGCACAGCCTGCTGGGATGCTGGGTAACAGACATGATTGCCCAGAGCATCCCTGTCCCCTGCTCACACTGAAAGTCATGTGATGACATGGTAGAACAGTAAACTCTGGTCCGATCGGGGACCAGTTTTTTGTTACACAGTGGTAGGGAGTTCGGCAACTGCTGTTCTTTTTTTATTTATTTATTTTTAGTCAACACACACACAGACATACAAACATATAACATACATTTAGGAGTGCTAAATACCATATACCATTACTCATTAATCATACTATATCTCCTAATCTACTACTCATCTACTTCTACCTCTTTTTAGTTTATCCATTTATTTATATAATATATACTAAATTTTCCCTAATGCCCTGTACTGTATTTTCTATATTTTCACTTTCTATCAAACATAAACTTACTTCAATTACTCATTAATATTAAACAAAATCTAATTACCAAAATATAACAGCATATAAAACAAAACATTCTTCCATCTACTTCTAACTCTTCTACTCATTTATATACTTCTTATATCAAATATAATAGATTTTTCCTAATTCCCTATAATATATTTTCTAAATATTCATTTTTTATCATCTCAACTAGTTCAATTACTCATTAATATCAAATAATAATAATCTAATTTCCAAATTATAATAAAACCAACAATCTCTTATAATATGTTCTTTACCATTCTCCAATCTAATTCTAAAATCTGATTACATTTATTTCTTTAACATAATAACCACCTATAAAACAATTCATCCACATGCTAACATTTCCAGCTATTTTTTCTAATTCATATATATCAATTTCGTATATATTTGTTTTTAAGTAAATTTAAACCAGTTATTAACTAAATAAAATCCTCCAATTTTCTTTAACCCTCAGGTTAACCCTCAGGTTTCTTTTTCTTTCTTTCCATTTTTTCTACTGTAATATCTTTAATAATTTATCTCCATAACAGAATCCAATAAGCCCACACTTTCTAGTATAAGGTATGTTCATTCTTCCAATTAACTGGGATATGTTTTCTTCTTCTTGTTCCAACAAATTTTGTATTTTGTGCACCCATGTTACTCTGTCCATCTTCTCTATTTCAATCTCCATCAGCGTCCCCTTTAAATCCTGTTGATTTTCCACTCTTCTAATTTCTGTATCCACACTTCTGATGATGATTTCATCCCTCACCACCATTTTTTCCGCTTTCTCCTTCTGTTTCTGTTTTCTTCACATCTTCCAATTGCTCCTTACACACATCTATCTGTTGAGAGAGAGTCTTTAAACTGGCTTGAATCTGCAAGGACCAACTCAACTGCTGTCTTCTCATTGTGAGCAGTTTTTCCAAATTTTTGAGGGTCATTTGAATCCAAATATCTGGAACAGGCTCCATCTTGCAGTTTCTCTCTAATTCACAAGATGTCCACAGCCTATTATTCTCCTTACTTCCACCACATGTTTTTTCAGTCAGTCATTCTTTGAATTTTTCTTACAGATAACAGTGTGGTTAATGGAGAAAAACAAAAGAAACAGTCTCAAGGAGACAAAACTCTATAAAGTCTAATAAAAATTATGTCCACAAGTAATTCTGGATTTTAGTCCACACACCAAATTATATTTATAGTTATCATCCACGACCGATTTATTCCACTACAAAGATAAATAGCACTTTCAAAATCCTTAAAAAGTTTCTCATTAACACCTTCAATGTATCCAGGGCTTTTAGACAAATTAGTCAATCAAAGCCGGGGACAATATTAACACATACTTATCTTAAATTTTCAACTTAAACTTTACGCTTCATGCTTTTTCTTCCATATGGTATCTTAGTAGCTTGATTGCAGCTTGATTGCAGTCTTGATTGCCAGCAGCTTGATTGCAGACACTGCACCTCCCCCAGTACTGTCCCTGACGATTAGGTTTCTGAGAAGAACCCCCCCCCCCCGGTCAGGCTTTCAAAATCTCTGGTGCCTACACCATGGAAAGATCTTATCTCTCCTAATAAAGATCTTCAGATCCTCTTCAGACCTGCAGTTTTTGCGGGGAAAACAGACTGTCTCTCAGGAGCCCCTGGAGACATGTCTATTCATCTACTGTTGGCTCCTCCTGCTCCAGCAACTGCTGTTCTTATGTAGCAAAAAGTAGATTTCCTTAACTCAAATCAGACCAATGAGACATGGTCCAGTGAGATATTATTATGACACAGCATGGAACCAATATGATGTTATTATGAGTTAGCTCTGATACATGGAAAAGGGAGCTAATTGTCAACCTTCTGTTCAGTTGTGTGAGTGTCATCAAGTTGGCCACATTTTTTTGTTGGTTACTGATTGATGGGTGACCTGTACTGTTCTCTAGTAAAATAAATAAAGTAAATGGGGGTGACACCATGAGTTTCCAGACTGGGTGACACCAGCCCTAGTGATGCCACTGGTGAGAAGTTTGGGTGGGATTGGTTACTAGCTTAGGGCCCAATCCTATCCAACTTTCCAGCACTGGTGCAACCACAGTGCAGCCCCAAGGTAATGGAACAAACATTCCCTTACCTTGAGGAGGCCTCCATGACTGCCTCCTCACCACAGGAAGCAGGCACTGGAAAATTGGATAGGATTGGGTCCTTAGATGACTGTTAAAGTGGGTTCTAAACACTCATGGTGGACTATAGTCTAGCAGTGGTTATTAACCATGATGGCTATATTGACCCTTCAGATGCAGGGGCAGTATGTCAATAAGCACTATGTGCCAGGGAGCAATAGCAGAGGAGGGCACTGACGTTTATCCATTGTTTGTGGGGAAAAATCTTCATTGCATTTATTTTCTGGTCGTTATTGCTATTCATTGCATGTCATGACTACTCTATCTCTCAGCCACATCATGGTTGTTGTGAGGACAAAAGAAGGGAACCATACACACCACACTTTGCTCCTTAGAGGAAAGGTGGTATTAAAAAAAATGTTAAAAAGTTAATTAAATAATTTTGTGGGAGGGTTCAAAAATTTGTGGGCCCCAAGTGTCAAATGACCTAGCCATGGCACTGACTACCCCAGTTGCACCAGGGACAGGAGCGTGTGCTGTATTTGACGGTGTGATTCTGCTCAGCGAGAAAAAGAAAAAGCAAGTAACTATCAAGAATGAAACTCCTAGTACTTGTGCATTTTTGTTTCTGACAGCATTTTCAGAAAAGATGTGTAATGTAATCCTATGCATGCTTTCTCTGAAGTTTTAGTGTGTTTGGTGGGGCTTACTCCCATTGAAGTATGCGTAATATTGTGGCCTGTCACATTAAAGCAGAGGAATAAGTGCTGTATGATTGCTGCATATTGGCTAACCATGCAAGCTAGGTATTACCTAAACTACTAGTGTACTCTTCTTCTTTTCCACCCTCTGCCAAAATCTACATAAATTACAGTTCTCAAATATGTGTTCGCTAGTAGCATATGAAGAATTGAGAATGCCATAATTTCTTCCATGAAACCGCTATCCTTGGGCCACAGGTTTCTCTTACTTGAAAAGGATGATGCTGTAGGGTAAGCTTATCAAGACCCAGGTTTCTACCCTGCTGTGCCTTTTTAGTCCCTAAGGCAGTGGTTCTCACTCCTTTAGCACCAGGATCCACTTTTTAGAATGAGAATCTGTCAGGACCCACCAGAAGTGATGTCATGACTGGAAGTAACATCATCAAGCAGGAACATTTTTAACAATCCTAGGCTGCAATCCTACCCACACTTACCCAGGAATAAGTCCCATTTACTATCATAAGAATATACATAGTTGCTTGTTAAGATACAGGTCTGTAACATTTTCCCTAACGCAGTCACATCCCATGGTAGCATCAAGTCTAATATATTAAAAATTGAAATGAATGGGGACCCACCTGAAATTGGCTTGTGACCCACCTCCTGACCCACAGTTTGAGAAACACTGCCCTAAGGTATATGTAGTTGTTTCTTTCCTTGGCCTGTCAGGATTATGCTGTAAGTGAGCAAGGTTAGAGATCTTCTGTATGAGATTCTGTCTTTTCTCCCAAATATAATAAGCATTCCACTCTCTAATGGCCTACCTGATTGAGTGGAGAAGGGGGGGGGGCGGGAAATCTGCAAGATATAGTGAGACTTCTTGCCAATTAAGGTGGGATTTAGATGAGCAATAATGTTCCAACAGGCTCTCTTTGGAAGAGAGTATAGTGAATCTAACCTCACCATTAGATCTGGATGTTAAATGACTCTAACGTCTTGAATAATATGATAATTACAGTCTCTATTCTTGGACTGGAATCTTAACACTGCCTCAAATTATGTTGTGTTTGTGAAGTCTTGCTGTTAGCAGATTGGTCTTGAGGAAAATGCTTTTTAATCTCTTAATTTGTCCCACTAATTTTTAATGTAAATAATTTTGTCTCTTGATTTAATGACTGTTGAGCATGCAAAGGTTTTTGTTGCTCTTTCCTGTTCTTGTTTTGGTAGTCACCTGATTCTATTGTTTTTCCTGCTAGTCAAGACACTGGTATTACATCTTTGCTGTGCATGTGGCTCTCATTCACTAAGCAACACTCCTAGCAACCTTACAATAGCACTTTGTGCATGGCATCGGCTGCACAGTTAAATGGACTAAAGTTGCATAAACAGTGTTATCACATTGTTCAGTACAGCATGTGAAGTAGCATCCACATGATATTGTATCAAAGGAGAGTAGTTTTACATTGTCTCTTCTGGTGGAATAAATGAATGACAGATGAGCTTTCAGTACCGATTTGCAGGAGAGAAAAATATTTTTTCTTAACCAAAAACTGTCTAATCTGAAATATGGTGTGTGTCCCCCTCCCCCCCCTCTCTCTCTCTCTGTGAGTGTGTGTGTGTGAGAGAGAGAGGTGCAGCTCTTCAAAATACATTGCATTGGAACAAAGTGGCACTTAATCTGCATAATGTGTTTACACTCAAAGGCACATATGTTCTGCTACGTACTAGCCTATGCAATCATAGGCTGTTATGTGGCTTAGGATTTTGTGTTGCTTAGGATACTTTGAAACTGGGGATCTGAAAATATCCAGCTGCCAGAGCCACATCACTCAATTCTGCTCTTATGGTAGTGCTGGAAATGGTCAATTCTAGAAAATATCCATTTTGTACAGAAAATAGTACAATAGGAGAAACATTTTTGTGTTTTAAAAAAAAAATGCAACTGCTTGTGCTCTGTCTTTCTCACTCATTGGCTGAGCTCTTAGTGGGAACAGTTCAGCGCAGCAGTCACTTCATTCAGCAGCCGAAGAAAGGTATTTGGGGATGGAAGGGATGGAAAAAGGCGGATTGTGGACCTGATGTGGCTTTGGGCTGCAGTTTTGGGGAATGCTGGTTTAAACTGCCCAAGTGGTGTTGTGTATTTATAGATAAGGCAACTACTCTTGAAGTAATTGAAATCTTATGTACAGGATTGTGGGCTCCTGTCCTTGGATAGCTTTGTGATGATTCCATTTGACAGAAGCTCTGCATCCCATCATTGCAACAGATATGGTAGAAGCAGCAACTGCGTAGTGGTGGTGGTGGTGGTGGTGGTGGGGAGCCAGGTTGATAATCACTGATGCCCATTTCCTGTGTTGATGACAGATTAACATTTTGTCACCATGCATTTCATAATTCTGAAAGCCTTGATCAGTTTAAGAGGAATGCTTATGAAATGCCACCTTGCCTTTTACAGCCAGGTATTGCCATTAGCATGATAACATTCTCTCCATTTGGTCTCTGTCTAGTGCAGCCATTTTCAACCACTGTGCTGTGGCACACTGGTGTGCCGCGAATGGTTCCCAGGTGTGCCGAGAGAATTTGGTGGAGGGTCATTTATTAATAGATCCATTGGGGATACGAGCCCCCCACCAACAGCCAGGTGTGCCTTGTCAATTGTCCAAAAACCGATGGTGTACATTGACAATTTTAGTACCTTGTCAGTGTGCTGTGAGACGAAAAAGGTTGAAAATCACTGGTCTAGTGACTGTGGCACTCTTATTAGTGGTCTGATGGTTGCAGTAATTAATTGTCAAATGAGAACTTGATCCTTCAAATCATGCATTTGGGGGATACTTTTTTCTCCTTCCAGAGATGTTTATAACTTTTGTTTAAATTTAAAAATTAGAGGGTGCAGTTTTGTGAAGCTGTCTTGAGTTGGATCATTGGTCCCATTTAGCTGAGTATTGTCTCTTGAGACTGGCAACCGTCTTGGCTCAAGTCTTGGGCAACAGTCTTTCCCAGCCTTGTGACTCAAGATTCTTTTTTTACAGTAGAGGGGACATCAAACCCCTAACATTGTATATGCAAAGCCATAACTCTGTAACTCAATCACTGAGCTATGGTGGCTGTTTGGTTTGAAAATCAAGTGGGCAATCTTCCAATAATTCAGGTTACTGTGCTCTGATTCAAACATTATGCATTCCTTCTGCAAGGAATGTAGCAGTGCTATGTCCAGTGCTGTTACACCGAATAAATTACAGCTGTTTATCTAGTTCTGTGGAGACATCGGTATTGGCTATGAAGAAAGCAAGAATACATTTTGAATTGAAAGTTGGTTCAGCAGGCCAGCAAAGTTTGTTGCAGCCTCTTTAAACCTAACCTCTGTTTAGGTTTAAATACACTGTTTTGTACTGAGATGTTTTAATAGTTTTTTTTAGAGGAAAGATAATTATCCTACAAGAACTGGATATCACTTAAGATGTCAATTTTGACTGAGTTTAAAACAGATGCCCTTTCTTCTTATTGGTTCCATTTGCTTAAACATTGCAAATGTTTATATCTGCAAGACATTTCAGATACAAATGTTCAGAGTGACAGTAAAATGTTGAAAGGAAAGTTATAGCTTCATGAACTAAAAAAAGTGGTCTAGGCAGGCTGTGGTGTTTGAGGTGGCATGACCTTTCCCAGATGGGCTGGAAAGATGGGATCCCGTAGTTGGCAACCTTCAGTCTCGAAAGACTATGGTATCATGCTCTGAATGGTGGTTCTGGAACAGCATCTAGTGTGGCTGAAAAGGCCGATTCGGGAGTGACAATCCCTTCCACACTGGGGGCAAGTGCAGTCTGTCCCTGGCCTGTCTCCCTGGCTATGGGCCTTCCTTCTTTGCCTCTTAGCCTCAGACTGTTGGCCAAGTGTCTCTTCAAACTGGGAAAGGCCATGTTGCACAGCCTGCCTCCAAGCGGGCCGCTCAGAGGCCAGGGTTTCCCACTTGTTGAGGTCCACTCCTAAGGCCTTCAGATCCCTCTTGCAGATGTCCTTGTATCGCAGCTGTGGTCTACCTGTAGGGCGCTTTCCTTGCACGAGTTCTCCATAGAGGAGATCCTTTGGGATCCGGCCATCATCCATTCTCACGACATGACCGAGCCAACGCAGGCATCTCTGTTTCAGCAGTGCATACATGCTAGGATTCCAGCACGTTCCAGGACTGTGTTGTTTGGAACTTTGTCCTGCCAGGTGATGCCGAGAATACGTCGGAGGCAGCGCATGTGGAAAGCATTCAGTTTCCTCTCCTGTTGTGAGTGAAGAGTCCATGACTCGCTGCAGTACAGAAGTGTACTCAGGACGCAAGCTCTGTAGACCTGGATCTTGGTATGTTCCGTCAGCTTCTTGTTGGACCAGACTCTCTTTGTGAGTCTGGAAAACATGGTAGCTTCTTTACCAATGCGTTTGTTTAGCTCGGTATCGAGAGAAAGAGTGTCGGAGATTGTTGAGCCAAGGTACACAAAGTCACGGACAACCTCCAGTTCATGCTCAGAGATTGTAATGCAGGGAGGTGAGTCCACATCCTGAACCATGACCTGTGTTTTCTTCAGGCTGATTGTCAGTCCAAAATCTTGGCAGGCCTTGCTAAAATGATCCATGAGCTGCTGGAGATCTTTGGCAGAGTGGGTAGTGATAGCTGCATCGTCAGCAAAGAAGAAGTCACGCAGACATTTCAGCTGGACTTTGGACTTTGCTCTCAGTCTGGAGAGGTTGAAGAGCTTTCCGTCTGATCTGGTCCGGAGATAGATGCCTTCTGTTGTAGTTCCAAAGGCCTGCTTCAGCAGGACAGCGAAGAAGATCCCAAACAAGGCTGGTGCAAGAACACAGCCCTGCTTCACGCCGCTTCGGATGGGATAGTAGATACTGATGGGATAGTAGATACTGATTCCAAGACTTCTAGAATGGCTGGCGCTAAAAGCCATTTTTAAAAAACACAGTTACTCATCATGAATTTGTCGGAAACTTCAATGTATGGTTTTCTGTTGAACATTGCCTGGAAAAATTGAATATGAACAGATCTGTATTGGCTGTTATTGGTGTGAATTTGGTCTTTTTGGATGAAGAATGGAATGAATGTGGATGTGCATGCATTATACGTATATGATTCACTCTGTATGGCTCCTCATCCCATAATGTCACTGAGCAGACTGTATTCTTGTTCCCATGGAGGATGTTCAAGCTACATCCTCCTGGGTTGTGCTACTTCAAAGTGCAAGTGAATGTTTACATCCCTGAATACTTCTCCATAGTGTAAAAAGAAAAGATTAACATATTAGGAGAAAGGATAAGGTATAACCTTGCTCCCTGATATGTTAGTTTTTTGTGTTCAGGGTATGTTTTATTTACAGGTGTACTCGTTCTTGTGAACTTCCACTTGCAGTCTGAAAGTGGTCCAGCTATGTGCAGATTTACCACCTCACTGAGACTACCCTCCCATGACTCATACAAATGTTGTGATGATTAGTATTTTCTGGGGGCAGCCAGAATGCCAGTTCTCGGTGTGTAGCCTAACCTAAGGTGAAAGTTTTTTTCATTTAAAATGTTTTTATTTACAATTTTTATTCCACTTTTCACATAGCCAAAGCAACTTTGAACAGTTTAAAAAACAGTATGAAATCCTCACTCGCACACAATCTGTCCTAAAGCCTATGAAACAAAATCAGTTTAAAATCAGTCATTCCAGCAAACAGCAGAAAAACACCAGCATTCAACCCACAAGAGCACAGTGGAACAGTTGGGTTTTGTAAAGCTGGAAAGGAGGGAACATTCTTGCAGGAGGGAGTTCCAAAGCTAACTTCTTCAGTGGGGAAAGGCTTAGCAGTAGCCATGATTCGTCTGATCAGATAAGCCTCCAAGAGTAGCTAGAGCTGCTTAGATTATCAAAAGGAAGGTTGTCTGGCATTCAGAGCCATAGCATTATATTCATATGTCTATCACTATTAATATGTAAATTACAATTCATAGCACAGTGAATCTCAGGGAAAAGGGACCTTTTACTGGAGATAGTTTGATAGTTTCAAAATGCTATTAAAGTCTGTTCTGTGGCCAAAGTCTTAATACAGGCATCCGCTGCTTAATAACCTTTCACTTAACAACAACTTGCATATATGATGGTGGTCAAAGCACAACAAAGAGGTTCTTAATGAGGCAGTCAGGACTCCCATGGGCTGCAGCAGAGTGTCTGTTTACACAACAAAGAGGCCCTTAATGTGAAGAGTAGCCTGTACAGCCAACTAGTTTCTGGCAGGGAGTGTCTGTTTACACAACAAAGGCACTAGATTGGGCTGAATGTTGGCTTAACAAGGGGGATTGGAGAACTCATTTAAGTGGTGTATTGAGTTCACCACTCACAGTGTCACCACAAATAGTATCATTCAATGTGTTTTAAAAACTGGGGGAAACTGAAAACAGACTTAATCTAGATCAGGGGTGTCAGACATAGGGTCTGGGGACCTGATGCGGTTTTTAACCCTCAGACTCTCAGTGGCTAAGCAGTGCTGTGATGTTACTGCTGTAAGGGCAGACACATGAAAATGGGCTCTCCTGTATCCTGAATAATGACATCACTTCCAGCCCCCAGCAGGCCTCATGAATGCCCTCTGTATGCAGTGAGTTTGACAGCTCTGATCTAGATATTTCATTAGCACCAGGAGATATTTTCAGAGAGACAGATTAATGAGAAATTTGGATAGATGAGCAAGAACTTTGCCCATGTTGAAGTTGGAACTATCAAGAAGTGCATGAGTTACTATGGTTGCTTTATGTAGGTGTTTTTAACCATATTCTGTAAAGAATAAGGAAAAAATGTATCCTAATTTCAGAAGAGAATCATGTTCATGTACTAACCATGATCATCTTCCTATGACCCCCTTATGTCCTCAGTTTTGTTGAGAAGATATATTTGGCTAACTGCATCTATAAGCACTTATACTTTGGGTAGAACCCTGTCTAGTGCTTCCTCTGCAAATGAAAAGAACAGGAATCCTAGTGGAACATTTCTTTGTTCATAGCAGAAACTTCCATGGAAAGAGCTCCTGACAGTAGAAGCAGTGGTCAGAATGCCACCTCTTTGTTTTTAATTTACCTGATTACTGCACTTTCATTTCTTGTGACTTCACTAATTTCTGTCTCAATGATGGATGTGATCTTTGTTAATTGAGGCATTTTATTTTTGCATCTTGTTGCAAATTGCAGTAAGAAATGTTTAAATGAGATCAGTTTCAAAAACATTTGCAGAGTTAGATCATTTTAAAATTGGGTTGTATCACCACATAAGAGCCACGGGTCATCAAATAGAATAGTGGTTAGGAGGAGAATTAGAAAGGACATAAAGGAAGTACTTCACATAGGACATAATTAATCTCTGGGATTTGCTACATCGAGGTGTGGTGGTGACCATCAGCTTAGATGGCTTTAAAAAGAGATTAGACAAATTCATGGAAGACAAGTCTATCATCAGCTACTAATCGTGATGGTTTTACGCTCTCTCCAGGATCAGTGCAATATACAGTACCTCTGAAAACCTAATGCAGGGGAGCAATGGTGAGAGACGGCTATGCGTTCATTCCTGCTTGTGGGCTGTTCAGAGGAACTATTGGACTACTGATGAAAACAAGATGCTTACCTAGATGGACCTCTGGTTGGATCCAGCAGGGCTCTTCTTCAAAGAGAATAGTTCCTTTTTAAATGTTCTTTTTAAAAGAGAGACTTGCCAAAGCTGGAACTTTATTTTTTTTTAATTAGTTTAGATACAATCTAGTTTTTAAAATCTTTGAGTTTTAGCCATCGTGTTACACCAATTTATTTCCATGTATTGGGTTCACCTTGTGCAATTCTTCCTGTTCAAATCATCTACTACTTGGAACAAGTATTGAACACATTTTGCTAGCCAAAACCACCAAACCAATTAGGCAGAATGCTGTTGCTTATTCCAGGAGAGTTCCTGCCTCTTTCATTCTGTTGTGACTCATTTTCAGAGGAAGGGTTAGTACAGCTCATACTTTTGAGTACTTTCTTGACTTGTGCTGCTGAAACCCTAGAATAAATGAGTCACCTCTTTGGCTTGTGATGACACACTTGTCTTTTTATGTCAACAGTGCTGGAGTAAATATTTTTCTACTGCTGTCTTTATCTCTGACACTTGTTAAAAAGGTTGAGTCCTTCAAACTTCCATGCTTTAAAATGTTTTTTTCCTAAAGAAATTGGTTCTTTAAAAACTGATAAAAAGAGACAATTTGATAGCTGAAACAGGCTTTTATGATATTAATCCTTTTGGGCTTTTTCTGATTCCTTAATCTCTAGCACCAGAAGGAATACTGATGGTCTTATTCTGAAATTTTAAAATCGGTAGTATTGGCAACCTTCAGTCTCAAAAGACTATGGTATCGTGCTCTGAAAGGTAGTTCTGGCACAGCGTCTAGTGTGGCTGAAAAGGCCAATCCGGGAGTGACAATCCCTTCCACACCGGGAGCAAGTGCAGTCTGTCCCTGGTCTGTCTCCCTGGCTATGGGCCTTCCTTTTTTGCCTCTTTGCCTATTGGATTTGTTCACTCTGAATGCCATACTCTGTTTTGCTTAAAGCATTGAAGGTGCCAAACTGTAATATTCCATGTGTAGAAGGTAAATGTTTTAGAATAGTTAAATTTTTAATCTTTGATTACAGCTAATTAGGAGACAGAGTTGTTTTTTTTAAAGCAATTAGAGGTTTTTTCTGGAGACCCTCCAATCTTTAAGTGTAGCCTTCACTTGTGTGAAGTTTTGGAAGTGTTGGCATGTTGTCGGGACATCTGCTGTCTTACAAGAACAGGTGGGCTGGGGAGTTTGGGGGAGAGTCATTTATTAGCAGGGTCTTTCGGGGATGTGAGCCCCTCACTGGCAGTGCTGTGTGCCTTCTCAGTTGTCAAAAACCTGATGGTGTGCCTTGATAGCTTTAGCACCTTGTCGTAAGATGAGAGAAGTTGAAAATCCCTGAACTGGTTTCTGCTTCCTGCTAATTTCTTTCTCTTGCAGATATTTTCTTCCCTCTGCATGCCACAAGTGGCCAAGACTTGATTAAAGAGTTGTGTGGGGAAGAACCAGTCTTTGGGGTATAGGAGCTAGTCACCACTACCTAAGAAAATTACTAGGTTATGGAGTGGAGAACAAATTTAGAAGAGTTACATGGTTTTACAAAACTGAAATGTATGGGTCCTGGGGCCCAGCCCTACTGTGGGACTAGCATGAGAATGAGCATGAGTGAGGCCCTCCACCCGTGGCCTTTTCCAATGTCCTGACCCATCTCTGGCTGGTGCAGCCTCTTTCTTCCTATGGCCTCAGAGCCTGCAGTGGGAAGGGAGTTACTTCACTCACAGGCCTCTTCCACTGCTTTGGGCACATCATCCTGAGGGTGCAGGTTTCTCCATGGTTGTTGGCTTGGAGGCCTGACCAGCCTCTGGCCTCTGTGTGCCTTCCCTAGCCCTTTTTAAGCTGCTTATCACTTCCCACCTTAACTGCACCATTTGCCTTTACCTTTTCTGTTGCCTTGGGCCAGTAGGCAGCCCTAGAGACTGTTGTTGGCTGACTATAGCTTCTTCACCCCATGCCTAGGGCAATGCTTCACATGTATCTCGGGCTGCCTACTCTACCAGCCACCTATAGGAGTGGTTGCTTGTGGTGTCACACAACAGGCACATTGGCTTGAGCATTGGAACCTCAAAGCATGTTGTCCTTGGGCCCAACTTTGCCTGTCAGGAGTGGCAGCACAGGCAGCTCTCCACCGCCTCCAGTATAGGAATCCTCAAGAGTCTTGGGATGAACATGACCCAATATGGAGAAACACCAATACATAGCCCAATTCAATGGAAATAATGTTCATAGCATTGTGCAAGGCTGCTGCATTGTGGAGGGTATCTCCTTCAACTGATAATTGGTTAAAACCGGTTTGGGATATAGCACCAATGACTGTTGGCTTATTATAAGTTTTATGGAAGAGCAAAATTCTTCAGATATGTTTGTTGAAAACTGGATTCTTAGTTTAGAACAAGAAGTATTAGGATGCTATTCATCCTCTCATTTATTGTAGGTTTAATTTTAGAATTAGTGAAAGTGAGTTAAGTATCTAGGGTGTGTGTTGTGTTGTACATGTTACATTTATAATAATGTTCACTAAGTTTAATGGGTCTTGCTTCCTAGATGTGCTTAGCATTGCAACCTCAAGTCTTTCAAACATTGCTCCAGGCTGAAATCTTTTCCTGCTGCTCTGGTTATCAGTGTCTTCCAAGCAGGTGACAGGACTAACCTTTATTCTTACAATCCTGGTTTGCATTGCCACGTTTCCAGACAAATGTAAATGATGTGGTTTCTTTTTCTAGTTTCCTTTCCAACTAGGCAGTGCAGAGGAAAGCATATGAACTTATAGTACAGCCATTTTCAACCACTGTGCCATGGCAGACTGGTGTGCAGTGAATGGTTTGCAGGTGTGTCACAGGGGTTTGGGGGAGGGTTACTTTTTAGTAGGGCCTTTGGAGCATGTGAGCCCCCACCAACAGCGTGGAGTGCCTTGTCAATTGCCAAAACCCTGATGGTGTGCCTTGTCAATTGCCAAAACCCTGATGGTGTGCCTTGTCAATTGCCAAAACCCTGATGGTGTGCCTTGACAATTTTAGTATCTTGTCGGTGTGCCGTGAGCTGAAAAAGGTTGAACATCACTGTTATAGTAGGACAGCATCAAGGATCATAATCTTCTGGCATGTTGTTTTGTATTGTGTCATTGATGAAATCAAGTAACTTCTTAACCTGATCCCACTTGTAGTGTGCTTCTTTGAAAATTGCCTCCCCAAATAATTTTCCCTGACAGGGGAAAGATTATGGGTATGTATAGTAGCAACAAAATGCATTGGGAGAAGGACACATTTCAACAGAAAATTGTATGAAGGGAAAGAGCTAATTAGTTCTTCTCTGCAGATCTTTCACTTCAAGTTGCAGCTTCATCAACTGTATTGTATTAAACAATATTTTAAACTGCATATGACATGTATTTTACTCCATCCATAGCCTGGAGGCAATTTACCACAATACAGTTAGATTAGTAAATACATTCTGTTCAAAGGCTAATCCAATTCTTATTTCAAAGCCAGCTGTGTCATTAATTGGGATAATCCTTATTTCATTTGGCAGAATTCTGAATTGGATTGCTTTGTAGATTCTGACAGCGCCGGGAGGCAAAACTGTTTTAACTTCATTCAGAGCTGTATAACTTCATACATCAAACAGCAGTTGAGAAAAAGGAAATCAGATGTCGTCTTCCACCATCACCCCATTTATCTGCTGTCACAATCGTGGACATTTCAGTACACTTGTGAACTGGTAAAACAGGCAGGCAGTACTTTCTCCATGTAATCATGCATTTGGATGCTGGGATAGATGGAGCAAACAGCCCAAAGCGACTACATGAAGATGGAGTATTAGTAATTGTGGTTAGCTCCAAACAATTAGAGTAAGTGCATTCATGGTGTTTAGGGGTACAGTGTTGTGTTTCAGTTGTGTCCCAAATGTAAATTAAATCATGAGAGGGCATTTTAGTTTGTGATGCTTTTTGGCTACTCAGTCCCTGGTTTGCTTTGGTGACAAGCTGCTGGAAAATGTTCCTGCTCTGTACTTTGTATTTTCACTCACAGAATTGAATTTCTCAGTTCTACTTTATCTAAAATAAGTCTAAGCTGCAGTTCAAAACTAATAGGAGGAAAGCATGATTCACTAGTGATGAAAAATATCAAGGGAGTGATCAACCCACCCCTAAAATAAATCTGTCTCTTTGGGGAGGCATGCTTTGTGTTGTACAAAGTAGATGACAGGTATAGGAAGCACTTCCACCGAGAACTTTAGATTCTTGTTTCTTAATCTCTGATTTGGTTAAGAACAAATAGAGATCATCCTGGTACGGTAGCTTGAATGCAGTTTTAACAATGGAAATATCACTTAATCCATGTTAAATCCATGTTAAATTTTCATGGACTGCGATGAACTGCTCACTCTCCAAGTGTACAAAGCTGTAGTTGGCAACCTTCAGTCTCGAAAGACTATGGTATCATGTTCTGAATGGTGGTTCTGGAATGGCATCTAGTGTGGCTGAAAAGGCCGATTCGGGAGTGACAATCCCTTCCACACTGGGAGCAAGTGCAGTCTGTCCCTGGTCTGTCTCCCTGGCTATAGGCCTTCCTTCTTTGCCTTAGTCTGTTGGCCAAACGTCTCTTCAAACTGGGAAAGGCCATGCTGCACAGCCTGCCTCCAAGCGGGCTGCTCAGAGGCCAGGGTTTCCTACCTGTTCAGGTCCACTCCTAAGGCCTTCAGATCCCTCTTGCAGATGTCCTTGTATCGCAGCTGTGATCTACCTGTAGGGCACTTTCCCTGCACGAGTTCTCCATAGAGGAGATCCTTTGGGATCCGGCCATCATACTTTCTCACGACATGACCGAGCCAACACAGGCATCTCTGTTTCAGCAGTGCATACATGCTAGGGATTCCAGCTCATTCCAGGACTGTGTTGTTTGGAACTTTGTCCTGCCAGGTGATGCTGAGGATGTGTCGGAGGCAGCGCATATGGAAAGCATTTAGTTTCCAAAGCGTTCAGTGTACAAAGCACTGCATGTGTATTAATACGATGTTGTGAGGACAACAGCCCTGCAGGGTGAGCAAGTAGTATCATCCCCATATTGCATCTAGGCAGGTGAGGCTGAGAGGGAGTGACTTGTCGAAGGCTATCTAGCGAGAATTCATGGCAAAGGCAACATTTGAACCAGGGAAATCCTGACATGCACCTCACTCTTCTAGCCCCTATGCTACATCAGCTAAAGAGCCCTAAAGAAGTCCTGTTGCTCAAAGTTACCAAGGTTGTTGTCAATAAAATGTGCCTAGATTGTTCAGAATAAAATGCTTTTAATTTGAAAAATACACATTTCTGTAATCTTAATTGCGCAGTAAAGTAGAAAATGCCTCAAGAGTAACCATACTTTTAACTTTCCTTTTTTAAAGATTTTTTCCTTTGCTGACTGGTTTCCTAAGCACCTTGGTAGCTAGAACTTCTGAAGGTCAATTACAGAGTGTTTGCCACAACGTTTAAGAGAAGATGGCCTGTTAAGAGTCTCAGGGAAGGGCACAGATCTCAAGATGGCAGCCCAGAGAATCCGTGCGGTGAATGCCAGTGGCCTCCCACGGTGCAAATCAGAGGGGACGCTCATTGATCTGAGTGAAGAATTCTCAGAAACCAGCTTCAGTTCTGTCAAAGGTGAGATTTGTATCTGTATTATGAGAGCAAATGCAAATCCCATAAGAGAAGATATCTGCTTGCACATCACATGGCTGATGTGAGTTCAAAGACCATGCCAATCACAATCTCTGCTGTCCATGATCAGGAATGGCTTCCCAAGCCCATAGCAGACAAGCTGTAGTTTACAATAGTTTTCATTTTCTGTCTACCCTCAAAACTCTCAGTACAGAGGCCTCCACAAGTAGAGCTGTAACTTATAACTGTAACTATGATTTATCCATGCCAAATCATATTTAGCACAAGCCATAGTTTATAAAACCTATTGCTGATTCTGGTTTGCCAGCCAGTCACAAACATGATTAAGAAATTTTGATGAAGGTTTTAACTAAGGTTTGCCGTGATGTCTGAATAGAAACGTAGAAAAATATGAACACATTTCTTCAGGGCTGTCCCATCCAGACATTAAATGCTCCATTTAAGACTAATTCCTTATTTTAAATCTATAGCACGTACTGCCAGCTACCTTTCAGCACAGCAGAATGAGAGAGAATCCAAAAGGATGGGAGGAAGACACAGGCCAGCAGACCCACTTTTTCTATTGTTGGGTCTTTTATATTTGGCTCTATGTTAGATTTGGATTCCCAAGTTATGTGAGAAGTATAAGAGTAATGTTGTGCTTGTACATGCAAGATACTTTTCAGCATTTGTTGTACTTGTAGCTCCTTTATAGGCTGGATAAGTTCATGGTCAAGGTCATTCCCAGTAACACTGATTTTCCTATTGTGCTCTTGGCGCAAAGCTGCATCATAGCATTTTCTTGAGGGTTTAGCCATGCATTAGTCATCACAAATGAGGATAAAAATTGTTATGAAAACATCCAAGAAGACAGTGAGCTGTATGGCTCTAACCAAAACCAAATGGTGAGGAACCTCTGGGGACTGGCAGATTAGAGTGGCTGTTGAAAGAAGAATGTGTTTGTGATTTTAAGAAGGAAGCAACTGTGTTTCAGTGGAGATATGTGCAATACTGCCAAATCATGGTTTCATTTGCCATTGCTCATGATATTCTGCTTTTTGCTTTGCAGTGCCTTCTCCTAGTGCCTTGATGGTAGACAATCCTACATCGTTTGGAAATGCAAAGGAAGTTGTAGCAATCAAAGATTACTGCCCAAATAACTTTACCACCTTGAAGTTCTCCAAGGGTGACCACCTTTATGTCTTAGATACCTCAGGAGGTGAGTGGTGGTATGCTCACAATACCACTGAGATGGGCTACATCCCATCCTCTTACGTCCAGCCTGTAAACTACCGCAACTCTTCATTAACGGACAGTGGAATGATAGACAATCTGCTTGAAAGCTCTGATGAAGGAGCCAAAGAGCTTGATCTACTTGGGGACTGGACAGACTTAAAATGGAAGGTAGCCAAAAACAACCCTTTTTTGAATAACATCCAGGCTAATCCTTTTGTGAATGGAAATGTACAGATAATGCCTGACAGGGACAAGGAGAGTTCCCGCCAAACTACTTTGGATTTGTTACTCTTTGACACAGGAGTGCCTGCATTTACAGGGTCTAGTTCTGCAACAAATAGCAGTGTAGGCAACCACCTCGATGACGTTCCATCCATGAATGGATTTGAGTTTGAGCAGCCAAGCAGACGGGACAATCCTTTTTTCAGAAGCAAGCGCTCATACAGCTTGTCAGAACTCTCGGTACTCCAGGCAAAGTCAGAAACTCCAGCATCATTGGGCTTTTTTACTGGGTTGAAATCTCCTACCCCTGAGGAATTCCAAAGCCGGGAAGACTTCAGAACTGCATGGTTGAACCATCGAAAACTGGCAAGATCTTGCCATGACTTGGATCTCCTGGGCCAGAACCCTGGCTGGGGACAGACGCAACCTGTGGAAACCAACATTGTTTGCAAGCTGGATAGTTCTGGAGGAGCTGTTCAACTTCCAGATACAAATATTAATATTCGTATTCCAGAAGGACATGTAGCTCCTGGGGATACTCAACAGATCTCCATGAAGGCTCTGTTGGACCCACCTTTGGAGCTCAATAGCGACAAATGCAGTACCATCAGCCCTGTGCTGGAGATTAAGCTGAGCAACATGGAAGTTCGAACTTCCATCATACTAGAGATGAAAGTTTCAGCAGAAGTTAAGAATGACATTGTGAGTAAAAGTATAGTAGCGGTGCAGTGCCTGCGAAGTGACACAAAGGAAGGTCCGTATGCACCAATTCAATTAAGCTGTTGCTATGGTGACACAATACAGGTTCAGTTGGAGAACCTGGAGCCTTGTATGTACATAGCAGTTGTAGCCCAAGGGCAGAACATTCTATATCCTTACACTGTTTGGGATTACATTGGTAAAAAAATCACAGTGGGTGTCTATGGTCCAAAACACATACATCCTTCTTTTAAAACAGTGGTTGCCATCTTTGGACATGATTGTGCCCCAAAGACATTGTTGGTAAATGAAGTGACACGTCAAGTACACTGTGTAGCACCTGTGGCACTGCAGTTGTGGGGTAAACATCAATTCATCCTGGCAAGGTCACAAGACCTGAAGATTTGTATGTTTTCAAACATGACTAATTATGAAGTGAGAGCCAATGAGCAGGCCAAAATTGTGAGAGGCTTCCAAATGAAGCTGGGGAAAGTAAGCCGCCTCATCTTCCCCATCATGTCTCATGATCCGAATGAGCTGTCTGATTTCACATTGAGGATACAAGTGAAGAATGATCAGGACACCATCTTGACTCAGTTCTGTGTCCAAACACCACAGCCACCTTCAAAAAGTGCCATCCGGTCCACTGGTCCGCGAAGGTTTCTGAAGAAAAATGAGGTTGGGAAAATCATCTTGTCACCCCTTGCCACTGCTGCCAAATATCCCGTCTTCCAAGACCGGCCAGTGGCAAGCTTGAAATACGGTAAATTGCTGAAGACAGTGGTGCGGCAAAACAAGAACCATTATCTCTTGGAATATAAGAAAGGGGATGCCATTGCTTTACTAAGTGAGGAGAAAATCAAGTTGAAAGGTCAGCTCTGGACCAAGGAATGGTATATTGGTTATTATCAGGGTAAAGTTGGCCTGGTTCATACCAAAAATGTGTTAATTGTTGGGAAAATCAAGCCCAGTTATTTCTCTGGACCTGAACTTACCACTAATATGTTGCTTGAGCAAATCTTGAGGCCTTGTAAATTTCTCACCTATATCTATGCTTCAGTGAGGACTTTGCTCATGGAAAACATCAGCAGCTGGCGCACATTTGCTGAGGCACTGGGATATGGCAATCTGCCTCTTGCTTTTTTCTGTCGAGCAGAACTGGACAATGAACCAGAATGTGTGGCTTCTGTGTTGGAGAAATTGAAAGAAGACTGTAATAATTCAGAGAGCAAGGATAGGAAATCTTTCCAGAAGGAATTGATGTCAGTAAGTATTCTCGCTACATGAGGAATGATTGCCTGCTTCTCTTTCACTTTATTGAGTTAAGAGCCTGTGGAAAAAGTAACTAGGGTTGCAGTTCTGTGCAAACTTACTTAGGGGTGGGCCCTTTGAACACAATGGGATTCACTTCAAACAAATGTAGGGTAAATCACTTCAAACAAATGTTCTGTGTTACAATTACTGAATATTACTGCCTTTTTAATAGTCTGGAGTACAAGAAATAGGTACATGAAACAAGAAATTCTTGTTTGTTTTTATAAGGGTTTATAAAACCCTTTATTAATAAATTAATAAATAAACCCTTTATTTATTATGCCTTTATTATTATAAGGGAAAACCCTCTTCGGAGGCCAAATGCTGCCTAGAAAACCTTAAAAAAAAAAAAAAGACAAAATGCATCAAAATCTTGAAGGTATGTACTCCTGCATTCTTCTGCAGAATTGATAGTTAAAGTTAATGGGGTGAGAATACACAGGTGAATCAGAAAATGACTGAGCCTCCAATATAGAGCTACAGGTCACTGAATTACACAAGCTGTAGCTTGTCATGCGTGTTTTCTTTGTTCCCAGCTGCAGCAGCAAGACAAGGATGATGGGGAAAGACCAAATCAATCTGGCCGCCAAAAGAGACAAATTGTAGCACTAAGAGTGCTGCAATTAGAGCAGCAGGAGGGCTTGGTTTGCTATTGTCTTGTAGTTTGGTGTCCTTTTAGGAGACAGATTTTTCTCCTAAAGTTTGGAATTATTTTATTACCAA